>NW_016107726.1:143256-179271 GCF_001604975.1 Cebus imitator | reverse complement strand
TAAAGATATAAAAATCAGCTGGGTGTGGTGACATGTGCCTGTAAAGCTACTCAGGAGGCTAAGACAGGAGAATCGCTTGAACTTAGGAGGCAGAGACTGCAGTGAGCCGAGATCACATCACTGCACTCCAGCCTGGGCAACAAAGTGAGACTCTGTCTCAAAAAACAAACAAACAAAAAATTTAAAAATTAGCTGGGCGTGGTTGCACATGCCTGTAGTCCCAGCTACTCAGAAGACCGTGGTGGGAGGACTACTTGAGCCTAGGAGGTCAAGGCTGCAGTAAGCAGGGATCACACCACTGCAGTCCAGCCTGGGCGACAGAGAAAGACTGTCTCAAAAATAATAATAATGATAATTTCCTCCATACCTGCTCTTTTTACTACTTCCCCATCTCAGTAAAAAATATTCCCATTCGCTTAGCTAACTAAGCCTGAAACTATAGAATCACTCTACCCCTTTCTCTATATCCCGTCAATTCTATCTCCCACAAATATTCCCCCATCTGTCACTTGCTCTCCATTCTCACTGCCTAGTACCTAGTCCTGCTTACTGTCAATTCTTGCCTTCATTACTCAACAGCCTTCTGGATGGTCTCATGGTAGAATTTTCCTTGCTAAAGGTCGGGGCTTGATATGGATGGTATAGGATTTTGAGATACGAGGTGAGAATATGTCAATGGGTCCACCTAAGGCATATCCTTGCATGGTCGTTTTCCTAGTCAGTTCTCTCCTGCCCCCCCTTCCACCTCCCCGATTGTCTCCATAGCTCTTCCTACTCTTGGAGGGAATGGTTTCCTCGCCAAAAGAGTTGCAGCACATGGCTAATAAGTACAAGCAGGAATCAGGACATGCTTGAAAGTAGATCTTGAGTAGGCTGGGAAGAGAGGAGTACAGAATATAAGGTTAGACAGGGTAGGGCATACTGACATGGGAGCACACTCATGATTTGGGATTTAACATTCTGGCAAGAATGTTAAATTCTGAATGTACCATTCTGGCAGTTACCACTGGGATGGCTTCTTGAAGTCTGAACGTGATGATGAGCTTTAGCAAGTAGGGTAGGATTAGCAGTCTTTAGGGGCCAGCACAATGGCTCACACCTGTAATCCCAGTACTTTTGGAAGCCGAGGTAGGTGGATCACCTGAGGTTAGGAGTTTGAGACCAGCCTAACCAACATAGTGAAACTCCATCTCTACTAAAAATACAAAATTAGCCGGGCGTGATGGTGCATGCCTGTAATCCCAGCTACTTAGGAGGCTGAGGCAGGAGAATTGCTTGAACCATGGAGGCAGAGGTTGCAGTGAGCCAAGATCCCATCACTGCACTCCAGCCTGAGTGACAAAAGCAAAACTCCATCCCAAAAGAAAAAAAAAAAGGCAATCTTTAGGAGGTGGGAAAGTTAGACTGGATTTATTACCTAAGATCACCCTCTGATTATTATTTCTAGAAGGGACAAAGGATATTGCCTATACTAAGACAAGAATAAATGTCTAGAAAGGGGGACACCAGCATTTTTAAGCCGTGCAGTGGTGGCTGACCTCTGTAAGCCAGGGTTGACAGGAGAAGATGCTGCTATAGAATAGCATCAATAGAAATCCAGAATGGCCTAGGCCAGGGCCAGCGCTTAATCACCCTGTCAATGGCATGCTGAAAGTAATTGCTGCAATGGACAGCACAGCTGGAGTAGAAACAGAGTCCAGGGATCTGTGTTTGTGACGAATAGACTATTATGTTTCTAGGTAAGAGATAGATGGCTAACACACTTGAGTTTTGCTTGATTTCTATAACAAGAAAAACTCATGTATTGGCCCAGCAGAAAGCTGAAAGCAACTACAGTGCAAAATCAAGCAAGCATCCAGCACTTGGCCATATCATCTGGCAGATCTACAATGCCAGAGATAACCATGGCAAATTAAGGCCGACCCTCTGGCACGCCTCAATGAGAGATTCATTACACAGGCTCCCTAGCATTCTGGAACAAGGTCATGTTTTCTCCACTAGAGAATGACTTATCATTTAAAAAGCAGCTCCTGTTGTGCTACTGGGCCAGTAGAGACTGAGCACCTGACCTTGTAACATCAGGTATGTAACCAGAACAATCCATCACTATCTGAGTATTGTCAGATCACAGGTTGTAGCGGATGCAGCAGCAAACCATCCCAGGACAAGGCCCAAGCAGGTCGAAAAGGCATAAATAACATAAACAGCAGGCCATGAGTCACCTACTCTGTTTCACAAAGGCTTTCTATCTCAATGCCCATCTATGGCCTTATGGTGAGTTCCCCAAAAGCAGCCCATAGAGAAAAAAAAAAGAAAAAAAAAACCTCCCGATCCTGGTTCACAGATAGGTTGGCTTAATATGTTGGTATGTCCTGAAAATAGATGGCTGCTCCCCAGAACACCACAACAGGGGACTTCAGTGGGCTGAGCTGTGAGTAGAACAGCAGATCATCTACTTCATATGGAGGAAAGGTGGTCCAAGCTTAGTATATACTCCTGGGCAAATAATTTGGCTGATAGGAACAGGATTAAATTATTGTAGACATAGAGATTTAAAGAAGAGGCTTGCAAATAGACCTGCTGGGAATGGGAAAAAAATGTGAGGAGTCTTGTGTCTTTTGTCAATACCCACTAGAGAGCATCCACTACAGGTAAGACAGGAAACAACCAAGTGGACAGGACAATTTGTCTGATGGATCGTCCAGTGGGTGTCCTTCATCACCCAAGCGTTTGCACAATGGTCTCATCATCAGAACAGCCATGCTATCGGTGCTTGTGGCTATAGATGGGTCCAACAGCATGGACTGCCTCTCATCCTCTCTAAACTGGTCTAGCCACCATTTTTGCTAAATAACCACACTGTCAGTAGCAGATTGACACTAGGTTCTCAGTATGGCACAATCCTAAGTAAAAACAACCAGCTTCTTGGTGACTAGTAAACTGCATTGGATCCTGTCCACCTTGATGGAAATGATACCTACTCCCTCTGCAGTAGATGTGCCAGCATTACTCTCTGAAAGCTGACAGAATACCTGATTCACATCCATGGGTTCCTGCATAAGATTCCCTTTGGCCAAGGGACCCATTTGACAGAGAAATAAGTACATGATCATAAAATTCACTGGTTCTACCATGTCCTACCTATTTCTTAAAAGTAAGTCGTCTGCTGGGCGCAGTGGGTCACGCCTATAATCCCAGCACTTTGGGAGGCTGAGGCGGGTGATCACCTGAGGTTAGGAGTTTGAGACCAGCCTGACCAACAGGGAGAAACCCCATCTGTACTAAAAATCCAAAACTAGCCACACGTGGTGGCACATGCCTGTAATGCCAGCTACTCAGGAGGCTGAGGTAGGAGAATCACTTGAACCCAGGAGGCAGAGGTTGCAGTGAGCCAAGGTCGTGCCATTGCACTCCAGCTTAAGCAACAAGAGCAAAACTCTGTCTCAAAAAGAAAAAAAAAAAAGAAAGAAAGTGCTCTGATACTGTTATGGGTTAAGTTGTGACCCTAATAAATTCATATTCCGAATTCTTCAGCTTCTGAAATCCTAACCCCAAGTACTTCAGATTGTGACCTTAACTGGAAGCAGGGTAGTTGCAGATGTAATTTGTTAAGATAAAATCATCGAGGCAAACCTTAAGCCATTATGACTATGTCCTTATAAAAAGGGGACATTTGGACTGGGCACTATGCCTTATACCTGCAATCCCAGCATTTTGGGAGGCAAAGGTGGGAGGATTGTTTGAGGCCAAGAGTTCAAGACCAGCCTTAGCAACATACCTAGACCCCATTTCTACAAAACATTTTTTAAAAATTAGCTGGACATGTTGGAATGAACCTGTAGTCCTAGCTACTTAGGAGGCTGATGTGGGAGGATCACTTGAGCCCAGGAGTTCGAGGCTGCAGTGAGCTATGATCACACCACTGCATTTCAGTCTGGGCAACAGAGTGAAACCTTATCTTTTAAAATAAATTAAAAGAAGACATTCAGACCCAGAGACAGAGACAAAGGGAGAACACTATATAAAGATTGTGGTTACACTGTTGCAAACCAAGTGACATCAACAATTGATGGCAAACCACCAGAAACTAGGAAGGAGGCATGAGACAGAATTTCCTTCCCAGCCCTCAGAAGGAACCAATTCTGCCGACACCTTGATCTCCAACTTCTGGCCTCCAGAACTGTGAGACAATAAATTTCTGCCATTCTAAGCCACCAGGTGTTTGATACTCTGTTATAGCAGCCCTAGGAAACTAATATAGTAATAAGGTACCATATTGGAATGGCCTATTTATGGCTTCACTAAAGCATGAGTTCATCATATAGAATGGGAAAACTATTTTTCATAATGCACTATCAGCATTGAACTAGTGTATCAAGCTATGTCCCCAATAGCTAAAATATACACATCTAGAAGCCAAGAAATGGAAAAAGAATTGGCTCTTGTCACTATCACTACAAATAATCCACATGTCCTTCCCTTTCCTTCTACCTTAGGCACTGCTGGGTAAAGTAGGAAGTGGGAACACTACTCCTAGTGACACATAAGGGTTCCATAAAACCTGATACGGTAACTAGTCTCTTTGTTTTCCTTATGTGGGTGGACCAGCAGGAAAAGAAAAGAGTTATAATACTGGTAAAGTTAGTCAACTCTTATAAAACAGTGAACAAGCAAATGCAGTCATCATAGCCCAACAAAGGCAAGGCAACTCAAGGCCAGACCCTCTGAGATGAAAGTCTGGGATCCCCCATCAGGTAAATAAATTATTAATAGATCAGATAATACTAGTCATCAAAAGGGAAATTGAGAATGGGTGGTGGATGAGAGAACTGACAAATGTCATTTGGAGCTTGGGACCAGTTATAATAGCAGGTACCACAGTTCATTCCATCAATTCTCTGTACAAAGTTTTTTTAGAGATTATGACCACCATATAGGGACACGAAGATCTGAGCAGGGTAAGAGGTGGACTAGCAATTACCTTCATGTCACCCACTTGGCCCATTTCTTATTTCAGCCACAGATGGGGTAGGCAGTTCTTTGTGGGCTCAGACTCTTTCCACCTCAATTGCAAGTCACAGGTTTCTTAGTGTGTCTCTACCAGGGCTTTCTCAGAAGATAAAGGAGCCTGCTCAGCCAGCACACAGCCATGGCCTAAAAATGTGGAGACAGTTACAGCTTCCAAGGGCAATCCTCAATCCATGGGGTCAGGAGTCAGTGAACAAATGCCCCAATGTTCCATCTTTCGTTTGGGCAATTCCGAGAGATCCAGAAGAATCAAACCCCAGGTACTTACTCTACAAATGGTGAGATTGCATTCTTATACTTTTCCTTCTTCCCTCACTGTCCCTGTCCACACCCCTCCACCATTTTGCTTCCTGGAATCATCACCCAAATAAACTATATCCACCAAATCTATCTTAGTCTCTGCTTCTGAAAGAACCCAAAGTAAATGGAAGATGCCATACACCTGATGTATTATTTTTGACAAGTGAAAAATCTATCCTGGTCCTCCAAATATTGCATCTGTTATGTAGATGGACCTCAGTGACCTTACCTGTGAAATTAAAAGTGGGTTTTGCTTGTCACTGGTAATTTAGGAAGGGCTCTGGTAGATAACGATGATGCTTTCATGCTGGTGTACATTTCTAGACTTCTTTTGACAATAGAACAATGAATATAACACATTTTATGAGGCAATAATTAATTTTCAAGCTTGAAGGAGATTTTGAGTCCTTTTAGAGAAGAAAGACTTGGGAACAAAACATTAAATATTTAACATATTACCATAATTTAAATAAATTACAAATAGATAAATATTCAACATCTTGGTACGGTTTAAAGAAATTAATCACCAACCATATGACTATACTCAGTGATACGAACTAAAGCCTAAGAAAAAGGACCTTAAACTTTTAAAAAGCTTTTTCTATTCCTACCACTAGGTGATCCTCTATACCTAAGAAAGTCTTTGAAAGGCACCTGTGCTGTCCCACACACCCTGACTCACTGCATTCTCCATCTTCCTCTGTCTTTTCCCTCCATGTATCTAATATGTTTGCTCACACTTTCTTTAGAATAACATTTGCTTGTTAAAGAAAAATAAAAGAAAAAAGGCTTATAATCCTAGAGCTTATATAATCTTCCTTATTAACAAGATCATACGGTAATACATGACATAAAATTCCAGATATTCAAAAAAGATATAAACAATGAATTTGGGAAACTAGAATGAACACTGAAAATCCACTGGTCTAGATTCTCATTTTACAGCTGAAGTCAGCAAGATTGAGATACAGTCAATGCTTGAATGACACAGGGACGGAAGGAATGGTTATGGGGTACAAAACCCACCCTGTGCAAAACTTTTGACTCCCCCAAAACTTAGATAACTAATAGCCTACTGTTGACTGGAAGCCTTACCAATAACATAGGCAGTCGATTAACACATATTTTGTATGTTACATATATTATGTACTGTATTCATACAGCAATAAAATGAGCTAGAGAAAAAATGTTATTAGGAAAATCATAAAGAAGAGAAAATACATTTATAGTACTGTACTGTATTTAGCAATATCATAAGTTTACAAGATGAATCATTTGTCTGAAATGGTGGACAACTGCAGTTGGCAACCTCAGTCTACAAATTGTGTAATTCAACTTTTATATCAAACAATTCAGCTTTTTCTTTTTCTTTTTCTTTTTGAGACAGAATCTCACTCTGTCGTCCAGGCTGGAGTGCAGTGGCGCAATCTCAGCTCACTGCAACCTCCTCCTCCTGGGTTCCAGCAATTCTCCTGCCTCAGCCTCCTGAGTAGCTGGGACTACAGGTGTGTGCCACCACGTGTGGCTAGTTTTTTATGTTTTGGTAGAGACGGGGTTTCACCATGTTAGCCAGAATGGTCTCGATCTCCTGACCTCTTGATCCTCAGCCTTGGCCTCCGAAAGTGCTGGGATTACAGGCGTGAGCCACCACACCCGGCCTCAGCTTTTTCTTTTAATGTTATGACCTTCTCTGCCTCCTGGGAATACTACCAGTATCACTAGCAGCACTTTGTATGAGTTCATGGTGTTATTCAAAGTTTACAGTATTACACTATACATGATGAAAAATATGCAACAAGCATGAGAGACAACTTTTTATTGTGATATGAAATTTACTAGAGACGCACTGCTCATGTGGAGATGATTAGCGTCACACAGCATTTTAAGTTGATACAACACTTGAGCTCAATTCAATAGCAACAGAAGGTGGTCATGAAATTATCACAGTAGTACAGTGTGTACTACAGTTAATTTTATGCAGTTATGATTTAATACTGCATTTTTACGTTGGTTTATATTTCTCTTAACCGTGAGTGATACCATGTGCAGTCTGTGTTTGTAGGCATAAGTTTTAATACATTTTAACTTTTTATAATAAATTTGGGTATATTTTATGGTAGTAAATGATAAAGTAGACTAGTAGCTACATATATGTTATCCATTCATTGCATATCTAATTTTTTCTTAATTATTTTGATATTTTTGGATTATGTGGTCTGTCTGGAAATTTTTTCAAGTTGTCAAAAAAATCTCCAAAATTTTTTTCAATATGTTCACTGAAAAAAATAAAAATGGACCTACACCATTCAAACCCATGTTGTTCAAGGGTCAACTGTATTCCTAAAAATTCACACAACAAGTTAATGAGGAAAAAAAGTAAAAACTTTAAAAAGAGAAAAATCATTCTGGAATCAATTGCTTTGCAGATTTTTAAAACACGTTCTTATAACTCTTGCAATAGTGATTTTTTACAAATGAATTAAAATAAGTGATATATTTTTAAAATCTCAGTAGCTCCTTAGGAAAAATGCTTACCAAATTCCATTTCTTCCAAAGTGTGAAAATCAATGTTATTATATTTTCCCTTATTGGTTGGAAGCTTGATCCTGAAAAAAAAAAAAAAAAAAAAGTGGCTTTTACGAACTCAAGTTTCCAAAAAGACAATGTTATGGCCAAAAATAATACTGTCAACTTGCAAGACAAGTTTGCTCAAGGAGATGACAGTTTTTATCATCACATAACTAAGTTAAAGATCAATTTGTCTCTATCTCACTTTCAATAATAGTTTTGATCCAGGTGTTAGATTAACCATGGACTAAAGTGCATGATTCCTCTGACCTCTATGACCAGGTGTCTTCACATCTTGGAATGAAGGTGAAGGAATTCCCTAAGTTGGGAATACAGCTTTAGTGTCCCTAAGGATAACATGGAAAAATTTTTAATGTTTAATTTGAGCCATACCTAGGTCTGGCTAATTGGATGGATTACAGGAATCCATTTTATGAATGAAGCAAGCACCTGTGTGGTCAAATGATAAGGTATACATATTTCCTGATTGACTTTTATTTTCCTGGCATCTCTCTAATTTTTTTTTTCTCTTTGTAAGTGGTGTATTTTAAATAGCTTTCAAGTATCTCTCTGATTTAACATGTGTCCCAGAGTTGTTGCTGTTGTTGTTTTAACAAAATATTCTTATTATTATTATTTGCATTAAAATAAGCCCAGACTGGTTTAGTGGATAACTTTGAGAGAGGAGGTAGGACTCGACTCTGGAGGCAGGGCTCAGACACCTGACCTAATTGGGGACTGGTTAAAACAAGGAGGGGGCAGAAAACACCTTTCCATAAGACATGCCCCCCAGTGTGCCATGTCAGTTTACCATTGCCATGGCAACACCCAGAAGTCACCACCCTTTTTCTAGGAATTTCTGCATAAATCGTCCCTTAGTTTGCATGTTATTTAAAGGGGTTATAAATTTGACTGCACAACTGCCTGAGCTGCTACTCTCAGCACACTGCCTGTGGGGCAGCCCTGCTCTGCAGGGGCCGTCGCAGAGCTGCAGCACTGCTGGAGCTGTAACACCACCACTTTAATATCTACCAGTGGCTTGCCCTTGAATTCCTCCCCATCTAAACCCCAATTTGGGGTCATCTGCCCTGCATCAACTTTGTACTTCCATGTTGTTCCATAGTCTTCCCTAGTAGTGTGTGAGATACATGTGCAGTAAACAGAATACAACACTTAACAAGTGGTTAAGTCTGAACTGTTAGTGATAACCTCTTTCACTTTTCCTAAATCTTTCTTAACACAGGTAACTAACTCTTCCATTTTAAGGATAGCCGCATACCTCATACTGGCTTGAAAAACAGTGTGGTTGCACACGGTCACTTAGGACAACTAACTTTTCATCCCAAAGGATGTGGGAGAAACGTTTGTTGCTGCCGTCCCTGGCACCCATCTGGTGTATGAGTCAGTTGTGCCTTGGCCCCAGGTGCGACCTGCAAGATGATTAAGGCACAAGGCTGCCAATCTGCCAGACAGTGGGGTCAGTGTGAAGTGTGGGAAATTGGAAACATGGTAAATGTGAAATACGCGCAGGAAGTGGAGGTTAAGCGTGCCTACCATAAAGCTTACACAAAGTAGTGTGAGCAATCCTGCTAAAATGGTGTTGACATATACTAGATAGGGTAAATCTACAACTATTTATTTACTCTATCATTTGGGAACACTTTTCAAAAATTTTGCGATGAACTCTCTCAGCAACAAAGAGCTCAAAAAACCCAAACAAAGCCAAAAAGGCATATTTAATGAAATTTTAAGTGCAAAATTCTCATTTCTAAATAAAGTTGACGATGAAATATAACGTGTATAAAATATTTGCCAACATTTACCAGCCTCCTTAGGGTCTGTAGTAATGGAAATTAGAAGACATAAATATGTTAAGGAGGCCCCAGAATTGACTTCAAACCTTAGATGTTATTTTAAGGTTTTCTTCGACAGGCATGAAATACGAAGCAATAGCTGTTAATATATTTGGTTTAATTAACAGAACTCTGCAAACAGCTCATGATTCCTGTTTTATGTGTCACCAGCTGCTTCAAATTAAAATTTAATTAATTCCAATAATTGTTCAATTTTTTCATGAAATGCAATGACTCAAAGCTTTTGAAAGTTTATCTGACCTTATTGTGACTGCTATTGCAATCAGTGACAAAATCTGTGAGGATCATATAAATACAAATTCTTATGATACACACGTTACATTTCTTGTCAATAAGTCTATTGGTACATAAGAAACCTATAAAGCAGAAATGTTCTAGAAAGCTTTTAGAGAAATGCAATTTTTTTTTTTTTTTTTTTTTTTTTTTTGGAGACGGAGTCTCGCTCTTGTTACCCAGGCTGGAGTGCAATGGCGCGATCTCGGCTCACCGCAACCTCCGCCTCCTGGGTTCAGGCAATTCTCCTGCCTCAGCCTCCTGAGTAGCTGGGATTTACAGGCACGCACCACCATGCCCAGCTAATTTTTTGTATTTTTAGTAGAGACGGGGTTTCACCATATTGACCAGGATGGTCTCGATCTCTTGACCTCATGATCCACCCGCCTTGGCCTCCCAAAGTGCTGGGATTACAGGCTTGAGCCACCGCGCCCGGCCCAAAAATGCAATTATTAAAAGCAAACTTTGGAGCCAAGCTGGACATGGTAGGGTGTCTGTAGGGTCAGGCACTCAGGAGGCTGAAGTGGAAGAATTTCTTGAGCCTAGGAGTCTGAGTACAACCTGGATAACATAGGTGAGACCCTATCTCTAAGAGCAAAACAAAAACTTGGAAACAAAGAGATAGAAAATTTATCCTATAAAGCAAGTGAAGCTTTGAATAAATAAATAAAGAAAGCTTAATCCATTTACAATGTTTAATTTTGAAATTCTATAATTGCACCTTAGAATATCTAGATTTGTGGAATAATCTTTTGTTGAAGCTTCTTGTAAAAACAATTTCATAAATGTATATTCTATGCAAGAACAGAATGAAACTGCAAAAACTAACAATTGTGAAGCATGTATATACAAAATATTTTAAAGTATAGAAACAACTTACTAACAAGTTTTGTCTCATAAAACTATTAAAGAAATCTATTCTGAATGGAGGCAAACAGGAGGTATCATATCTGGGAAAATACTTATGCTGAAATATTTACACATTTCAAATAAAAAGAATAATTTGAGAATTTCCTCCATTTAGCAGAACTTGTTCTGAGCTTACCATGAGCCTCACCACCTGAAGAAAGAGTAAGTTCTCAACTGAAAATATTATGGGCTAGATGGTAGAGTCAATTGAAAAAGAGTGTAACAGTCCCGGTGTGATGGGTTATGCCTGTAATCCCCACACTTTGGAAGGTCAAGGTGAGCCAATCACTTGAGTCCAGGAGTTCAAGACCAGCCTGGGCAACATGACAAAACTCTGACTGCGCAAAAAATACAAAAATTAGTTGTGCGTGGTGGTGCACATCTGTAGTACCAGCTACTCTGGAGGCTGAGGCAGGAGGATCACTTGAGCCCAGGAGGTGGAGGCTGCAGTGAGCTGTGACTATGCCATTGCACTCCAGCCTGGGAGACAGAGCAAGACCCTGTCTCAAAAAAANAAAAAAAAAAAAAAAAAAAAAAGAGGGAATTTTATGAAAAAAATTAAAATAAGACCACATTAAAAAATACTCTGTAGAAATATCTCAGTAACAGAGTATTGGCAAAAAACACAGATATTTAAAGTACTTTATTCAAAGTACATGAATATAGGCTGGGCACAGTGGCTCACGCCTGTAATTCCAACTCTTTGGGAGTCCAAGGAGGGCAGGCCACCTGTGGTCAGGAGTTTGAGACCAGCCTGGGCAACATGGTGAAACCCCGTCTCTACTAAAAATACAAAAATTAGTTGGCATGGTGGCACGTGCCTGTAATCCCAGCTCCTCCTGAGGCTGAGGCAGGAGAATTGCTTGAAGCCGGGAGGCAGAGGTTTCAGTGAGCTGAGATCACACCACTTCATTCCAGCCTGGGTGACAGTGAGGCTCCATCTCAAAACACACACACACACAGAGTACATGAATATGTACCAACAACAATTATTTTGCTTGTATTATTTTTAAATTCAGATAATCAACACAAACGTTTCAAAACTTTGCTTTAATGTACATGAGTTATGTTTTTAAGAGAGCTTTATATTTTTGAAAATGACTTTTTTTTTTGAGACAGAGGCCCAGTTGGCATGTGGAGAAGGAATGTCACAAGAACTGATCCTCTCTGAGCTGTAATTACAGGGAAGGTGCTCCTTACCTTGAGTGTATCACCAAATAAACAGCAACTTTTGTGACTTCCTAGTCCTCCAGTCCTTACTTCTCAACCCAGAAAAACCCTAGACAAATATCTTGCAATGATTCGCTTCTTTCGCCTTTGTCCCCAGGGGAGTCCTGACTCTGGCTTCTTTGTCCTCCCAACTCTAAAACTGCTTCCTCTTTTGAATAGTAACCTACCTTTTGAGGTAAACTTCCCTTATAGTAAGCTTATACGCTTATATTGCCACAGGAAAGGTTATACACTGAGTTTTTTTGTTTGTTTGTTTGTTTGTTTCGGAGATGGAGTCTCACTCTGTCATCCAGGCTGGAGTGCAGTAGTGTGATCTTGGCTCACTGCAACCTCTGCCTCCCAAGATCAAGCAATTCTCCCACCTCAGCCTCCCAAGTAGCTGGGATTATAGACTTCTGCCACCATGCCCGGCTAATCTTTTTAAATTTTTAGTACAGATGGGGTTTGAGTATGTTGGCCAGGCTGCTCTTGAACTCCTGACCTCAAGTGATCCACCTGCCTTGGCCTCCCAAAGTCCTGGGATTACTGGTATGAGCCACCATGCCTGGCCATTTTTGGTTTTGTTTTCACTTCTGTGTTGGAAATAGAAATTTAGGAAATTTTGAGAGTAGATGCAATATTTGATCAGTATCTGGGGACTGCCTGACTTCCCAGGAATCTAGTTTCTGTGAAGCTGAGCAGGGGCCAGGTGCAGTGACTCATGCCTGTAATCCCAGCACTTTGGGAGGCCAAGGCAGGCATATCACCTGAGCTCAGGAGTTTGAGACCAGCCTGGGCAACATGGTGAAACCCCATCTCTACTAAAAATACAAAAATTAGCTGGATGTGGTGGCACACACCTGTAATCCCAGCTCCTGAGGAGGCTGAGGCAGGAGAATTACTTGAATCCGGGAGGTGGAGGTTGCAGTGAGCCAAGATTACGACACTGCACTTCAGCTTGAGTGACAGAGTAAGACCCCGTCTCAAAAAAAAGCTGAGCATTGAAACAACGCCTAGTTCAATGCCAGGCACATAGTGAGTTTACAACATATATATGTAGAATTTGTGAATGATAGATGAAAGAAATTCTGTACACTCTCAACTATTTGGTAAAAGAAAGTTGTCAGGAAAGGAGAAGCAAGAAAAGCTGGAGAATAAACATTTTCCTTTCTGCCTCACTGTATTAGTGCTTTTTCATGCTGCCGCTAAAGGCATATCTGAAACTGGGACGAAAAAATGGTTTAATTGGACTTACAGTTCCACATGGCTGGGAGCCCTCAGAATCATAAAGGGAGGCAAAATGCACTTCTTACATGGAGGTGGCAAGAGCAAGATAAAATGAGGAAGATACAAAAATGGAAATTCCTGATAAAACCATCAGATCTCATGAGACTTACTCATTACCATGGAAACAGTATGGGGGAAACCGCCCACATGATTCAAATTGTCTCCCACCGGGTCCCTCCCACAACACGTGGGAAAAATGAGAGTACAATTCAAGATGAGATTTGGGTCGGGACACAGAGCCAAACTATATCACCCACCCTAGAGCTCAGTGGACAAGGTGAAGTGCAAATGAACCACAAATAAACTCAGGCAATATTTCTATCTCTTTTGTATTCTGGAAGTTGGAGAAGAATGAGCAGCCAAAAGAACCCAGCTTTTCTCTCTTGGCTGGTATTTGAGAGGGAAGGGGCATAAAATTCCCCCTAAATAGCTCCTTCCAGGAGAAATTGCTTCTGAGATTCTAGAACCAGAAAACATTAACACTTCAGTATTTTAAAAAACAAGCAACACTTCAGATTTGCATGGCTCTTTAATTACCAAGAGGAAAGGTATTATTTAATGAAAGTCAAATGAAACAGAATCTATATTCAGAATATGTAAAGGGGACCCTGTTAGTCATAGCAGTCGAGGAGTGATTTTTTACCTTCTAGATCTCTATGTAGTCTGATAACCAGGAAGCAGCACAGCCTAGAGGTGTAGGCGTTAATCCAAAGAACAGGTCCCAGCTCTACAACTTACTAGCTGTGAAGTGTTGGGCAAATTACTCAACCTTGCTTCACCATTATCCAACTAAGAGGGCTAGTCTGAGAATTATGTGAAATAATTTGTGTAAAGCTCTTAGCACCATGCCTCATGGTGAATACACAGAAGACAGTTATTAGTACTTACTCTTCTGCATGGGTTGTGTCATCTAATCAACTGTGATTTCTGCTGGAAGAATTGAGACGATTTTTATACCTCATAGTAAATTCATAAGGTACATTAGCCACAGGAAAGGTTGTCTGGTGAGTTGACTGTTGCCTAATTTGATGAGTCAGATTGTTTTCTTTTTTCACTTCTGTGTTGAAAATAGAAATTTAGGTCAATGTTTTGCTTCAGGCAGAAAAGCCTTCTCTTTTGGTTACCTGTCTAAAACAAGAAAGTAACCACTCTTCATGTCTGGCCACTTGTCTAGCCCCACAGCTGATGTTAATAGATTTCCTTTGGGAACTTGAAGCAGGAGTTTTAGGACAGTGTCTGTATATGGCCCTTAAACCAGGAAACATAGATTAAAATAGAGTTTAAAGCCTTATCTCCAAGTATACCTGAAATGAAAATTTTAAAAACCTAGAACTCAGGGATTTTTCGGTTGAAATAATAGACAATTTATGTTTGTGGGCAGTTATACCAGATCAGAGTTCATTACTTCACTCAGCCCATGGTGCAATGTCAAAGAAAGCTTCACAGTAAAAGACAGAGTTGATGGGAATCTTGAAGATAACTAAGAATAACCAAGGTGGTCTTCCCATTAAGAGGAGCTAATGTAAAGGATTACTCAGTAGGCTTCTAGGTTGCTAATAATCACACACCCCTCATTAGCAGTAAACAAGCACCTATTTAATCAGTCCAAAGTCTTAAGGTATTGTGAACCCAGGAAAGGTGAATTGCCGGTTGTCATTTCTACTAAGTGACATAACTTTAACAAAACTGATAGATTTAAAATTTCCCCAACCTTCTCTCTGGCGCATGAAGCTGGGTGCTGGCTTAATAACCTTAGGCCATAAAGTACTGTTACATGTTGGCTCATGCTGGGTGGCAACAAGCTTGTTTTTCATGATTATGTAATCCGAATTCCTTTTCCAAGAAAGGATTTGAAAATGAGCTATTAAATTGGATTGCCAGCAAGCATATAGTCTCAATGCACGCTTATGTTAACCATGGTAAGCCCAGACCCTTCCCCCCAAACTGCCACCCCACTGCACCCCTCTATAAATTGGTAAACTATAAATAAAGTGTAACCCATGAGAAATGTTACGCAGTAGCTTGCTGAGGTATACATAAAGGCTTAAAATGCCTACTAAGAATTTTTAGAGAGGATATTTAATCTGCTCAGTCTTAAATAGCAACCTAATCAGCCAGGCAATGTGGGCAATTTGCAGACTAGTACTCATATTAGATTTGCTTTAAAAACTAATACGTGTTAAAATGTTGTGCTAAGGTACAGACTGCAGTGAGTTCAAAGGCTTGAAGTGCCAGGTGGGTATTGACTAGAATGCTATTTAGAAGAGAGGTTCACATTGTTCTTCACTTCCAAGACAAAAC
This sequence comes from Cebus imitator, assembly GCF_001604975.1. Taxonomy (NCBI): domain Eukaryota; kingdom Metazoa; phylum Chordata; class Mammalia; order Primates; family Cebidae; genus Cebus; species Cebus imitator. The sequence goes on along the minus strand of NW_016107726.1, from coordinate 163,522 downwards.
TGAAAACCCCAGCAAGGAACTGCTTGGAGTTCTGCATTCCATACGCCTGCAACTCACAAGCAAACTTCCTGTTCCTTCTTGGCTGGCAGATGTGAAGGCTAGACGATGATGAATGGTTTGATTCTTACAGTTGGAGAATCTGCCATGGCTTTCAGCCTTAAGGCTCTGTGTGCCAGGCCAGGTGTTAAAAAAAAAAAAAAAAAAAGTTCCTCCCAGAGATTGGGATTTCACTTGATGACAACAGGATGGACCGAGTTAGGCATTTGGGCAAAGATAATATCTCATAAAGATCCACACATCCATGTATATCCCAAAAAGGAATGTTTCAGAACACTCGAGAACCAAACCTGGAAACCTTTAAACGTTCCCTGGAATCTTGTTAGCAGGTTTCAAGAACTAAGAAAAAATAAAAAGAAGAGTAGGGTAGGAAGAGGAAGAGAAAGAGGAAGGAGAGGGAGAAGATGGCAAGATTCTTGGGCCAACATGTTTTTCTTTTTCATGGGGGAAATGGCAGTTTCTCCAAGTGAGAAGATAATTCCATGCTTTCTTTTGCAGCTTGTATACATGGACATATGTTTCTTATGAACCGAAAGTCAAATGCTAGGATTTCCTTCTCCAGCTACTGCTATGTTAAATGGATCCCAGATCAGAATCTACTAGAAATTGTGGGTGAGGCAGTTAGGTCATAATGACAGCAGTGTGTGTGTTTGTGTGTGTAAAACAGGAAGAGAGGGAGATAGAATTCCAAAACTGCCTTTTGTATAGAGTAGCTATGAGTCTGCTTTGAAATTTAAGTGGAAAACTAGTTGAGAGAATACTAGAACAGCAGTTATTCAAATAGCAGGCTCAAATTAATTGCTTAGGAAAAACAGTTCACGTTTTCTTTTCTGCCCCATCACTTCAGAAATTTTAAAGATCTTACAGCGAAAGGACAGAATCTGGAAATTAAGTAGTGGGGATAGGGCAGGTGGAAGGATAGTGGGAGTTGAATTTTAACTCAGCTGAATCGAGAACTAATTTCCTTGGCAGTTCAAAAGTTCTTAATGAAGGCTTTCTGCCAGACAGAACCAGCGCAGGCCACTACCCAGGCATGCTGCGGCCTGTTCCTGCCTCTCTTTCAGAGAAGAGGAGGCTTAGAGCTGTCTCCTCTGAAGCACCGCTTCTTGGGGAGGGCATTCCCTACCTGAACCTTCTGACCCTTCCCCAGTTCTCCACCACCACCACTGTGCTCATCCTGACTTTTATGCCCTCTTTCAAACTCTGCTTGGAATTCTCTTTCCCCACTTCTCTTGAGCCCAGCCCATTACCTCCTTCCAGGCCCAGCTCAGGTCTTCTAAAAAGCCTCAACTCTTCTCTGTAAGCCAACATCAAGTTACAACAGTTTTCACTGTCTCTCGTAGAAGCTTTGAGCTAGCTGATCAACTGGAGACAAAGGCCTTTTCTGTCCTGGCTGTACTTTTCTTTTTCTTAAAAAAAAAATAATAATAATTTTATGATCTCTCTGCCTTTTATCATTATTTACTGTACCCGCAGAATTGAAGTGATGGACTTTTCACAGCTGTTGCATCCAGGCAATATGTTATTTCAACTTCTCAATCTGCTGCACATCAACCCACGCTCATATTTGTTTTTTACAGAAGTTCTGACATTAGAATTTAAAAGCAATCCAAAAGAATGGAAGCTATTTCTCTGACCAGGACAAGATGAATCAAGGAAGAAATCGGTGCACAGAGGGCATATTATGCTACTTACATTCCTCTTCTCTGAGGGACATATGCAGCGGAATCACAGAGAGGGACTTTCCAGAAATGTGCTCCAAAGACATTAGGGAAAACTCTTTCTCTATTAGCTAATGATGTTTTAAACTCTTTTTTGAAGAAACAAATGTAGAAATGTTTTTCTACTGAGGCATCCTTAATTTTTAAAATCTCCCTTAAAAATAACAGAGGTAGATAGCGGGAATAGAGCTTCCATGAGGGAAATTATTCTTTCTCATGAGTGTAGACTTCTCTACCTAGGGAAGTCTAAAGGAAATTGAGTGCAGTCATCCTGCAAGGGTAAGCAGAGATAATTGAAATGCACTGATAATTCAGAATCCCATTTCCACCTCATTAATTTCAACCTCTGTTCCCTTCTGCTGGTATTTCTAAAGAAAAGAAAAGCAGACCAAATTGAAGATAATATCCTGTTGCCACTTCGGCCTTCTCCCAGCCCTGAGTGTTCAATCAGCTGGGTGGAAGATCATTATCAGAAGAAGGAGGCAAAGCAAGTGGCTCACATGACTGACAACCCAGCTAGTTTCCTCCTCACCCCTTCACTGTGCAGATTGCAGATGTCACTTATTTAATATGGATGGGAATTAATATGAAAATCATGTCTAGTCTTTGTCTGCTTCCAATGTGCCAATACCCCAGATTTTGCCAAGTTTAAGAACCTTAGCATCATTATGGCTAAAGAAATCACCTGACTACAGTAAGTGAACTTCTACGTTTCCACTGTCCCTTCCATTATTGGGTAAGAAGGGAATTTTGCATTGATTTTTGCAGGACATGCCTATTAATTGATTAAGGCTCTGTTTCTTTCAAACAATATTTTTGTCTGCCATTTTACAATGTGTACGCTTCCTATTGTTGTTTAAGTGGGAAAGTGCTTCACTGTTCTATCATTATAGAAGAACTATTTTCTTGCAGGGAAAATTTCAGGATTCATAAATGCTACATAACACATCTGGTTGCTAATTTGGGGGAACTTCAGACATTATGTATTCTGGAATCATCAGCTTCAAGTGCAAAAAAGACTATTTGGAGTTATAGGAATCCCTGGTGAAGAGAGAGGGGGAAATTAAAGCAAAGACATAAACAGTAGCAACTAGGAGGAAAAGGTCGCAGGAAGTAGTTTTCTGTGAGTCAGAGGGAGCCTCACTCAAAACTACGAACTGGACAAACATCTTCCCTTTTCCTTTTTTTTTTTTTTTTACCAAGATCTGCTTAGAATTCCCAATAGGAAGATAACCATCGCCACTATTTGTGGAGTTTACATTTTTACAGTGTGTGATGTTTAAACATTATCTCTAACTGGCAACATTTTGGAATGGAAAAATACAGGTGAGGGGGAGTTTATAAAAGCAGTTCCCTAGCCCAGAAGTCTATTGCTTATCCAAAGTGTCTCAGTCCAGCCCTGGGAACGGTAATAAGGAAAATATTGTAGGCCCTTATCAACATACTGGTATGAGGAAATAAGATGCATATGCCAACTATATAAAAATAAAGATGGAAAAGAGTAAAATCTTTCTAGCAGAGTGTGATTGGCTAGCTTTATGTGTCAACTTGGTGAGGCTATAGTACCTAGTTTTTAATCAAACACTAATCTAGGTGTTGCTGTGGAGGTATTTGTAGACCTGGTTAACATCTACAAGCAGCTGACTTTAAATAAAAGAGATTATCTTGGATAATGTAGATGAGCCCCATACAATCAGTTGAAAGGGCTTAAGAGCAAAACTAAGATTTCCCTGAGGAAGAGAAGAAATTCTGCCTGACTGCAGCTCTTGCTCAAGAGTTTCCAGCCTGCCAGCCTTTGCTACAGATTTCAGACCTGCCAGCCCTGACAATGTGAAAACACCTATCTATCTGTCTATGTATGTATGTATATATGTATGTTTCTATCTATGCGTCTATCTTTATCTATCATCTATCTATCTATCTGTCTATCTATCTAATCTACCTAACTACCCATCCATCTATATGTTCATCCATCCATCCATCCATCCATCCTACTGGTTCTGTTTCTCTGGAGAACCCTGATACAGAGAGTGATCCAGAAGACCTGAGGAAGTGATATTTAAACTGAGCCTCCAATGAATAAGGAGCCAGCTATGTGAAAAGCAGAGGTTAACCATGCCCCTTACAGAGGGAAGAACATACCCAAAGGCCCTGACATAGGAAAAAGTTGGGCATAAATAAGGTCATGAAAAAGAAATCAGTTTGTTGGCCTCAGTGCGCAGTGATGACTCAGGATGAGGTTGGAGAGGTTTTCAGAGGTTAGATCATGCAGGATTCATAGTAAAATATTTGGGCTAACTTTTCAAACTACTGTAGGAAGCCATTGAATGTTTTTAACTTGGAGAAAATTTACTGCATCATGGAAAAGAGATTGGAAGGGCCAACAACGAAGGCAGACAAACACTTAGAAGGTGACTGTAGTGGTTCACATGGAAAATGATGGTAGCTTGGCATAGTGTGTTGGCAGAGCATGGGAAGAGGTGAGCTGATTGTAGATGATATGAAGGGATGGATGAAGAAGGTAGGAGACAAGGATGCTCCTAGATTTCTGGTTTGAACAACTGAGTAGATGGTGGTGTTACTTAAGGCAACAGGGTAGACTGAGAGAGGAACACGAAGCATGCACATGAAGTCTTCAGGTTTTTTTTTGTTGTTGTTGTGTCTTTTCTTTTTTTTTTTTTTTTTTTNCTCTCTGCCACCCAGGCTAGAGTGCAGTGGCTGGATCTCAGCTCACTGCAACCTCCACCTCCCTAGTTCAAGCCATTCTCCTGCCTCAGCCTCCTGAGTAGCTGGGATTACAGGTGTGCGCCACCCTGCCTGGTTTATTTATTTATTTTGTATTTTTAGAGACAGGGTTTTACCATGTTGGTCTCAAACTTCTGACTTCAGGTGATCCACCCACCTCAACCTCCCAAAATGGCTAAGTGTTCAGTTTTGATAGTGGAGCTCGGAAGAGAAAGTTCAAAATGAGATATAAATTTGGGAGTCATCCTACGCAGATGGCATTTGAAGCTACATGAATGGATGTGATTAATCAAGGAGAGAAGACAGAAAGTACTCAGGGCCGAACCCTAGGTAATGACATTTAGAGATAAGGTAGAGAAGGAGCAGCTAGAGGGATGGGGGGAGGAGGAAGCCAAAAACAAAAATGAGTGTTCCAAGAGGAGTCGTGCTTCAGGAAAGAGATAGAAGTCAACATGGGAAATGTTGCCAAGAAGCCAAGCAAAATGAGGACAGAAAAACAAACATGGGGTTTGGCCCCGTGGCCTAGCTGTGAGTCCTGATGTCTAGGAATCTGGACTTTCTCACTTGCCATTTACAACATGCAACAGGGAGCCCACTGTCACGGCTAATTCTAGGTGGATCACTGGACCTCCCAGGTATCGCTTTTTGTAACCTAATGTACACAAGGGCCTCTTTGTTGTTACTTTTTTCCTGAAGGAGAAAAAAGAAAAGTTGATATTTGGGCACCTGGGGATATAGAAGCAAGACGAGAGAAAAACAAAGAAGGAGAGGCTGTTCTGCCCTTTCCAGCCTGGCCTCAGAGACCATGCCTTATGGAGGCACCCCATATAAAATATGAAGAGTTTTGAAGATTCAAATATCCCAAGTTCTGAGTTAGGAGACTTATTTTCTTCCTTAATATTGTTTTTCCTTTTTTACTTCATGACATTTAACTCAATTTTCGATTATGAATACATTTGGCATAATTTATTTGACATTTATGACCATGTGAGACTATAGCTTCCATGAGGCAAAGAGCTTGTCCAGTTGTGTGCACTTATAACTAGAGTGCAGCACAAGGCCTGGCAGACAGTAAGAGTTCAAGATATAGCTGCTGATTTAATAAATGATGGTGGAATGTGTAGGAATAGAAAAATATAGCCATAATCTTAGAGGCATAAACAGAGGAGTAAAAGTCAGTGGTCTTCTGTGTTTTCCCACATACAGTAATTTGCTACTTGTTTACACTGCTGTTTTCCACTAAGAGACAGGCACTAGAAATTTAAAAAACTATGGTCAGGCACAGTGAGTGGCTCAAGTCTGTAATCTCAGCACTTTGGGAGGCTGAGGCAGGCGGATCACGAGGTCAGGAGTTCGAGACCAGCCTGACCAACATGGTGAAACCCCATCTCTACTAAAAATACAAAAATTAGCCAGATATGGTGGTACATGCCTGTAATCCCTGCTACTTAGGAGGCTGAGGCAGGAGAATCACTGAACCCAGGAGGTGCAGGTTGCAGTGAGCCAAGATGGCGCCACTGCACTCTATTCTGGGCAATAGAGCAAGACTTCGTCTCAAAGAAAAAAAAATAAAAGAAATTTTAAAAACTGTATGAGAGAAACACCGGAAATTGAGACAATTTTATGTATTAATTTTTTTAGGGACAGTCATTAGTATATTTTAGCTATAGGACACCTCAGTGCCCAGAGTCCTATGCTGGCGTTTGGAGACTAGATGGTTATTTTTTACTGGTATATATCCTGAAAGCCCAGATGTAGGATAGCCATAGTCCTAGAACTGTGGGAAACTCACTGCTGTGTAGTTCCTACAGCAATAGCCAAAACCACTGCTCTTTAAAATCGGACATTTGGGGAAGGAACACATGAGGAAACTATGAACTTCTATGGCCAGAAATGCAGCAGAGAGTTTGTCCTAGAGAAATCAATGAATCATACCATTTTCAAATTAAAGAAGTCTTCAGTCCAATCCCCCTTATTGTATTTTTAGGGAAATAAGGGCCTATAAGTGAACTGCAGAGTCGCACAGCCAGCTGTTACAACTTGTCATAATTGCATATATCCAACCTCATTTCCAGATCCTAAATCATAGGTGTGGGTATGAAAATTAGTGTAAATATTGAATTCATACTTAATAATCAATGCTGCTGCACATAATATTAAAAAGCCTATGTTGATAGCCGTGGTGATTTACCTTGAATGAGAAGTCACCCCCAAACGTGTATTTCATAAGTTTGGAATTTTTATATTAGGTTTTCCCCAAAGTAAGCCACCCTGAACTTCTCTGGTGAAATCTCAATTTTAGTACAGGTGAAAGTGTGACCTTCTCCCCTTACAAACTCCTGCTAAGACGTGGTGGTAAGCTCACCATGTGTCACTCAGGAAGGCCGGAGCCCAGGCACGGCTACCAACAGCTGGAACGGAGGGTCTCTTACACATGAATCATAAATTCCTATCCTGCCAGTTTTTTACTAAGTCACTTATTTCTGCATATTTTTGAAGAAACTGATAGTTTCTTACAAATATATATTAACATTTATTTTCTTGGCTACAGAATGTAAGAAATGACTAACCCTCCACAAATACAGGACATCTCTCAAACTTTTCTTTTTGGCACATTTACTTTCTACACCAAAATCGGTACCAATGGATTTGCTGGCTGCAAATCAATAAAGGCACCTATTCAGTCATTTATAAAATACACAGAGGGATGTAACTCACTTTGCAGAACAGCTATGATTTGCATTTAAATGTTTGGTCCTTATTTTCATATTGCTTACTTCTTTTGCATGATTTTCCTATTTTAGAAATTATGAAGTTAGAATCCTCTTCTTTGCTTCATTTATAGTTCTTACAAAAAAATGCTATTTTAGAGAAATGATGTTCAATGTTCCTACTGAGGACTGTTTTCTTGAATCTTATTCCTGTTTTCATTTCATAATGTCATAATATTTGTTAAAGTTTTATGTTAAGTATAATTTAATTTGAATGATTCGTCTTTAAATACAGAAAAATGTGGTAATAATATTTTCAAGAAAATTAGCTATTGAACATTTTCCCTATATTCTATTATTTTAATAAACTACATTCTTCATCATGATCAAATTTCATGTATTCATTCAAAATGCTTTATTAAGTACAGGTTGATATCAAAAGATGATGACAAAAACCTGCTTCAGTTTAAATATGGAAGATGTTTTAAAAATTCAGCCCAAAACATATCTTTCTCAACCTTGTATTATCATCATTTGCCAAACAGTAGGGACTTATTAAATGTTTTTGAGGCCAGCACAGTGGTTCACGCCTGTAAACCCGGCACTTTGGGAGGCTGAAGTGGAAGATCACTTGAGCTCAGGAGTTTGAGACCAGCCTGGGTAACATAGAGAGATCCCATCTCTACTAAAAAACAAAAAAATTAGTCTGGCATGCTTGCACGTGTCTGTGGTCCCAACTACTCAGGTGGCTGAGGCAAGAGGATCACTGAATCTAGGAGCTTGAGGCTGCAGTGAGCTATGATTACACCACTGCACTTCAATCTGGTAAACAAAGCGAGACCCTATCTCAAAAAAAAATGTTTTTGAATTCATGTTAACATTACCGTATGTATGTGGAAAAGAATTATTCACATTAGTCAATATTAATCTGCACATAGCTTATAATGGATTACCTTTTACACAAATATAATTGTGTGTTTATAAGGAGTTTGTGGGAAAACTGGCAGAAACATTATCTCCCTAATTGGAGAAATTTTAACAAAAAGATTATGTTGATTTTATAGAACATATGGAGCTGCCGTAACAGATGGGTGGGAGTAGGTGGTTCCCTGCGTGTAGAAGGACCCTACAAATCCATCTTTCTACTTCTTGACAGAAGAGAGAATAAGAAAAAAAAAAAAAAAAAAAAAAAAAAAAAAAAAAAAAAAAAAAAAAAAAAAAAAAAAAAAAAAAAAAAAAAAGAAGAGAGAATAAGAAGATACATGCACACACTAAGTGTTTTTACATAAGGTCCTTGTAGATATGATACTTAGTTTCTATTTATGTTTCTATGCTTGCTGAGTTTTATTTTCTCCTTTTCTTTCCTGGACAAGTCTACCGTGATTAACTAACCAGCTTTTTCAATGGAACAATTCTAGCTGAAACAGATGCTTAAAAAAACTGAACTGATAGGATTGACCAGTTATTTTAATGCCCAATAAAAAGGTTACCTGTCTAAAAACTCAGGTCTCCTGACTTCAAATCAAGATCATAAACCATGGGGTATGTTTGAAGAGTCGTGCCTAAATTTAACAAAATGTAAAAATCAAAATCAGTAGTGGCACTCACATTTTAAGGGAGCCCGAGCCCTTGGTTATAACTATGGCTACTTATTTTTAGTGAAGATTCCTTATAACCAATCCAAAACAAATTTGTTTTATAAGTTCACATTTTTTATATTGTGCTTTCTCCAAAGTGAGACACCTTAAACTTACTCTGGCAAGTTCAAATCCCAAATTTGACATTAAAAAAATGTTGCTTTCTTCCCATATTGTTAACTGTTTGATATATACATCTATCCAGAATTAAAAAAAAAAAAAACTTGCCTCACATGAATATGTGAAATGACTCACAGTCAGCATTTGATAGTAGCTAAGGGTTAACTTCAGCTTTTTCTTGCACCAAAATAGATTTACATATTTAAATATATAATTCATATTATTTATATAATACATACCACATACAACTTTTGTCTGCATCAGTATAGAATTAAAGTGATTACGTTCAGGGAATGTTAAGACAGAAATGGGATATCAAACTAGACAACCCATCTTTTAATTATATGCTTCAACATTGTTTGAGATGAAAATATATTATTTTGTTTTGGGAGGCTGATGCAGGTGGATCATTTGAGCTCAGGATTTTGAGACTAGCCTGGGCAACATGGCAGAGAACCCATCTCTACTAAAAATACAAAAATGGTCCCAGCTACTCAGGAGGCTGAGGTGGGAGGATGGAGGATGGACACTTGAGCCGGGGGTAGGAGGGTGGCAGAGGTTGCAGTGAACCAAGATTGTGCCACTGCACTCCAGCCTGGGGCACAGAATGAAATATTGTCTCAAAAAAAAAAAGAGCAAAAGAAAATATATTATTTTGTAATATACATTTCTCTTAAAAACTTTTAGGTTTTTAACTTTATTATTATTTCATACTTATTCAAAATTAAACAGAATACAGAGTAGTTTAATTAACCCCCATGTAGCCATCACCCAGCTCATCAATCACCAACTCATTGCCAATCCTGCTTTACCTATATACCTTTACCACCTCTTTGTTATCTGGAAACAAACCCAGATGCCAGAATATTTCAACCATAAGTATTTCAATAAAACCTCTAAAAAAGAAGGATTCTTTAATGTTACATAAACTTAATACCAGCTATCACATCTAAAATATTTTACAGTAATTCCTTAATATCTATCCAGCCAGCATTCAAATTTCTTCACAAAGAGCATAAATGGTTTTTTTCTTTTAGACTTTATTTGAATTGGGATGCAAATAAGATCACCTGAGATAGTAGCTGATACGTCTTTTATGTCTCTTTTAATCTACAGAATCCTCCAATTTGCTCCTCCTCTTTTTGAAACATATTTATTTAAAAAATTTTTCCTATCATTTCCCACAGCCCAGATTTCTCTGATTGTGTCTCTGAGTCTGCTTGAACATACTCCTCTGTTCATGTATTTTTTTGTAACTTGGTAGCTGACTCTATTCTATAGATTTAGTAAGATTGAGGGATAGTCTAATGTCTGAATCATCTCCGTTTTTGTCATGTTAGCAACCACTGATACTCGTGCCTGGATCCATTTCTGTATCAAAAACCACACAATGGTGGCATTTTAATTTTATCTCATACTTTTCATTTATTATCTAGAATCTCTCCAGAATGGAAAACCCATTTTCATCTATGACCTATCAGTGGTATCACTTTTTAGAAAAAAAAGATGAGTGATTTATTTCTCTCCATTTATTATTTTTCAAAATAATGAGTTGATTCCATTGGTGACCAATTAGTTTTTTTTTTTCTTGCGCCATCGTGAACTTAGGGATTTAAACACCCAGTTGAAGTGCTTCAACTGCTTGCCATTATTTTCCTGTTAATGCTAAAATTGGCCCTTCTTTAGCCACTGAAAGTGTATTTGAAGGTAGTTCCTGAGTCTTGTGGTCCTTTGGTTATGTATAACTTTTGTGCAACTTTTTTTTTTTTGAAATGGGGTCTTGCTCGGTTGCTCAGGCCGCAGTGCAGGGTCCTCACTGCAACTCCACCTTCTGGGCTGAAGTGATACTCTCGTCTGTACTTGGGGGTACAGACATATGCCACCATGTCCAATATTTTTAAATTTTTTGTATACATGGGATCTCACCTTGTTGCCCAGGCTGGTCTTGAACTCCTGGGCTCGGGCAATCCTTCTTTCTGAGCCTTCCAAAATGCTGGAATTATAGGTGTGCCACCACACCCAGCCTCTATTCAGGTTTTTAGCCCTTTTTAAAATCAGGTTGTTAGATTTTTGCTACTGAGGTGTAACAGTTCCTTACATATTTTGGGAATTAACCACTTATTAGATATATGGTTTGCAAATATTTTCTCCAATTCTGTAGGTTATCTTTTCACTCTGTTGATTATTTTGCTGTACAGAAGCTTTTTCGTTTGATGTAATATCACTTGTCTGTTTTTGCTTTTGTTACCTGTGCTTTATTTGGGGATCATGTGCAGGAAATCATTGCCAAGACCAATGTCATGAAGCATTTCCTCTATGTTTTCTTCTAGAAGTTTTACAGTTTCACGTCTTACATTTTAGTATTTAATTTGTTTTGAATGATTTCATTCTTTTGCATGGGGATATCCAGTTTTCCCAACATAATCTGTTGAAGAAACTGTCCTTTCCTCATGTATTCTTGGCACCCTTGTTGAAGATTAATTGATCTTACATGTGTGGATTTTTTTCTGGGACCTCTGTGTGATTTCATAGACCTATATGTCTGTCTTTATGCCAGTAGCATGCTGTTTTAATTACCATAGTTTTGCAATATATTTTGGAACCTTGATACCAAAGCCAAAGACACCTCAAGAAAAGAAAATTACAGGCCAATATTCCTAATGAGTATAGCTATAAAAATTCTCAACAAAATGCTGGCAAAAGCCAAATTCAACAGCACATTAAAAGGACCATACACCATGACTAAGTGCGATTTATCCCTCAGATGCAGGGACAGTTCAACACATGAAATTCATTAATCTGATATACCACATTAACACAGAGAAGGACAAAAATCACACAGAAACCCATGTTCTTGTGTAAGTTTTCTTGTATGTTTTTCCCTGTGAGACCAGGAGTTTGCCATTTCTCCAGGGAGCCCAGGTTTCCTTTAGTAGGAAATATTTAGAATAAAATAAAATTTTTAGCTGAATGGATAACTTGACCTGATCATCTTTAAAGTCTCCGAAAACCCTGAGTGTCATGCTGGGGTTAAAAAGTTCAAGGTTTGGAGTCAAACAGATTACAGTTTGAGTCCCAGCTCTATCATTTACCAGCTTGGTGATCTTGGAAAACTTACAAGGCTTCCGGTTTGGGGCAAGACAGACAAGCAGCACAAACTGAGAGCTGTCTCCTGGAAGAGATGCCTCAGGGAGATGAATAGAGGAGATGATGGATCTTCAGGCTGTGCTCAGCAACAAGCGGAAACCCTGCGGGAGGATAGAAGTTAAACTGGTCCACTGGCTAGCAGGTGAGGAGGGTCTGGGGTCACAAATAGAAAACAGGTTTGGGGAAAATTCGTTTAAGTTTTACCCTTTGCTCATACCCTAAGCAGATTCCCCATGCCACCCTCTACTTGGTACTGCAGAGGCAGGACATTGGCAATGCAGGCTAGTGACAGAGTGAAGGCTGCAAGACAGTGCCATAGCTTAGTGTGCTTATGAACAGATGGCAATGCTTTCAGTTGGTTTAACCAGCCCCTGAGAATTAACGCCCTCATCACTGCACACACATACATCCTGCTCTCACTACCCTTTGGGCATCCACTTACGATAGAGACTGGCTGTGTCCAATAAAAGATTATTCAGAGGTTGGTTGGAGACCAGTTGACCACAATACCATGCCCCTCCCGTAATCACACACAACAACATACACACCAATTCACCTGGAGAAGGACATGCTTGGCTAGACTTGTGCCCCTTTCTATGAATGCATGTTACTAGTAAGGCAGCAAATGGCCACAAAGGAACAAGGATGAGCTCAGAGGGAAAATTCTGTGAACTGCAAGCTTGAGAAACAACAAACAGAACAGCTTATACCAGAGAAAGTAGGACTAATGGAAAACAGAGAAAGAATTTCAAACCAAAATAGTAACAATGATTTATCATATATTTCAAAACATCTAGAAGAAAATAGTTTTAGTGTTTCTAGCATAAAGAAAAGAAATGGGCTGGGTGTGGTGGCTCGCACCTGTAATCACAGCACTTTAGGAGGACGAGCGGGCAGATCACCTGAGTTTGGGAGCCTGCCCAACATGGAGAAAACCTGTCTCTACTAAAAATACAAAATTAGCCAGGTGTGGTGGCACATGCCTGTAATCCCAACTACTCAAGAGGCTGAGGCAGGAGAATCGCTTGAACCTGGGAGGCATAAGTTGTGGTGAGTGGAGATCGTGCCATTGCACTCTAGCCTGGGCAACAAGAGCGAAACTTCATCTCAAAAAAGAAGAAAGAGGGAGGGAGGGAGGGATGGAAGGAAGGAAGGAAAGAAGGGAAATATTTGGCTGGGTGCAGTGGCTCATGCCTGTAATCCCAGCATTTTGGGAGGCCAAGGCAAGCAGATTACTTGAGGCAAAGAGTTCAAGACCAGCCTGGCCAACATGGTGAAACCTTATTTCTACCAAAAAATACAAAAAAAATGAGCCGGGTGTGGTGGCATGCGTCTGTATTTCCAGCTACTCAGGAGGCTGAGGTAGAAGAATTGATTGAACCCGAGAGGCGGAGGTTGCAGTGAGCCGAGATCGTGCCACTTCACTCCAGCCTGGGCAACAGAGCAAGAATCTGTCAATAATTAATAAATAAATAAATATTCAAGGTGATGGATATTTCAATTTAACTAATTTGATCTTTAAAAATTATATCACGCCTGTAATACCAGCACGTTGGCAGGCCGAGGTGGGTGGATCACTAGGTCAAGAGATCAAGACCATGGCGAAACCCCATCTCTACTGAAAAATACAAAAATTAGCTGGGCGGAGTGGCACACACCTGTGGTACCAGCTACTTGGGAGGCTGAGGCAGGAGAACTGCTTGAACCCAGGAGGCAGAGTTGCAGTGAGCCGAGATCATGCCACTGCACTCCAGTCTGGCGCCTGGCAACAGAGCAAGACTCTGTCTCAAAAAATAAATAGTAAATAAATAATAATTATACGAATGTATTAAAGTATCACAAGTACCATTAAAATCTGTACATTTATTATGTATCAATTAAAAATAACATACAAGAAAAGAATAAATATGCTTGAAAAATTGAGAGAAGACACTAGAAACATGAAGTGGGAATAGGCATTTCAGTAAAAGAATCAGAAATATTGAGAATGAGTCCTGCTGTTATTGAATAGAGAATTTGATGGATTGCTTCAATAGTGAAGGTACCTAGTAAAGACATGATCTAGAAATTTAGGTCAAAGAGTTGCCCTAGGAGGCATCAGGAAAGGATAAGGAGAAACAGGGGAAAAAAAAGAGAGAGAAGGAAGAAATTTGATAATCAGGTGTCCAAGTCTATTAGAAATACTGAAGAAAAAACGAAACAAAGAGAAGCAAATGGTTCAAGCAATAACGACGGAGCACTTCCTGATGTCGGACACCTAGTAAACTGCAAAGCAAGGAGGTAAGCCCAGGCAATCTAGCTTGGGTACACTGAATACGATTAACTGCTATTTACTGCCTTAGATACACTACCTCAGAAGCTGGGCTGCAGGGGGAGAATTCAGTTAGGAACAGGGAATAAAGGGGGAAGAAGTATAAAATAAACAGAAGAAAGGCCATGCTTGAAGTGAGGGAAGGAATGTGTTAGGAATGAGGATAAAGTTTGGGTGTCTCAACTCTATGCGACGAGATCCTAACAAAGCAAACAAATATGAAAATCCTGCCAACATGGAAATCCACAAACTAAACAAAGCAACAAAAAGAGACGAGTTATTTCCTCTCTAATCCTCAATTTCCTCATCTATAAACGGGAGCGATTGTAACTCCTATCTCATAGAGTTGTTATAAAGATTAAATAACAGAATAGATGTAGAATTATGAGCACAGGAAAATAACCGGAAGTTATTTTTATGTGAGAAGAGACTCCCATAAAAATAATTTTATTTATTCATTTAATAAATATTTGTTGGGTCAGGCGCAGTGGCACACATCTGCAATCCCAGCACTTTGGGAGTCTGAGGCAAGTGGATCACTTGAGCTCAGGAGTTTAAGACCAACATAGTGAAACCCAGTCTCTACAAAAATTAGCCAGGTGTGGTGGTGCACGCCTGTAATCCTAGCTACTTGGGAGGCTGAGACAGGAGAATTGCTTCAACCTAGAAGGCAGAAGTTGCAGTGAGCAGATATCATGCCACTGCACCCCAGCCTGGGCAACACAGAGAGACTCTGTCTCAAAAAATAAAGAAAGAAATAAATATTTGTTGACATTCTTTTAGGCATTAGACAGTGGAGTACAGTGGTGAACAGAACAGACAAAACTTCCCCACTGTGGTGGGGAAGAAGTGTAATAAGCAAAGAAATACTAGTAGATATTATAATGTGACGAAGCCTAAATGTTAGCAAGGAAACTAGAGCAAGGTAAAGATGGGAGGTAAAGAGGTGCCACTTAGGGTGATCGGGAAAGGCCTATCTGCGGAATGAAGAGTGTGAAACGTCTGGAGGAATGGAGTTCTTGGTGGAGGGAACGGTGAGTGCAAAGATCCTGAAGTGGGAATACATGGCAGATCGAAAACAAACAAAAAAACCAGCAAAACTCTTAGGGCAGAGTGAACCAAGGAAAAGCAGTTAGAAATAATACTCGAAAGGTAGCCAGCAGCCACAGCCTTTGCATCTTCACTTGTCCCTAAACAGTTTCTCCTGGAAACCATCATTCTCAGCAAACTGACACAAGAACAGAAAACCAAACACCACATGTTCTCACTCCTAAGTGGGTGTTGAACAATGAGAACACACGGACACAGGGAGGGGAACATCACACACTGGGGCCTGGGGGGTGAGGGGCTAGGGGAGGAATAGCAGGTAGGGGAGGGATAGCACTGGGAGAAATACCTAATGTAGATGACGGGATGATGGATGCAGCAAACCACCGCCATGGCATGTGTATACTTATGTAACAAACCTGCATGATCTACACATGTACCCCAGAACTTAAAGTATAATAAATAATTTTTTTTTTAAAAAGTCAGTTTCTCAGCCAGGTGTGGGTGACTCACACTTGTAATCCCAGCACTGTGGGAGGCCGAGGTGGGAGGATCCCTGAGGTCAGGAGTTCGAGACCAGCCTGGCCAACATGGTGAAACCCCATCTCAACAAAAAATACAAAAATTAGTCAGCCGTGGTGGCACATGCCTGTAATCCCAGCTACTTAAGGTGGAGGCAGGAGAATCGCTTGAGCCTGGGAGGCAGAGGTTGCAGTAAGCTGAGACTGCACCACTGCACTCTAGCCTGGTGGACAGAGCAAGACCCCATCTCTAAGAAAAGAAAAAAAAGGCAGTTTCTCTTTCACCATTTGAAAATTTTTGTCTTGAACATCATATGAACTCAGAGGTATCCATCATGGAATGAAGTCCAGCGAGTGCCTTCATATGTTAATCAGCTCTTTCTGGCTTCTAAGGGTATGTATGTATGTATGTATGTATGTATTTAGCAACACATTCGTTTTATTGTCATCACCACTGGGAGGACCACGCTGGTGAGATCTCAGGTCTCCTGGAGGCTGGGCCTGAACTTAGTCACTGCTCAGGGAGGTGGTGGAGATGGTGATCACCTCTCACTCAGTGGTTCCTCCGGCTGGTCTCCTGACTCAGTGGGTCGGACTGGGTCCCCTCACTCAGTGGCTTCTCCGGCTGCAGCTCGCACTGGGGAAGCTCCTGGCTCGAAGGCTCACTGGGACCGGGGGGCGCTGGCCCGCTCCCTGCCTCAGGGGCTCCCACAGCCGCCATCTTTTTTGCAGCACTTTTCTTCCTGCCTCTCCCTCCATGAGCTGCTTTTCCTTTCTTCGCCACCTTGGGAGTCTTCCTCGGGCTGCTGGCCGTGAGCTGAGAAGGGGACTTCCTCTTTCCTGTCTCCTTGGTTTTGACCGGTGGTCTCGAGGCTTTCAGCTTTGGACCCATGAGTTATTTTAGAAGACACACGTGCCTCACAGCTGAGGCAGAAGACATCTCAAAACTGAGTTTCCCAGGCCATTTGCCTCTTCTCTGCTGGCCACAGGAAGTATCTTTGAATCCTCAGTGGTCATTCCAAACCAGTCCTCTAATTACCCTTGTCCAGGTCTGTGGGAGTTACTCAGACATGTTTGAAGCACCAGAGTCAGCCACACTCTGAGTCACCCCTTCATTCTAGGGGAGGCAGCCAGGAAGCAGCCGGCCTTGGGGGAGGTTTTGATTTAGTGCTGTTGGACTCTCTTACCCAGCCCTGCCCATGCCCGTGGGTAACCCTTTCTCACCCCTTCAGGCTGTCATGGCCATGTTCTTTAGAAGGGCATCCCAAACACAACTCGATCCTTCCTCCCCAGTGAAGGTTGTTCCTTGTCGCTAATCACAGCAGAAGATTCCTTTCATGTCCCATACCTCTCTGAGGGGTGTTCTGGCCACAGCTGCTGTACCAGAAACAAATGCATTCCTGTTCTTATTTGACTTTCCAGCCACCTCTGAATTTGTAACCAGCCTGGAAGGCTATCCAGTTTTTAATCTTCATGGATCTGGTTTGCATTATTATGTGTTGACAGCTTCATCTAGGTGTTTAAGGTACATTAAAACAATAAGATTAAGTCTCATAGTCAGTGCATAATAATTTTTTTAAAAGCCCAGAACTAAGGATATAAAAGAAAAATGAATGAATTGCCACCCATTTAGGGCTTTATTTAAATTTAGCATCTAGGACTACTATAAGGAGAAAAGTCAGTGGCCCATGAGACTTAAATCCAGCTTTCTCAGTCTTTTCCTTCAAATGAGATACAGTTCCAGAAGGTCAGTGCAGCTACAAATATTACCAGAGAGAGTGTCAACAAGGGGGCCACATCTGGACTGGCCCCTTTGTTCTAAACATTGTCATTATGAGAAGAGAAAGACTCCCAGCTTCAAATATTTTTCTTCCAAGTTTGGTGGGAAAGGACTAAAAAAATGTACATATTGGCCGGGCGCAGTGGCGCACACCTGTAATCCCAACACTTTGGGAGGCTGAGGTAGGCAGATCATGAGGTCAAGAGATTGAGACCATCCTGGCCAACATGGTGAAACCCTGTCTCTACCAAAAATACAAATATTAGCTGGGCATGGTGGCGTGCGCCTGTAATCCCAGCTACTTGGAAGGCTGAGGCAGGGGAATTGCTTGAATCCGGGAGGAGGAGGTTGCAGTGAGCCGAGAGTACACCATTGCACTCCAGCCTGGGTGACAGAGAGAGACTCTGTCTCAAGAAAAAAAAATAGTACATATTCTTACAATATCATCACTTTATCTCCTATGAACAATGATTTCACCTGGCATCTATGCTTACTATCATGCCACAAAATGGCAGCGAGCAGCTATTTTGGAGAGGATTAAATGGGGCTAATTACAGATATAATTTACCTGCTCTCATGCAACTCTGAGAAGGTGTTGATGGCTCCTTGGCCATAGCTCTGTACCTTCCTGGTAGCTGGCCCAGGTAGAGCTAGAAACAGGACTAAGAACAGTTTCGCTCAGTTCATGGTTGAGAAATTTGTAACTAACTATTCTTAGAAATTAGAGTATTTCTGATATTTGGAGATTGACATCATGAACAGAAACTATTCCACACTCTGAGGAAGTCAAGAAAATGTGACTTCAGGCCAGCCAGAGGCAGCCTCTGTGTGCTAGAAGGACCCTTCACCCAACCTGCCACTTCGTGGACTCCACGTGGCTAATAGGTAAGGACACTAACTCATAGAAATCTTGGAAACTAACAAAATAAATAGAACCTAGGTGTCAAAGTCCTTCAAAAGGACGTGTTCTCTGATCTTACAGCAGCAGCTTCAGTTCCTCTTTGTAATGGCCTCACTCAGAAGAACATGTAAAAAGAAGGATTTGAAACAACTGGAGACACATATCTCAGGTATGTCTTTTCCCATTAGCCCAATTTGATGTCGGCGAAGAACCAGTTGTCCCCTGGTAAACTATGGTGATGGAGAATTTAAAACTCACACGGTATCCTGCAATGTTTTTATTTTCTGTTTTCACCATATACTTTCTGCTACCTGCTAATGCTATTCCTGACATATGGCAGTGCTGAATGATCTGTACAGCAACAAGGTGGAATAGAAAGAACACAGACTGGAATGAGAAAGGTCCAGGTTTGACTCTCGGCTCTATCATGTACTTAGGTACATCATAGCCTGGTACACATATGAGTACTGGGTACTTGAAGTCACAAGTTTATTTCCATGTTAAACACACACACACACACACACACACACACACACACACACACACACACCAACTGCTTACCTGAATGTATAGGTCTGACTGAGCTGCAGTAACAAAACAGTAACAAAATACCACAGACTATGTCGCTTAAACAACAGAAATTAATTTTCTCACAGTTTTGGAGGTGGAAAGTCCAAGGCTAGGGTGCTGCCAGGGTTGGTTTCTGGTGAGGCCTCTCTCCTTGGCTTGCAGGCTTCCCATTGTGTCCTCACATGGCTTAGGCATGTGCAGAGAGGGGGAGCTCTGGTGTTTCCTCTTCCCCCAAATTTATATTACACACACACACACACACTGATTCCATTTATATGAAGTTTAAGAACCAGCAAAACAAATCTATGGTGGTGAAGGGTGACACTGACTAAAAAGTCACACAAGGGGATTTCCTGAGGAGATGGACATTTTCTATACCTTGACCTGGCTGGTGGTCACATGCATGTATACATATGAAAAAGTCTTCAAGCTGCATCTACAACTAAGAGTTGTGCTTTTTATTGAATGTGAATTGTATCACCATAAAACACTGTCTAAAACTATTATACTCCCTCTGACCCCCACCATAACCCATCTCTATTCCAGACCCAGGTCATAAGATACGGAAGCAGAGGATTCAGAGGATGGATATTTGAAAAAGCTTCCCGCTTCTCTCCATTACTCCAAGTTGCCAAACATCCTTTTAGGAATCAGAATTAGGCTGGGGATGAATATATCCATACATGTACATGTAAAACTTTAAAATTTGTAAAAGGCCCCTAGAGATCATCAGAGTTTTCTTAACAAAGCCGGCTTACTTACCAGTTGGCTTTGATTTGGGGAACTTGTTCTGTTTTCAGTGGCTTCAGTGTCTTTGAAGGTATAAAATTAATGCATTAATGAGAGGAACATATTGGGGCTGGGAGGAATCCTGGAAGCCCATGAGATTCTTCTTTGTATTTATAGTTTGAATTGGGCTTATAAGAAGTTGGTAGCCGGGCGCGGTGGCTCACGCCTGTAATCCCAGCACTTTGGGAGGCTGAGGTGGGTGGATCACG
>NW_016107726.1:132195-143040 GCF_001604975.1 Cebus imitator | reverse complement strand
AAGTTGGTAATTGCTTTGAGAAATATAATATTGACAAGTTCTTACAATTGCAAAGCTTTAAAGCAAACATGTAATGATGTGTTCAGGACCTATTCCATCAGTCAAATTCCTTTTCATCCTGATGTAGTGTAAGGAGACTTGAGTGTGACATAGATTTAGGAAATGGGGGTTGCTTTTTTTCTTTTTTGAAAGAAGCTTGTGACTAGCTTTTATAGATTTATTCAGAAAATGAAAGTTTTTCGTCACTTCAAGTTGTACTTTCTATTTAGAAAATATTCTTATTTGTATTGCCTTTCTGTGATCTATTCTAAAGAAAAAGAAATATGGCTGGTCAGATATACTTTATAGGCTATTAAATTAATAACATATTTTTTTTCTTTTTCAGGAGAGGATCTCACTCTGTCACCCAGACTGGAGTGCAGTGGTGTGATCTTAGCTCACTGCAGCCTCGACCTCCCGGGCCCATGCAATTCTCCCACCTCAGCCCCACTAGCAGCTGGGACTGCAAGACTCGAGCTACCATGCCTGGCTAATTTTTGTATTTTTGTAGAGCTCGGGTTTCGACATGTTGCCCAGACTGCCTTTCTAAAAGCAAAATTATCTACATTTTTAAACTGCATCCACAGGGTTAGCGCTAAATCTTAGCTTTGCTTATCATTGAACACTCAGCTACATTCATTCGAGTTTCAACGTTCGTTTTTATCTGAAGGCGATGGGAAAACAGTCCTGTCCCCAGATACTGGCTTTATCCACTGGCTTTATTGCTTAGTTTCCTCCATAGCCATACCATCTATCTGGAGGAGTGTACTTTCATGCAAGTTTAGACCTGGGAAAGACCTCAGAGATGAACTAATCCAACCAAGTTCTGCCCTCTATGCCACACTCCACTTAGAAAATAAATTCAGGTATAGAGGTGAAGTGGCTTGATCAGTGTCCCAGGCTGGTCAGAGGCAGAACCGGAGCTCTTGTGTTTGCGCGCAAGTCCTTTGCTTCTTTTATGCCACAACAGCCTCAGCGTGCTGTGCTCAGTTTAGTAGCAAGTGATGCTAGAGCAACAAAATATATTTCCTAGAGTCTTTCCACTAGAAAAGGCACCAAGCAAGGGGCCTCTCATCTCCCAGGAAAGAGCAAAAGCCGGAGTTTTACATTGAAAACCTGGCCAGGCGCGGTGGCTCACGCCTGTAATCCCAGCACTTTGGGAGGCCGAGGTGGGTGGATCACGAGGTCAACAGATCGAGACCATCCTGGTCAACACGGTGAAACCCCGTCTCTACTAAAAATACAAAAAATTAGCTGGGCATGGTGGCGCGTGCCTGTAATCCCAGCTGCTCAGGAGGCTGAGGCAGGAGAATTGCCTGAACCCAGGAGGCGGAGGTTGCGGTGAGCCGAGATCGCGCCATTGCACTCCAGCCTGGGTAACAAGAGCGAAACTCCGTCTCAAAAAAAAAAAAAAAAAAAAAAAAAGAGAAAACCTGAAGGCATCTTCTTATCTTTAATCCTAATCCTGTTTGCATGTACTTTTGGCGGGACAGACGAGGGCCCGATCATATCTTCCTAGCTGTATGACACTCAGTGAGATAGGTCATTTCTTCATGCCCCCACTTTCCTCACCTAGGAATGGGAGGAGTGCTTTCCACACTTCCTGGAACACAGTCGGGCACTGCCTTATGTTTCCTTTGGAAACCCAGCACATCTGTACAGCTATTTCCTTAAAAATATGAGAAAGCTGATTTCCCTTCAACCTTTTCTTTCCATCACTTTTGCATTGCGCTCTGAATCTTCTCTTATTCTTTGTAGTTCCAGAGAATGGCAGATGCTCGAAGAATTCAGACTCAGTACAGATTTTTTTTTTTTTTTTTAGACGGAGTCTTGATCT
Organism: Cebus imitator; assembly: GCF_001604975.1. Taxonomy (NCBI): domain Eukaryota; kingdom Metazoa; phylum Chordata; class Mammalia; order Primates; family Cebidae; genus Cebus; species Cebus imitator. Next base: position 141,164 of record NW_016107726.1, on the reverse strand, counting down.
GTCACCCAGGCTGGAGTGCAATAGCGCGATCTCGGCTCACTGTAACCTCTGCCTTTCAGGTTCAAGCAATTCTCCTGCCTCAGCCTTCTGAGCAGCTGGGACTACAGGCGCCCGCCTCCACGCCTGGCTAATTTTTTTGTATTTTAGTAGAGACGGGATTTCACCTTGTTGCCCAGGCTGGTCTGGAACTCCTGAGCTCAGGCAATCAGCCCGCCTGGGCCTCCCAAAATGCTGGGGTTACAGGCGTGAGCCAACGCGCCCGACCCGTCGGTACAGATTTGTACATGGTGGGTACGATAAGGCTTTGCTTTTTTGATTTCCAATTCTCTTCCCTAAGAGTCCAGGAATTTTTCCATGAGTTGCCGGACACTGAACTGATTTCGGACAATACATTCTGTGACAACGACTTCAAGGTCCATTTTCAACAAAGGACTGGATTTGGGTCCCAGCGAACAAATCCCAAGACATGTTTGCAGCAATGCAAAGGATCACGGAAATCTAGACAAATACTTTAATTTTACAGCTACAGAAACCTAGGATCTCAGGGGCTGGGACATACTCCTCAGTTATCCAATCGGGCAGGGCCTAACACCCAGGTTCAGTACCCTGGAACCGAGCCTTTTCCATCTTACCAGCTGCGTCTCACTAACTCCACCTCCGAAAGTGCTAAGGAAGTTCCCTCCCAGTGCCTACCCAGGCAGGGTGGGGCGATTCTGTGGCATGGAACAAACCGGGAGAAAGACATTTTCCAACTCTCAGCACACAGGCTGCTTTTTATAATTCCTGGGGGGTGGCAAGGGGCAGGGAGAGAAGGCTAAGACACCAGGTTCAGTACCCGGAGGTTCTGGGGAGAGATCTCTGAGACTGCCTACTCCGTGAGGCCACCTTACTTTCTCCTGGTCTGTTTTCCCCTGTGGGGTGGCTGCATGAGGAGTCCTGCTTGGAGAGTTCCCCAATACAAGGTCGGCTGTCCTTGATCTAGGTCGGGGTGGGCAAGTTCCTGCCGCCGCCCCGTCTCTGCGGTCCTCGGAAGTCGGTGGGATCTTCCTTTCCTTGCCTCTTTCTCCCCCACGGCGGGAGCCGCGCAAGGTTAGGGTGGCTGCGGTTGCCTTGCCCTCTCCACTTCCACGTCCCTCACTCCAGGGTATTTCACCCGGTCCTCCGTCCTCGGCCCCCACCTTTGAAAACATTTTCCAAAGCTACCCCATTAAAAGTGCGCGACTTCTCCCGGGCCTGCAGAAGGAGCTCCTGCTGCCCGGCATTCCTCGGATTCCAGCGCTGTGACGTCCCCAAGGACGGCGCGCCTCCAGCTCGGGAGCTCGGGAGCTCGGGAGCTCGGGCTCCACGTTTCAGCGCGCGCCCGCGGCGCCCCCGGCGCGCGCCCTCCCGGGCCGCATTCCTCCCCGCCCCCGGCCGCGCGCCCCGCGCTCCCTCCGCCTCCAGGCCCCCAGCGCCGCCGAGCCCGGCTCTGGGGTGGGCTAACCGCGGCCGCCGGCGCCTGCTCCGTCCCCTCCCACTCGCACGGCCCCTTCCTCCCTCCTCTCCCGGCCGCTCGCATTTCCTGCCGCTCTGGCGCTCCCGGCCCCTCGAAGTTCTTCCCAACTTTTTCTCCGCCGAGCGAGGGCAGCGGGCGCAGACTCGGGGGCAGGTTGCTGTGCTCCTCGGAGCTCGGCCGCCTCCTCTCCTGGTTCAGGTCCTCGGGGAGCCGTAGACAGACACCAAGTGGCCACTGGCGGTCCTTCCCCTCCCAGCTGAGCCATCCTCCCCGGCCTCCTCGGGCGGGACACCCCGTGCCGAGGTTTTTCTCCTTTTCTCCCCCAGTGCGCCCCTGCTCCGACTCTCGCTCCGGGATCGCGGCGGAAACCTTCCTCCCCTTTCGCCGCCTGCGGCTCCTTCCCTCCGCCGCCAGCCACTGGAATCAATTCCGTGGGGAATTGGGGCTCCGCCGCCGTCGCGAAGGACAGCCTTTCCGCGCAGGACTCCAGGGCGCCACGGGGGCCATGTAAGCAGGTAAGCCCCGTCCCAGCCGGGGAGTCGGGCCCGAGGTTGGAGGCCGCCTCGGCGCTCCGGGAGCCCTGTAGATGACTTCGGCAGACGCTGGCAACGCCAACTGCGGCCCGGGACGCTTGGCAGGGCATGGGGGCGCGGGGTGGCCGGGCCACAGGGGTGTTATCTCGTGGTGGGAGCTGCCCGCGGTGGGGCGCAAAGCTTGTCCCGGGAGTGAGCTGGAAGGTGAGCGACGTCTGGGGAGTTTGTGGTTAAACCCACACCCTCGTCCCCTGTCTCCGTTCTCTCCTGCGTTTGGGAAACGAGAGGGGACCTCGAAAGAGCAACCGGAGATAACTAGACCTTGGGGGCTAGAGGGTGAAAGACGAACGATGTCGCGATCGTTGCAGCGGTAGGAGGATGCAGCTGCCCGCCGCCCCCAATCACCTTACCCCCCCACCGCCACCGGGAAGGGATCTTGAGGGGAGCGGAGTTTTCCTGCCCTCCCATTAGGCCCCAGTAGTGCCACCTAACTCTTGGGCATCGAGGCTCTTGCTTGGGTGGTCGGGCTGGCTCGTAGAAAAAAACTGTGGCCACACAATTTCAGATCAAGTCTCCACTTCACACTTTCAAAGTTCTAGGTATTAACAGCCTCTCCTTCCTCACGTGACCCCCAGATCTCAGGTTTGAATACTTGTAAATGGGGTTTACACCTTTTCGTCTGGAGAGAGTAGTGAGGTAACGCTGCCCCTACCTCCCTTTCCCTCTCACTTCCTTCAGTTCCTGTTCTCCAACCCCCTTATTCCCACCTACAATTTCAGAGATTGTAGGGTTTCCGCTTAAGCCTGGGGACTGGCTGCCGCAGGTTCTTTGTGAAGGTGAGGAATCTCTAGACTGCAGGCGCGGGTAGTTACAGAGTTTCCACCAGCGTGTTAACTTCTTGAAATGGATTAGTTCACTCAGTCATCCAACAAACCCAGCTTTTACTCCGCTAGGAACAGGCAATAGGAAGATGGTAAACAAGACCACAGGGCAGGAGTCTGCAGCCTCGTGGAGGAAACCTCAAGGCTGAATTATAATGCATGGAAGGGGGGTTCTGTGAGTCTGAGGCGAGCTTTGTCCTGGTGAGGTGTGCACTGGACTTAGAGGATGGAGGTGGTGCTCACCTGAAGGGTGTATTCCAGGCAGAGGAAACAGCTGGTGCAGAGTGAACACAAGAAGGACGGAAAGTTTTCCTGGCTACCTGGGGGCCTGAGGGGGATTTATGGCCATGTTGGTATAGTGTTGCTGGGATAGCATTTTCTCCACCCCCAATATCAGAAATTAATCTGGAAGCATGTTAGCCACTTACAGGAACCACAGGTAGTTTCCAGCGAGGAGCCAAGATCTCCCTCTTTTTACACCTCCACGCAGCTGTTGTAAATTTTAATTGGCCCACGCTCAGTTTCATTAAAATGGTATTGATTGCTTTTTCCCCCACGTTCAACCAATGATTCCTTTTTTTAAAAGGCTGCCTGACAGCAGCAGGTGTGATAATACCACAGCACTACAGACCTTGTATTATAATTACCTTATTGTTTGGTGATGGGGTTAATGAGTGGGAGCTGAATGGCATGATACCCTTTTGCCCAGTCTGCATGGGTGGCATGAGATGCAAAATTAGTTCATCTGTATGTCACTAAGTTTGTTATACTTTACTTTTGCTTCAGAACCATTGCTTTAGTACAGTTGTAAGGTCTGTTGTTCTTTCTCTGAAACTTTAGGAAAACAGAAAACGCTGTATCTACTTTTAGATTTTTGTAGCCTAATGGCCCAGGGTTCAGCCAGTCCTGCCTAGGAAAGTCTCTTACAATGCAGTAGCATTCTGTACGTGGTTTGCCTTTCAAGGGTGCCTCTTCACTGGACTGAAGTGGTGTTGTAGTATTGTTCATAGTGGCTGCGTCCTGGCAGAGGTGGCAGACATCCAGCTTTTGGTGACCTCAGGCCAGGACATCAGAGTGGGAAGAACACACTGACTTCCTACCACTTTGGGTGTTTATCCAAGCCCCTCTACCAGCATCTTATCTCAAGAACAGACCCTTGACAGACGTTTTTTCTGAAGGTGTAGGGACCTGCATGAGAGAGATGGCTGAAGAGAAGCCCTTTTCTGCTAATCCCAGGCATTTACGCAATTTCCATCATTAGCTTAAACATGTAATTATTATTAATACTTGAGTTATTCAGATTTGTGCATACTGGGTCACGCTGGTGGCTGTAATAGAAAGGACAGTTAGACTTTTAATATGGAAGAACCATAAGGAATTCAGAGAAAAATAAACAATTTTAAGACTAATTCTTGTTTGCCCTGAATGGATGAGCTAAATGTCAAGAACTAGAGGGTTTTTAAATTTTCCAGTGCCTGCCTTCCTTATTAGAGGTTTAAATTTGCTCCACGGGAGCAAACATCAACCCTTTGATTGCACAGTATAGCCCACCTGGGTTTCATATTCTTGTTTTTGAATAAGGAGTTCATCAAATTCTTGCATTTGAGCTTCAGTACTTAGTCACCAAAAGCTGTGTTTTTAAAAAATTCATTTTAAACCTCAGAATAGTGCTGTGAGCTTTGTTACAGGTAAGGCATGAGAAAGAGATAAGATGAAATACTTAATTAGCCAATTAAGGAATGAGGGAAAACACTAAAGTTTAGGTAGGGAGGAGGTTCAAGTCAATGTCTAAAATACGCTTTAGGATCTCCCCTTACTGATTTAAATGGATTTAATTTACACTTCCCCTGTCTGCGTCCCACAGAGGCCTTATAGAGTGGTCCAAGGGGTATGTGTGGCAAGTTCTGTAGCTTTTCCTAGTTGTCATTGTGCTGGAGCCAGGGGGTCCAGGTTTGGGAGTTTGAAATATAGCTAGGTTGGAATTCCAGGTCGGCCATTTTGTAGCTGTGTGATGTTGGATGAACTTCATAGCCTTTTGAGCCTCAGTTTCTTCATCTGCAAAATGGATCTGGTAATATTTAGCCTGTCAGGATGTGTATGGAGAATTCCTGTCATGCTGTATAACAGCACCTCACACAGAACGGATCAAGGATGGCTATTTATGTGTTCAGGGACTTGTTTGTGGCCATGAATGTGCTCTTTGTGTGTTATTTTTTTCAGCAGCCTGAATTCACATGTGTGCCAACATACACATAAAGCTTTGTCTTTGACTTTTTTTTTTTCTTCAGACTTTTGGCTCAAAACAAACATGTTGGCTGGCAGCTGCCATGTCGCCCCTCCTACAAGAGGAAATGGAGAGGTGGGGGACCAGGCAGTGGAGAAGTTTGAGGAGGGAAAGGCACTTAGAGATTAGAAGGGCAGAGACAAAGATCGTTTTCCCTGTATACTTCTTACTGTAATCATGGTCCAGTGTTTTATATAAGGATCCTTGTATTTCTAATGTGGACATCTAGTTAAAGAATGTGAGGATAACTGTCTGCCTTTAACAAGAGTACAAAAGCTAGCTGATGAATTTTCGTACCCTTGATTTCGCTTTTTGAAGCCCAAATATAAAGAGTAAACTGCAACACTTCTAGTGTAATGCCAGCCCTGGTTACTTGAGCTTTAATGTTGTCTTTCATCTGAGAAGCCTAGAGTATTTGACAAACATTTAATCATTGATCTTCATATCAACTTCCCAGCGGGAGGGATGTTAGAAGAAAGGAACAATGTTAGAACCATGTTAGAAGAAAGGGCAGGTATGCAGCATGTATTCTTGAAACAGGATGGCAAAGAATTGGTTAAATCTTTTCTGCAGGATTGCGTGCAGGCCTGGAGGTCATATGAAGGTATCCGACCCCTTTGGGGAATCAAGGAGAGAGAGCCCAGGAAAATTCAGGCCTGACTGGGATTTTTGCAATAGGAGGAGAGAGGAAATGCATCTTACCCAGACCAGTGTTGCCTTTGCCATATGTTATATGCCTGGTGATTATGAAGATAAATAATGTTATAATTATTTATAATTCTGAATTAAAGGGTATGATGCAATGCTTGTGGATGAAGGGCATAGAGTAGCTGTGTAAAAGGGAATCGTGGCTAAGTGCCTTTCTGTGTGATGGGGTAGTTCTGACTCAGTTAGGTTGTAAACGACATATTAACGTTGTTTTAGTTTCCTTTCCTTTTTCCTGTTGGTTCTGTATTTCTTGACTTTTCTTTCCCTGTCAAGCTTTTGTTTGATTTTCTTCAGGGTCCTTGCTATTGGAAAAAACATTTCATAGCCATTCTTAGATCAGCCTTACATGTAAAATCTGATATGTGGTTGATTTAGCTTAGTTTCCTTAGGGGCTAAATTAGGACCAGGTCAAGAGTTTCACCCTGAGCCTGGTCAATTAGTTTGACCCAGAGGACTACGGCATATCCAGAGAGCCGTAACCTTAGCTGGCCATCCCATAAGTGCTTTATGTTGGTCAATGGGGAGGATTCTGGTGAGAAAATGAGAAAGGAATCCTTTGGTGATATAGCTTCATCTCTAAGTAGTAAAATATCCTCTTCATATCTAGATTGCTTGAGATTTTAGTGCCGAACTGTATTCCTAAGTTAGGAAGCTTTACCACGCGGGCCACTGACTTGATCTGCCTTGCCTTACAAGTTTTGCACTCACAGGGAAAAATTACGGTTGAAAATTAGCCTAAGGGCCGGGCGCGGTGGCCCAAGCTTGTAATCCCAGCACTGTGGGAGGCCGAGGCGGGTGGATCACGAGGTCAAGAGATCGAGACCATCCTGGTCAACATGGTGAAACCCCGTCTCTACTAAAAATACAAAAAAATTAGCTGGGCATGGTGGCGCGTGCCTGTAATCCCAGTGACTCAGGAGGCTGGGGCAGGAGAATTGCCTGAACCCGGGAGGCGGAGGTTGCGGTGAGCCGAGATCGCGCCATTGCACTCCAGCCTGGGTAACAAGAGCGAAACTCCTTCTCAAAAAAAAAAAAAAAAAAAAAAGAAAAGAAAATTAGCCTAAGTTCCTAATGCATATCTTCATACGAAACGTGTGCTTCTTAATTTCCTTGTGTCTTTGGAAATTCATCTCTGGGGGTTAGTTTGTTCACACAACATTCCTCAAGTAATTGGGGCATTAGCGAGGCAGTCGGTTGTCAGCCTCCAGGGAGCATCACCTGCAGGGCTTGTTCAACGAAGGCTGCCGTTCCCCATGCCTACCCCAGTTTCTTCAGCACGTTTGAGGTAGGCCTGAGAATTTCCATTTCCGAAAAGCTCCTCTGGTGCTGATGCTCCTGGTCCTGACCAACTGCATTTGGAGAAGCACTGAGCTAAGAAGTCTTGTTTGGTTCACCCACCCCTGTTCTTCAGGCTGGGTATGGCGATCACTTAACTTTTTCACTGCACTGGTTTGAATGATTCTATTCCTGGTTACTTTAGAGCTGTAGAGAGGCTAGGTGGCACTTACTGGCCACGTATTCCTAGCCAGGCCCGTGTAAAGCACACACCGATGTTTCTATGTTACTGCGTCTCCTTGTCTGTCATCTCCAGTCCAGACCTCTCTGCTTGCTACCAAACAGTTGGGTTTATCTGGTGTTTATATCCATCTGAGTATCCGCTATACATGCCAAGTCCTGCCTGTCTCAACTTGAACTCTCCAGTCTCTTGCCACAAAATGTGCTGCTTCCGAATGACCTATCACAGTGACATTGCTGTCTGTTGGGTTAGCTGCTCAAGCCAGGCAGTTGGAGTTTTCTTCAACCTGTCATTCTCAGCACCCTCAATCCCTTTTCTGAAACCCCCGTAACAAATCCCATCAGTCATTAGGTCCTTTGAGTTTGAGTCTGTAAAAATATTTTCCATGTGCTCCTTTCCCTCCATCCTTACTGCCTCTTGAGATTGTTCCAAGAGCATTGCTGTGGTTTGCATGTCCCCTCCAAAACTCATGGTAAAATTTAATTGCCATCGTAAGTATTAAAAGGTGGGACCTTTGAGAGGTGGTTAGGAGGAGCCTTCATGAAGGGATTAATGTCAGATTTGTTATCTTGGGAGTAGGTTGTGATAGAGGGAATCTGGCGCCTGCTGCCTTTCTCCAACTCCTGTGGTTGCCTCTGCCTTCCACCTTTGCACCATAGGATGACTCTGGCAAAATGCCAGCACCATGATTTGGACTTTTCCAGCCTCCAGAACTGAGGCAAATAAACTTCTGTTCTTTATAAATTACCTAATCTGTGGTATTCTGTTATAGCTGCAGAATTTTTAAAAAAATTCTTTCAGTGCTGGAAAAAGGGTGTTTAAAAATCACAAATTTTAGAAGATTTTACTTTTTTGAATACGATTTGAAGTCTTTCACTTGCTACTGCCTTTATGGTATGGATTCCTGACTGTCTTCCCATTCCTATCTGCTGCTCTTTCTATCTGTGCTAACACACTTAATTGTTAGTGGTACTTAATTCTCTTCTTTGTTACCCAGAGTGGCCTTACCCCTTCCTGCCTGCTTAGCCTCTTTGTGGTCAGCTAAGGCCTCAGCTTTACTCTGTTCCTCCCTAGCGAAGTCTTCCTTTCCTTTCTTTTCTCTCTCTCCTTCTCTTATCTCCCCCTTTCTACTTTTTTTTCTTTCTCTCTTTCCTTTCTTTTTTCTTTCTTCCTTTTCTTGAGATGGAGACTCACTCTATCTCCCAGGCTGGAGTGTAGTGGTGTGATCCCGGCTCACTGCAACCTCCACCTCCCAGGTTCGAGCAATTCTCGTACCTCAGCCTTCTGAGTAGCTGGGATTACAGGTGCACACCACCACACCCAGCTAATTTTTGTGTTTTTAGTAGAGACAGGGATTTGCCATGTTGGCCAAGCTGATCTTGAACTCGTGACCTTCAGGGCATCTCCCACCTTGGCCTCTCAAAGTGTTGGGATTACAGCCATGAGCTACTTCGCCTGGCCTTTCTTTTCTTTCTTTCTTTTTCTTCTTTCTTTGACAGGGTCTTGCTTTGTTGCCAAGGCTGGACTGCAGTGGCGGATCATGGCTCACTGT
>NW_016107726.1:121284-131645 GCF_001604975.1 Cebus imitator | reverse complement strand
AGGCAATTCTCCTGCCTCAGCCTCCTGAGTAGCTGGGATTACAGGCACGCGCCACCATGCCCAGCTAATTTTTTGTATTTTTAGTAGAGACGGGGTTTCACCGTGTTGACCAGGATGGTCTTGATCTGTTGACCTCGTGATCCACCTGCCTTGGCCTCCCAAAGTGCTGGGATTACAGGCTTGAGCCACCGCGCGCGGCCCATTCCTTTCTTTATAGTCCCATAGCACTTTGAAATTACCTACATTGGTGAGTTTACCATATTCTACTTGTTTACTTTCCCCTCTCCTCCACTAAGTTACAGGCCTCCCCTATAGGGATCTTATTCAGTCCATCTTATGTGGAGGTTGGGTAACAACAGCCATGATGATGATGATGTTGCCGCCATTTTGCAGATAATGAAATGGAGTCGATTATTTTAAAAAAGTGTTATAGAATCACTGAATGCATTTCTGAAATGCTGACCTGAGGGATAAGAGCCCAGCCTAGTGTGTAATTTATTATTTATCCTTTAATAAATAATTGCAAAAAAAAATAATAAATAATTACTATGCTCCAGGAAAATTACATCTTGTTAATGACTATATGTGATTAAAAAAAATTAAACATATCAGCATTTATTATACATATCTTAGTGACTTCATTTGAGAAGACAAATTCCATTTTTAAGCTATTTTCTGAAGTTACTCATACTATGGTTCTGAATATTATTTTGCTATATTTGGATACTTAGAAAACGTGGTAATTTTTTTCTCTCATTTTCAAGCCTAGGAAGTGTTGGCGATCATGGAGAATAAATATCACAGAAGGGTTAGGAAGCAGGAACATTTCAGGTTTGGATTTACTGATTTGAATATGCTTAATTTCCTTCCTATGCATTATTTTCTTTTGTATCATATATAAAAGAGAAAAAGGCTGAATCTCCCATTATTCAAACTTTAAGTTACTAGTTTTTACAGTGAGAGAAAGATGAAGAGATCCCACAATACCACGTCAAGGCAGACTTGCCAGCCCGCTCATAACCAAGACAGCCTGTTCTACTTATAGAACTGTAATAAGCCGCAGTGATATCATTGATATTTCCCCCCAAATCACAGGCTTGGCTCTCACCATTATTTTAGTTCCTAAGTCCAGGGGATTAAGGCAGATTTCATGGTCATGAAAGTGAATTTGTCGTGAATTACGTATATACTTCAGCTTGATGTTTAAGGTTCCCCACAAATAATTCCCAGGTGGGCCTCTGATTTCTTCAGATTTATGTCCCATGATTCCTCAGGGTTTTGCCAAACTGCAGGTGTTTCCTGAACAAGCCCAGTCATTTTCCACCTAATATTGTGCTGTTTCCTTGCTTAAGTATCCTAACACTCATCATTGCCTATCAAAACCACCCCTCCGAGCCCTCCTTCAATACCACTTCTTCTGGGCAGCCTTCCCCGATCTCTGAGTTAGGCCCTTTTGCATTCTGGCCTTGGCATTGACCTCACAGTTGCTCTGTGTCCTGGTTAACCTGCCTCTTCTTCTCATTGGCCTGTCGGCTGCCTGGGAACTGCCACTGCTGGTCCGTCCCTGTAACTGTCCATGCAGGTCTGCCTGTGCCTTGCCCAGGAAGGCCCTGTGGGACCGAGGCTGCCCCTTCTGCATCGTTACGACAGATACCCCTTGTGGCACCACTTTGTGTAAGCTGACCCCTCTCTCAGTTTGGGCACCAGTCTGCCTTCTATGCTAGAGTCTCTTCTAAGATATGTCTGATATTTTCACTCTTCTGCTTAAAATCTTCCTTACCACCGTATATTGTTTACATACACACACACACACACACACACACACACACACACACACACACAAACACATAGTTTCCTTATAGCTTTACTACATACATGCATTCATACATGTGTGTACACACACACATATATAACATACACATATATATGTGTGTGTATGTAGTAAAGGTGGAAGGAAATACCAGAAGGATAAATACAAAATACAGGGTGTGGTGGGCAGGGGTGGAGGTGAGACAGACATGAGATATTGTTTTGTTTCCTAAGCTGAGTGATGGAAATGTGTGTTTATTACATTTTCCCTTCTAAAATATTTCATTTTAAAAACTGCTTATGATTAAAGTACACACTCTCTAGCAGAGCACTCAAGGCTCTGCATAGCTATTTTTAAAAAATGTAAACACACAGTCTCATTTATTTTTGTCTAAAGCACACAGGAGCTCACTCAGCACAATATAATATGCGAATCATACAAATACCGAGAAAAAATGTTCCCATGAATACATACGTATATATTCTTAAGGGCAGCAATCAGGAGTTTAACAACAATGTAAAGTGGTTTTCTCTAAATACTGCTTTCTGACGGGCTTTTGGGTAGGAAATGGACAGGTAAATCACCATCACATAACAGATGAGCTAAGAATAACATCTGTTGCCCAAGTCCACTGCAACCCTGTGGACTGTGAAGGCCCTCTTGGAATTTACATTTAATTCCTTCATTGGCCTGGTTGACTTCCACATTTCACTAAATTTGGACAAGATCCAGAAACTAACCCCTCAACTCTCAATCTGCCACACTCAAGACTGTGGGAGGGAAGGGCAGGTGAGATCAGGTGTGAACACAGCCAAGGCTCTGCATAGTTCTTGATCCCACCTAACTTCCTAGCTGTGTCTGGCCTCTCCCCTAAACATCTCTTGGCTGCCTGTGAACCTTCTCCAAACATTCCTCAGGGTTGAAACCTGTTGCTTTGCCTCATGCTGTTATTGTTACTTCTTGCCTCCACTCCAATTCTTTTTCACATCTGATCACATGATCATCTCATCCTCACTCTTTAATGTTTATGTGATTTTTATCTTTTTCGGAGGTTTTATCTGATGCTCCCTTTTTCTTATTAGGGATAATAATATCCATAAAATAGGGATATCATTATCTTTGTCATCGTTGGATATATATTATCATTGTGATCTTCTCTGCCTTCTTACAGTACTGTGCTGTCTACTTATCTTCGCAACTCTGGGGACATATTCTGTAATTTGTTTATCCTTGGGTTAATGGCATCTGATGCAGAATAGATGTTCAATAAATGTTTGGGGAATTGATGAGTAGTAGATGTAAGATAAATGCTTTTAATTGAAGTAATTTTTTTAAGAGTGTGTCCCAAAAAAACTTCAAAACAAATTGAAAGGAATACTTCTTGGGTTCAATATCTGAAATTTTGCTTGTATATCTGATGGATTTATACATGGATTTCCTAAGTCAAACCCATGGTTTCTATTAGATACTCTTCTTTTGATTTTCCCATTTGGTTGTTGGTGGGAGATTCTTTTTTTTTTTTTTTAAAAATAAATAGCTGTTCATGCTCCCCGTCCTCTCTTTTCCCCCATCACCATGGAGGGTGTTCATGGTTTCTGTAGTGGTGTCTATGGGTGTGTGTGAGTCCAAGTTGGGAAGTAGGTCTAGGCTGTGAAGTGGTACCACTTGGACAGAGTGATTTCTGCCCTCAGCGCTGCTCGCTCTGGGGTGGAGAAGTGACACCTCCATTTAGAGGAGAAGCTGTAGAGTTTATTTTTGTGGCGGACGTGTCCCACTGAAGAGCTGTAATAACCATAATAAAGGAGGATTATGCTGTATTACGTTTATGAACGGTGCACCAGTCTGTTACCAGGGTCAGTGGTGACAGCCCAAGCCAACAATTAGGTTTTATTTAAGACTCCAGGAGGCAATTAGCATTCCCTTCTGCCCAGGAAATACTGCAATCTATCAGGCCTATTCTTTTGCATTATACATTTTGTAAAATGTGCTTTAGATGATGAAGGTACACATTTTTTTGACATATAAGCAAGTCTCCAATTTATCTTTTGAAAAATGGGGCTGACTTTTAGATTCCTTAGTGTTTAAATCCGTGGGTTATAATGACTAACTTACTGGGTGGATTGTGCTTTTTAAATTGGCACATTTTAAAAAGATCATATACATTTTATTCAAAGGTAAGGAATTTATTATGGAATATTATATAATTATGTGATTCATGTGGGGAAAAATGGGACTGATGTGAAACAAATTAAAACCCCAAAGTAATGAAATGACACCTTCCAATCTTAATTATAGTCTTTAGAAAATTATTGTTTTACTTAAGAGGCATCTAAAAATAAAGGCTGGAGAGGATGATTTGTGCAGTGCTTTTGCTGAGCAGCTGTTTGGTTGTTCTTAAAATGAGGCTTGTTTTCTGAGTACCAGGTTAGGTGTGAGTGTGTACTTTGTGCCCCTTCATCCTTATGAATGTGTTCGGGAGTTTTCGCTTTGCCGGTGAATATGTAGTAAGTTATTCAAACCAGTTTCCTCCCTCCGCCCCTCTTCCCTCCTCCCTCTCCTTTATTCCCTTTCTCACCCCTCACTCCTCTCCCTTCCCTTCCTTCCTTTGTAATAAATTAGCTCGAATAATAATAAATTACTCCTTTGTAATAAATTAGTTTGGAGGAGTCTGATAGATTAATTACCGTATATGTATTCAACATTCATATCTTTTTGGGTATGATAAAAGAGAAATGCACAGTGAACAGCACATCAGGCCAGAAATGCGAAAGCCGACTATTTCCATGGGATAATGAGGCTATCTCCTTATTGTTTGGTTCTTGGTTTGCATTTTTTCTCATTTGTAGATGATAAAACTGTAATAATGACTGCGCATAGTACTTTGAAACTGTGTATGCTGACATATTAAAGACTCTGAGAAGTCCTGCAGTGAATGAAAATGTTTCCAAGCTAAATATATTTTAGTAAGAATTATTTAAAAAATCTATTTTATGGAACACCTGTAATATGGAAGGGCACTCATAGTACATGGAATACTTACCAGAAAAATCTGGATTTAGAAGGTACCTGAAATAGAGAAGACATATTTGTTGTCTTTAAGAAACTCAACATTTAATTTAAACCATATAGTGACTTGGATTTTTAAAATGATTAAACAATTAAAGTCATCATTAGCAGACCAGAACTAACTTTAATTTTTTAAATAGCCAGACTTTGGTATTTTGTAGCACATAACAAGAGCAAATTCAAAAGTAAAATATCAGGAATTATTCACAAAACCAGTTTTCAAGAAAAGTTTAAAGAACAGTAAGCATTTAGTTTAATTTTATGGCTTTATAGTACATTGAAGAGTAATGTTCGGTTTAAATTCGCGACACGGTAAGAACCTCATCCGTCAAAGAAAGATTCAGATATATCCATTTGTCTGGCTTATTGAGGCTAGAAAATGTGGTTAATATTCATATATACACTATTGAAAAATCTTGGTTTTGCAAATTCTGGGCTTCAGCCCTCCTTCTCCCCCACTTACTTACAATACCGCCAAGAAGCGAGCAAGCAGACAGGCTAGGGAGGTGTAAGCCATTGAGAGCTTTAGAAATGCCATTCCAATTATTTTATTAATAGCTGCCTCTGTTCAAGTTGTTTTGTGTAATTGGGCACGTAACAGGCATTGTGAATATAAACAATATAAATGGCCCCTTTACTTATGTCAAGCTAATTTGCTCAGTATTGTCTTCATCAGTTTTCCCCACTCCCACCTTTGGCCTTTTATACAGCAGAGTTTTGTGTATAGAAACCCCCTTTCTGCCTTTAAGCTCATAACAACATTTTAAAAGAGATGTTGTTTTTATCTATAGTTTATCCTTAAGAAATGTGAAAATTAAAGCAGTTATTTGCTCAATTCTCACAGCTAGTGAGTGGAATAAGCGGCATGTGAACCAGTTCTCTCTGATTTCACAGCCCAAGTTCTTCGCCACCACGTTAGGCTCAGAAGTCTGTGTAGGTCAAGTACATATGTTCCCTCCTCCTCCCATTCATTCTTTCTTTTTGTCTGTCCAGTTTGTTTAATAAATGCATTCCGATGTTTTTGAAAGTGGAGATATTTTTCTGTGGCCATAATCTTCAAAAAAATCAGCAACTAATAATGTAGACTTTAGCCCCATGTGGCTGTTTAGCATTTGATATGTGGCTAGTTTGAACTGAGATGTTGCTGTCAGTGTCAAATACACAAGGGACTTTGAACACTGAGGACAAAAACAAAAGCAATGTAAAATACTCATATTTTAAGTTTATTATGTGTTGACATAATATTTTGTGTATATTGATTGAGATAAATCTGTTATCAGTTAATTTCACCTGTCTTGATTTGCTTTTGTATGTGACTACTAGGAAATCGAAAATTACATATGTGGCTTGCTTGCCTTTATGGATCAAATTATATTTCTTTTGGACAGCACCGTCATAGATGGTTATCAAATTACTCTTACGAGTCCTAGTCCATCACAGATGCCTAAGAGGACTGGAGGAACAGTGGTTAGAGACAGAAATTAGAAGTAGCTATAGGCAATGGTAAGATGTAAGCCTGATGACACCTTAGATGACCAGCAGAGAGAGACTAATATTAATCAGCATTTAGGTACTATAGTACTTACCATGTGCAAGTACTTTGTCCAGCACTTTAAGTGGATTATCTTTCTTGATCCTTAAAACTCTGTGAAGTAAGCGCTATCATTGGCCAATTATAGATGGGAAGACTAAGGCTTAGAAAGGCTAAATAACTTGCATAAGATGCCACAGCTAGTAAATAAATACTAATTTACTATGTAACATCATGGCATGCCAATACTAGTGAATGATGGAGCCTAGTGTCAAATCTGGGCATGAATCCAGAGCTTATTTGTATCCACTCTTCATCACCACTTCTCAAAGGCAAAAAGGAAAACATTACCTAGACCTGACCTGCAGCGGCCCTTCTACTCATTAGTGTCTACCGGGATACTCATTCTTTCCCCAGCAGTGAACGGTATCTTTAAATTAGGGAATATAGTAAAAACAATTGATGTTCCAGGAATGAACTCAAGTTATCATGAAATGATAAAAATCAAACTTAATGTGCTTTGTTTACTAACTCGAGGTTGTCCTAATTAGAAAGATATTTAACAGCAATTGTTTTTTAGAAACTTGAAGCATACTTGAGCTTCCTTTGTAACTGAGAGACGTGGATATATTTCATAGCAAGTACAGATTTTGTAAATACAAATATTAGACATTTTTTCTCTCAATGGATCGGCATGTTTAAAAAAATTGGTATAAACATACCCACAAATCTATGACCAGCTATTTACAATGTTTTTCATGTTTTTTTAGGTTGGTGCAAAAGTAATCACAGTTTTTGCCATTAAAAGTAATGGCAAAAACCACAATTACTTTTGCATCAACCTAATAGTTAATGTTCATATGTAGCCATAATTTCATAGTGGTAATTTTATATACTTCTTCACAATATATGCATAATTTTTGTCCTTTTTTAATTTTTTGAGACGATCTTGAGATCTTCCTACCTCATCCTCCTGAGTAGTAAGGAATACAGGCACGTACTACCATTTCCAGCTAATTTTTTAATTTTTGGAGAGACAGGGTATCACTAGGTTACACAGGCTGGTCTCCAACTCCTGGGCTCAAGTGATCCTCCTACCTCAGCCTCCCAAAGTGCTGGAATTATAGGTATGAGCCACCATGCCCAGCCAACTTGTAGTCTTAATAACTAATATTTGTAGTATCTTTACATGCAATTAATATACTATAAATCCTCTTAAAAAAAAACTAATTACTTTTTTTTTTTTTTTTTGAGACGGAGTTTCACTCTTGTTACCCAGGCTGGAGTGCAATGGCGCGATCTCGGCTCACCGCAACCTCCGCCTCCTGGGTTTAGGCAATTCTCCTGCCTCAGCCTCCTGAGTAGCTGGGATTACAGGCACGTGCCACCATGCCCAGCTAATTTTTTGTAGTTTTAGTAGAGATGGGGTTTCACCATGTTGACCAGGATGGTCTTGATCTGTTGACCTCGTGATCCACCCGCCTCGGCCTCCCAAAGTGCTGGGATTACAGGCTTGAGCCACCGCGGCCGGCCCCGAAAAAAACACTAATTACTTTTTTAAAGACAGGGTCTTGCTCTGTTGCCCAGGCTAGAGTGCAGTGGTATGATTTAACTCACTGCACCTTGAATTCCTGGGCTCAAGCAATCCTTCCACCTTAGCCTCCTGAGTAGATAGGACAACAAATGTATACCAACATGCTCTGCCACATTTTTAAATTTTTTGTAGAGCTAGGTTTCATCATGTTGCCTAGGCTGGTCTCAGACTCCTGGTCCCAAGTATGCCTTCCACTTCCACCCCAGCACGACCCCCACCCCACCCCACCCCACTCCCGCCACGGCCTTTCAAAATGCTGGGTTTATAGGTGTGAGCCACCTTTAACCTTGGCCTTTTTTTGTTATTATTGATAGTATATACATTATACATTTCTTGCTATTGCGTAGAAGATGATAATGAAGATGATTCACTTTAATAACTTTATTGTTGAATTTATTTTAGGATGAATTATGAGTGAGATTGATATAATGAACATTTTTGTGATTCTTGAATCATACAGATGCAATGGAATTTGTAGCATAGGTCATAAAGATAAATGCAGTGGTAACAGCTTTATGTTCAGATAGGTGAGGGTCTTTGAGATCTTGCTTTCACACAATGTTTGATGACAAGGAAGTAGATTATCCCACCAAATACTTTCTTTTTTTGTTTGTTTGTTATTCTTTTGAGATGGAGTCTCGCTCTGTTGCTCAGGCTGGAGTGCGGTGGCATGATCTCAGCTCACTGCAACCTCCGCTTCCCAGTTTCAAGCAGTTCTCCTGCTTCAGTCTCCTGAGTAGCTGGGATTACAGTTTTGTGCCACTATGCCCAGCTAATTTTTGTATTTTTTAGTAGAGATGGGGTTTCACCATGTTGGCTAAGCTGGTCTCGAATTCCTGACATCAGGTGATCTGCCCTCCTCAGCCCCTCAAAGTGCTAAGATTACACGTGTGAACCACCGCACCTGGCCCAGCAAATAACTTTCTTCTGACTCTTGCTTTTGTCTGTTTTTTACAGTTGCCTTCTTTATAGTCTGACAAAAGAATTGTTGAACCCTAAATCGTACATGTGAAAGGCTGAATAATAATTAACCTTTGCACTAGATTTAATTTTGCCATAAGGGTTCACTAATATTTACATCATTGAAGCAGAAAAAAGTATGTTGGATAGAAATATTTCTGTTATGAATATGGTATATACAAAATTGTTGAAAAAAAGATATACATAAAGAGGTACCATCTAAATGAGAATTAAAAGATACGGCAATATAGATGTAGGTGCAGGTGAAGTATGAACACATACTTGGTTGACAAAAATAAATAATTATAAATGATTATATCATTTTCAATTAATTTCTAGTGCTCATTGGTTTGCCCTATATTGATATCTTATGTCTACTTTTTTTATTCTACTTTTTCACCAGTTTTTTTCAAATAGATTGTTTGCTATATCAGCTACTATATAACTTGCCATATCTTGATGACAAATTATTGTCATCAAGCTAACTGTTGTATTGTGAGCTTTTGCTATGGTAACAGAAAAGGTTCCAGCATCTTGCTGGCTTATGACAACAAACATTAATTTTTTTGTCTATGTTATGTGAGTGCCGTTGGTGGGGTTGGAGGCTTGACTGGGCTCAGTTCAGCTCCTCAGTGTCCTCTCATTCAGGGATATAGGCTGAAAGACAGCCCCTGTCTGTACATGCTGTTCCCATGACTGAGAGTGGTAATGTAATGAGGAGCACATAACCTCATTGAAAGCTGCTGTGTGAGGGGGTGGTCAATAGGTTGTTTATATCCCATTGGCCAAAGTATATCACATGACCAAGCCAAGAATCATTGGGTTGAGGACCTCCACTCATCCCACGTGCTTCCCAGGCAAGTCACAGGGAATAGAATGGGATATCTTACAGGAAGGGAGCAAAGATTCTGGATTAATACTTGCATCTTTTATTATACCATGATTGATTATGTAAGTGTTCTCTTGTGGCTTGATACTTGGATTTTTCCCAAGTTTAACTGTTACAAAAAGCATCAATAAACATTGGTGAACAGATTACATTTATTTTACTTAGAGAGTATTTCTTTAGGGTTTAGTTTCCAAGGTAGGTTCTGTGGGTGAGAGACGTGAATTGCTTGTAGATCTTATTACATATGGCGAGATTGCTCCCTGAAAGACTATCAGCTTGTAGCTGATACACCATCATCAATCTTTAAGTATACAACTTTCCTCACATCCTGCTAGTGCTGGGTTTTGAAATTTTCATTTTGTTAATTTCATAATTGCTTACCATTTAATTTTTCTAATGATGAATAATGGTATATTTAGAAATAATTATTGTAATTGATGTATTACGTTGAATGAAACAAGAGCCAGCTATAATTTTCTTACCTTGCTTTGAAAATCATTAAAAAAAAAAA
>NW_016107726.1:115240-121010 GCF_001604975.1 Cebus imitator | reverse complement strand
GTTGACCAGGATGGTCTCGATCTCTTGACCTCGTGATCCACCCGCCTCGGCCTCCCAAAGTGCTGGGATTACAGGCTTGAGCCACCGCGCCCGGCCAAAAAATATTTTAAAAATACTCATTTTTATGCTCTTTGTTTCTTGTTTCCTTGGCTACATATTTTTCTCAGTATACTACTTTTTTTTTTTTTTAACCTCTGAACTTTTTACTGGCCTCCTGCTTCCCAAAGGGTCCCCTGCTTCTGCTGGCTTAATGTCTCAGAACTCTGGTGTCGTTGGTCTCAGACACCACTTTGCCATCCACTGTACAGCGGGTGGTGGTCTTTTGAATGGTTTGCATGGAGTTGCTGCTGTCCATCACCAAGATTGAAGATTGAAGTCTTCGCCATCTTCCAGCAGGCGGCGATAGGTGGAGATCTCAGCCTCCAGCTTGACCTTGTTGTTCAGCAAACCTTGCACTCCTGGGCCTGGCACTGCCCCTCTACCTGGGTCTGTGCCAGCTCTGACTCCAGGTACAGTAGGATCCTGTTGACCTGCTCCCTCTGCAGGGCGTAGCGGGCTTCCACCTCCCTCAGGCTGCTCTCCAGGCCGGCCTTCAGATTTCTCATCGAGTCCAGGCCTATCTCCAAGGACTGAACTGTATGTCTCAGCTCTGTCAATGTCACCTCAGCAGCTCTGACCAGACTGTGTGGTGACCACTGTGGTGCTGTCCATGATCTGCTGAGACCAGTACTTGTCCAGCTCCTCTCGGTTCTTCCGAGCCAGCTTGCCGTATTAGGCCTGGATGTCTGCTGTGATCTTGGTGAGATCTTGAGATCTGGGGTCATGGTCAACTCAGAGCTGGCAGTCTGGGCTTGGAGGCCTTTTACTTCCTCTTCATGGTTCTTCTTCATGAAGAGCAGCTCCTCCTTGAGAGCCTCGATAGTTGTCTCCAGCTGCAGCTGAGTGACAATGGTGTCATCACTGACCTTGCGGAGCTCGTGGATGTCGCTCTCCGCAGACTGGTGCTTGGCCAGCTCTGTCTCATACTTGACTCAAAAGTCATCAGCAGCAAGACGGGCGTTGTCAATCTGCTGAACGAAGCGAGCATTGTCCACAGTATTTGTGAAGATCTGAGCCCTCAGGTCCTCGATAGTTTTGAAGTAAGGGCCCCAGTCACTGACTTGGGGTCCCTTCTTCTCCAAGTTCTCCTAGATTTTGCTCTCCAGCCTCCAGTTCTCAGTCTCCAGGCTCCTCACTCTGTCCAAGTAGGAGGCCAGGCAGTCGTTGAGGCTTTGCACGGTCTCCTTCTCATTCTGGATGCCTCCCATTCCTGCCAGACCCCTGGCCATCCCCGTAGCCAGGCCTCCGGACCCCAAGCCATCCCAGAAGCTGGTGGAGCAGGACATGGAGATCCAGGAACCAGAGCCCCCGGCACCTGCATATACTCTGGCTGCACTGCTGACCGTAGCTGGGCATCTGGATGGAGCCCAGGGACTCATAATTGGTGGAGAAAGTGGAGCAAGTGGTGAAGCTCATGCTGTCCGGGGAGGAGAGCGAAAGGACAGGACTCAGACTTTGCCGATGAACTCAGGATACTACTACCTAAATACACTGGGCGCAGTGGCACATGCCTGTAATCCCAGCACTTTGGAAGACTGAGGTGGGCGAATCACAAGGTCAGGAGATCGAGACAAATGGTGAAACATTTGTCCTAGCCAAAATGGTGAAACCCTGTCTCTTCTAAAAATATAAAAATTAGCTGGGCGCAGTGGCAGATGCCTGTAATCCCTGCTACTTGGGAGCCTGAGGCAGGAGAATCACTTGAACTAGGGAGTTGGAGGTTGCAGTGAGCAGAGATTATACCATTGCACTCCAGCCTGGCAACAGAGGGAGAGACTATCTAAAAAAAAAATTAAATAAATACTACTACCTAAATACCTATTTATTCTGACATTAAGACAGTGAAAAGGTAAAAACAAAACATACTTGTTATGAGGTTTTATAACTTTTATCTCAATCAAATCACCATAATTATTACTACAGAACCGAACAAGTGGTCAAACCTGCTCAGATTGCTGAGTTTTATTTCATATTTTAAAGTCTCAGGAGGGGATTTATTTATTGCGCTGTTGCCTAATATTGGATGGCTTTAATTCCATGTTTTCAGAATTGCCTATTGCCATATGGTTTACATGCAAAATACCACCTGAAACATGAGAACCAGTCTTCCCTATAGCTTCCCCCCCCGCAAACTGTAAATGAAAACTTTTTATTACTGACTGTATCCTCTCGTTTGGCTTACCTTACAAGTGTCATGTTGCCTGCTGTTACACTTGTCTTTAGCTTCTGCTTAGAAATAGTGGTGTCTAGACAGACCCATAAATATCCTGGATTATATTTCCTCATTTAAGGCTCTGAGACTTCACAGCAGGGGCAAGAAGACTTCCAGGGTAGATACAAGGAATCTTCAGCCCTCTCAATTCAGAGTCCATGGGCAGAACAGGCAATGAGAGAGAGAAAGAGAGAGAGAGAGAGAGAAAGAAAGAAAGTATATGTGTGTGTGTGTGTGTGTGTGTGTGTGTGTGTGTGTTAGGCTAGGATGTAGAGATGGCGTTTGGAAATGATAGTTGAATCTTGAAACTACTATTGGAGTGCAAATGGCTTCTGTCTCATTTAGCAGAGAAATGTCAAACATCCTCAGAATGGAAGAATCCATTCTCTTTATTATGGGACACAGCCTGGTAAAACTTGTAAGAAATATTACAGTTCTGTGGGAATCAAGAGCAAGTGTGGGAGAAGCAAGTTGATGTGTGAAGCAGACATCAGTGTGTGAACCAGAGTTTATTTGAACAGTCGTAGTTGCTGGCGGCAGAATGTTAAAAATGTGAGTATTAAGAGAATTAATGATGTGACTATTAAGACTCGGATTAGTGTTGAAGAAATATGAACTTGAATAGATTTGCTGTGAAAGTCTTTGGATTTTTTTTGTTCCTGAAATGGATTTTTATTTCAGTTTCAGTTCATTTTAAATGAGTCTCCCTGGAATTCATTGCAGATTTCTTTTGAAAGATGAAGACCTGTTGGTTTATGAAGTTTTGATTTTTTTAAGAGGTAAATATTTGGGGAAAAGTTGGTACTGAGGTTCAGAGTAAATGGGAATGAGGATGTTTTATATTAATATAAGTTAAGCAATTACAGAATAAAAGCTTTTAAAAATTAGTGCAGTAAAACAGGATGCTTGTTTGTATTGAATTGTTACATATCTTGGCTGAATTTATAAAAAGGTTGCTACTGAACTCTTCTTAAAGGTTGTTGTACTTGTTGTAAATATTTTCTTTTTTTTATTTTTTCTTTTTATTTTTTAATTTTAATTTTTTTTTTATTTAAAAAGTTTATTTTTCTTGACGTCACCACATCGATCGGAAAATGTAAATATTTTCATAAGCTGCTAATAGTTATGACAACAAAAGGAGTGCTTATCCTTGGAAAATATTCTGCTTCACTGAGTTATTTATTTTGGGAGCATTGAGGCTGAGGGTGTGAAATGTATTATAGGGCCAGGCACCATGGTGCACACCTGTGATCCCAGTACTTTGGGAGGTCAAGGTGGATGGATTGCTTGAGCCCAGGAATTTGAGACCAGCCTGGGCAACATGGCGAAACCCCATATTTACAAAAGATACAAAAAGTAGCCAGGCATGGTGGTGCACCCCTGTAGTCCCAGCTACTCTGGAGACTGAGGTGAGAGGATCGCATGAGCCCTGGAGACAGAGGCTGCTGTGAGCTGAGATCCCACCACCAACACACATCAGCTTGGGTGACCAAAAGAGACCCTGTCTCAAAAAAAAAAAAAAAAAGAAAAAAGTATTACAGATTAACAGAGCTTTTTGGTTAGGGGTTGATTACTTATGGGACCCTGTACTGTGTTGCCCCAAAAGAGTTAGTGTTACCATGTTGACTCCCTAATACTTTCTCCTTCTCTTGCTTTTTTCTTCTGTTTCTTTTTCTTCCCCCCTAGCCTGAATGCTGGCTTACCAGTGAAATCTGCTTATGGCCTAACCTGATGAGTAATTAAAACGATACGTTGCAGTTGCTGACTTAAGAAGGCCTGTGACCGTTTGTTTTAACATACCTGCATCTATGAGGCATCTACAGTCAGCTCTGTTTTTCTTAAGTAGAGGTTTATCCATCACCAACTGTGAACGTTCAATGCAAGGAATAGCTTTTTAAAACATATGGCAAATTTGTGGTTCTTTAGAATCCACTGTTTGTCATATAGTAGTTAGTACTTTTGTTTTGAGACAACGTCTCGCTCTTTCGCCCAGGCTAGAGTGCAGTGGGGCCTCTTCAGCTCACTGCAACCTCCACCTCCCAAATTCAAGTGATTCTCATGCCTCAGCCACCCAAGTAGCTGGGACTACAGGCATGTGCCACCATGCCTGGCTAATTTTTGTATTCTTAGTAGGGACAGGGTTTTGCCATGTTGGCCAGGCTGGTCTTAAACTCATGGTATCAAATGATCTGTCTGCCTCAGCCTCCCAAAGGGCTGGGATTACAGGCATGAGCCACCATGCCCAGCACACGTTTGTTGATGTCCACGAGTTGTTAGAGGTTGTCTATAAGGAAGATGGTAGCCAAAGCTTTGTTAATTTCTCCCATGTTTCTGTAGAAGAAAAACTTGTGCAGCATGCTCTATTTTGCTAGTGTACTCAGTTGTCAAATGGATAGCCAGCTTGTGTGTGACTAATCATCTTTTCTCCTTCAGCCTGCTGCTTTGAAGACCTTGGTCCCTCAAACACACACTTTTGGTCGGGTATCTATGGCACGGATTAGGACCCATCTTCTTGAATTTTTTTGGCAGAGAGACAGGATCTCACTTTGTCACACAGGCTAGAGTATACTGGTGTGACCATATTTCACTGCAGCCTCATACTCCTGGGCTTAAGTGATCCTGCCACCTCAGCTTCCTGTGTAGCTGGGGCTACAGCTGTGCACCACGACACACAGCTAAAATTTTGTATTTTTAATTTTTTTTGGTAGAGATGAGGATCTTGTTAAATTCCTCAGGCTGGTCTTAAACTTCTGGCTTCAAGTAATTTTCCCATCTTGACCTCCCAAAGTGTTAGAACTACAGGTGTGCGCCACCATGTCCAGCCCTATCTTCTTGACTTATATAGGCTGTGTAACCCATCAAGCTGAAGCCCATTTTTTAAAACAACCATACCTTAATTCTTTCTTTCTTTTTTTTTTTTTTTTGAGACAGAGTCTTGCTTTGTCACCTAGACTGGAGTGCAGTGGCGTGATCTCAGCTCACTGCAACCTCCATCTCCCAGATTTAAGTGATTTTCGTGCCTTGGTCTCCTGAGTAGTTGGAATTATAGACATATACCACCACGCCTGGCTAATTTTTGTATTTTTAATAAAGACAGGGTTTCACCATGTTGGCCAAGCTGGTCTCGAACTCCTGACCTCCAGTGATCCACCTGCTTCGACCTCTCAAAGTGCTGACATTAGAGGCATGATCCACCGTGTCTGGCCCCCATACCTCAGTTCTTAAAATATCTCAGGAATATTAAAACCAATTACCCTAACACTCAAGTATACCCACTGTGTTTTTATATATTCTTCTAAACTTTCTACTAATTGCATAACTGTCATCATATCATATATTTAGAATAATACTCAAATAGAACTATATATTGTGAGAATACTTTTTGTTGTGCTTTTCTTCCCATTTATCTTCATAGTCACACTTTTCTCTGTTGCTACATATTCTTTTTTTTTTTTTTTT
>NW_016107726.1:113297-115025 GCF_001604975.1 Cebus imitator | reverse complement strand
TGTTGACCAGGATGGTCTCGATCTCTTGACCTCGTGATCCACCCGCCTCGGCCTCCCAAAGTGCTGGGATTACAGGCTTGAGCCACCGCGCCCGGCTGTTGCTACATATTCTTGATGTAATGTTAATGGTTGTATAGCTCATTAAGTAGGATAATTAGCAGTTTCCATTTGTGACTATTTGGGTTATTTCCAGTTTTGTTTGGCTATTATAAATAAAATGCCGTGGGGTGCGGTGGCTCACGCCTATAATCCCAGCACTTTGAGAGGCCGAGGCGGGTGGATCACAAGGTCAAGGAGGTGAAACCCCGCCTCTACTAAAAATACAAAAATTAGCTGGGCATAGTGGTGCACGCCTGTAGTCCCAGCTACTCGGGAGGCTGAGGCAGGAGAATTGCTTGAACCCAGGAGGTGGAGGCTGAGATCATGCCATTGCACTCCAGCCTGGGTAACGAGCAAAACTCTGTCTCAAAAAGTAAATAAATAAATACAATAATAAATAAATAAAATACCATTAACATCTTTGTACATACAGTGTCTTTTTCTTTCCAGTTATTCCTTTGGGTTGAATTCCCGGGAGTAGGTTTAACGCATGACAGAAGATAACGTATATATTTTTATGTCCTTTGTTGCCAAAACTTCTTGTCCAAGGATTGCCCAGTTTATATACTGCCAGATTTTATAATTTGTAAGGCTGTATTTAGTGACCGTTTTGTTTTATACATTGATATTAAATATTTATTAGTAAGATATCAATTGATGACTTAAAGTGAGAGTCTCTTATTGGTCCTTGGTAGGTGCCCAATAACTTTTGACTTTAGAGAGAAGCCATAGAGAGAAGTGCTTATCAGCCTATTTTCAATGTTGTAACTGTTCATCTTTCTGTGTATCTTACAGATTTTTAAACGTTCCTTACTTTTAGTAAAAAGGCTGTGAAGAGAAAAACATTTTAAAACCACTAGACTGCATTTGGCCAACAGACTGCAAGTCTGCAGGTTCAGCTTACCTGCTTTCCCCACCACCTTGTAGATTTTTCTACTTGATTGTGTTTGACTGTGTTCCTCAGCAGGTATTTCTGTGCTAGTCTGAGATCTAGTCCAGGTTTTAGCCACACGACCGTTGAGAATCTTGGAAGTAAGAAGAAACACTGTTATGCCAATAGAAAGGAATGGAAAGGAATGCTAAAAAAGAGATTGTTAAAAATATAATTAATTTTTAGAGAAGACTCTGAGCTGGCAGTGGAAGTATTGATGCATGCTTCAAGCCTATCCTCCTTTTGTTGCCGTGGTTAGTGTGATTAAATCCCTTTATTTATTTATTTGTTTCTTGAAATGGAGTTTCCCTCTTTCACCCATGCTGGAGTGCATTGGTGTGATCTTGGCTCACTGCAACCTCTGTCTTCCTGAGTAGCTGGGATTATAGGCGCCTGCCACCACGCCTGGCTAAATTTTATATTTTTAATAGAGATGGGGTTTTACCATGTTGGCCAGGCTGATCTCAAACTCCTGACCTCGTGATCCGCCCGCCTCAGCCCCGCAAAGTGCTGGGATTACAGGTGTGAGCTGATTAAATCCCTTTGTTCAGAATTTTTTTCTTAAGTGATTTCCCCAGATACTAGGCCTTTTGGGTTAAGAATGAGCTGAGTCCCCATGAGAATTAGGTCTTCTTGGTATAAATTTCTTTTTTTTTTTTTTTTTTTTTTTAATTTTAATTTTTTTTTTTATTTAAAAA
>NW_016107726.1:109802-112853 GCF_001604975.1 Cebus imitator | reverse complement strand
GAGTAGCTGGGATTACAGGCACGTGCCACCATGCCCAGCGAATGTTTTGTATTTTTAGTAGAGACGGGGTTTCACCATGTTGACCAGGATGGTCTCGATCTCTTGACCTTGTGATCCACCCGCCTCGGCCTCCCAAAGTGCTGGGATTACAGGCTTGAGCCACCACGCCCGGCCTCTTGGTATAAATTTCTAAGTTGGCATTAGTCACTCCTGACTGAATGCATAAGATAAAGTTCTGGAACAGGCAGAGCAAAAGTATAGACCCAATGTGTTCCATAGGAACCTCAGCCTGCAGCCAGACAGAAACCCCCAAATGTCCTGTGCCATCTGGCCCAAGGCGTGTGTGTTGACTGGAGCTTTCTTCTGCTGAAGGCGAGGGCTTGCCTACCGAGTCTCTGAGAGCCGCACCTTCTCGCCTTTCCCTCCTTACGTACATCACCTGCTCTTTTACCACTTCTTCATGACTTTCTTTCCTCTCCTCTGGTTTTCTATTTTTTCCTCTTTTCTGTCTCATCACTTCTTCCACACATCTCAAACCTAAACTAAACCTAGATTTTTCACTTTGCCAGTCAGAATGCCTGTTCTTCTCTGCTGTGTTTGAGCCAGTCAATACCTGGATATAATTTTGGGTTCCTTCCATTGCTGTGTTTGGTTTCTGGCTGTGGTGCTCTAAGAACTGCTTTCCTTTTTTTGTCTACCAAAGCTATCTTTCTCAATTTTTTTTTTTTTTAACTGTCTGGGGACCTTAAGTTCTTACTTAACAGATTCCAAGAGTAGTCAGTTTCCTTGGAGTCTATATATTATTGGTAATGAAATACATTCAAATAGCATTTTTCCTGAAATTATTATCTGACCTTTCGAAAATCAAATAGTGACTTTTGGAATGGGATTTGAATTACTGTTGGTATGTGTATACTCTGATTCCAAATTAATTTTAGTCATTTTGTTGTGTAAAAAAGCTACCCAGGCACCATTAGAAGTGACTCTAGCTTGTTCCTTGAGAGTCCCTTAGGCCGTGTAAGATGAAACTACTCTGGGCAGATGTGTAATGGGCCAAGTCCATTTTGAATTTTAGCAACTACTCCTACCATCCCCCATCCTCACCCATGTGGTCTAGTGGAAAGTGCACGCCTGTGGAATTTCAGAAACCTGAGACCCAAATCACTAATTAGCTATTTTGGTTTTAGGCAAGTTACTTAGCCACTCATGACTCAGTTTCTTTGTCATTGTCGAGTTAGTTGATCTAGTAGAATATGATTCCTTAGGTTCCCAGCTGCACACCTCTGTACAGATTCATGCATTCTGGAAAACTTTTTGTTTAATTCTGTGGTTGAATTTGTGGTCAGAGTGAAAGAGGAAACTTCTGGGCTGTTTACTCTTCAGAAGAAACTAGTTGCCTGGTTTGTTTTTGTCCAGGGAAAGATTCAAGTAGCAAATTTAAATAGTAACTTTAAACTTTCAGTTTGCAATGATAATTAGTGTTATTTGAATGATCTTAGCATTAGCAGCTGATCCTTCCCATGAGAAATGGGACTGAAGATATGCAATATACTTGGTTTGGCATTTGTTTACATTACAGTTAATTTTGTTTGGATACATTTTCAGAGGTTCACCAGGGTTGTTGGGCTCATTTTAGGTAGGTGTCAGAGGTTGGAAGTGATTGGGGTAAGAGGATTGGTAGAATTTAGCAGAAGTTGCGCTCCACTGTGGAAAAAGATACACATTCTGTTGTACCTCCATTGTCCTCTGCAAAGCGTTGCCTTTTCTCCCACTGCTGGCACTGACTTCTGAATCTTCACAGAGATTTAATACCGATTCTGTGTAGCTCTTTAAAGTGTTTGTGGGACTGCTGTATGTTACATATATACCTCCTTGGCCTCTCCTGAGCTGTGGTTTGCTTCCTTTTGGGAATTGCAACGTGATCTCCAGGGTTTCAGGATTCCTGACACCCTCCATGGTAGATTTCTTTATAGTGTACACTTACTACATTAATTTGTTTTGAAAGTTTCATAACTTATTTTGAAATAATTTGAGACACTTATGTTTCAAATTCTGGGCTGGAAATCTCTAGAGAACAGGATGTGACAGACGAGAGAAAAGAGAAGACTGGGAGGTGG
Source organism: Cebus imitator (assembly GCF_001604975.1). Taxonomy (NCBI): domain Eukaryota; kingdom Metazoa; phylum Chordata; class Mammalia; order Primates; family Cebidae; genus Cebus; species Cebus imitator. The sequence continues at coordinate 110,736 of NW_016107726.1, read as the reverse complement.
GCGAAAGATTTTCCAACAGGAAGCCATAGCTGATATGTTAGGGGTTGCTGGAGGGGAGCATAGTCTGAAAAAATAATTTTCACAAGAGATATGTTGTCTTTCCATTGATCCTATTATATTTTGAATTCTTCTCCACCCGCCCCCCTCCCTACTTTTTTTTAAAAGATAGGGTCTCTCTTTGTTGCCCAGGCTGGAGTGCAGTGGCACGATTTTAGCTCACTATAGCCTTGACCTCCTGGGCTCCAGGGATCCTCTTGCCTCAGCCTCCCAAGGAGCTGGGACCACAGGTGTGCAGCAACCTGCCTACCAAATTTTTAAATTTTTGGTAGAGACAGAGTCTTGCCTTGTTGACCAGGCTGGTCTTGAACTCCTGGACTCAAGCAGTTCTACTGCCTTAGCCTCCCAAGTAGCTGGGATTATAGGCGTGAGCCACAATGCCAGCCCTCGTCACTTTTGCTGCCTTGATAACATGCATACTGTTTCTTCTTCTAGACCCACTTCATAAAGAAGTAGCTCCCAAAACTTGAAAATCAGCTTGGAATGAGGAATTGATTTTCCTACAGAACAATGTTAAAATTGGTGCTTTAGTTCTCAGCTTTATGGTAAAAGCCTTCTTGCCTCTTATGTAGCATACTATAGAATCTAGTCATCCGGGCATGGTGGCTCATGCCTGTAATCCCAGCACTTTGGGAGGCCAAGGCAGGCAGATCACCTGAGGTCAGGAGTTTGAGATCAGCCTGGCCAACATGGTGAAACCTCTCTACTAAAAATACAAAAATTAGCCGGGCCTGGTGGTACACACCTGTAATCTCAGCTACTTGGGAGGCTGAAGCAGAAGAATCACTTGAACCTGGGAGGCAGAGGTTGGAGTGAGCCGAGATTGCACCACTGCACTCCAGCCTGGGTGACAGAGCAAGACTCCATCTCAAAAAAA
>NW_016107726.1:107681-109573 GCF_001604975.1 Cebus imitator | reverse complement strand
AATAATAATAATCTAGTTACTCTCAAATACTATTTCAGTGCAAAAATAGATTCTCAGCCCCAGTGTTCATTGATGGGAACTCAAGGATCCTGGTCTGCCCCAGCAGGAGGAGGGAGGGACTCCAGGCTTCGTGGCGGGGGCCAGCAGCCTGGTGAATACCCCCAGAAGTGGGATCACTGAAACTGCTCTCAGGGCCCCCAGTTGTCAAATCTGTGGTTACTTAACAAGGGGATATGTTCTGAGAAATGACTCACTAGGCGATTTAGTTGTTGAGCAAACATTACAGAATGTACTTACACAAACCTAGACGGCAGAGCCTACTCCGCACCTAGGCTAGATGGTATAGCCTATCGCTCCTGGCTGCAGACCTGAGCAGCATGTCACTGTACTGAATACCATAGACAGTTGTAACACAATAGTAAGTATCTGTGTATCGAAACATAGAAAGGGCAAGTAAAAATACACTATTACAATCTTCAGGGGCCACTGTCATGTATGTGGTCTGTCATTAATTGAAATGTCTTCATGGAGTGCATAGCTAATTGCTCTGGGTTCATTCTTGGTTGGGAAGGATTTCCAATAAGAGGTGTATAAGAAAAATGGAATGATATGGGGATGTGTGGAGTGGTTGTGTTTCTGTGAGAGACTGTTGACCTTTGGATGCCAGGTTCAAGGACATTGCCTCTATAAAGGTGGATCCGGCCTGTCCTTGTAGATCCTATATTGTGACAATGTAAGGATTGCCCAAGGGTGAATAGCACGTTAATCTCTCATAATCTTAGGTGCTTCACTAAGTATGAATGAGTCTTAGGAGTGAGAATAATTTTCATTATTTCGGTCTGTAGTCAGCTCCTGATCACCACTGCAATTTCAAAAGATCTCAATTTAGTGTTTCCCTGCTTCTGAATATGTCTAGCGGCTGCCGCCTTTTTCCTCAGTCTTATCTTGCAAGAATTTTAAATGTAATTGATATCACCTGCAATTTTATGAAGTCTTAAACACGGAGTTGCACATTAAGTCATTTAAAACACTGTGGCATTTATTTTCACAATTGGTTGTCTTTTGTTTATAAGTAAAGCTTTTACTGCTTGTGCTGTTTATCTTTTCCCTCTGGTGGTCTTCATTTTCACTTTTCCTGTCCTTTATTTAAAATGGCCTTGACTTGGTAAACTTCACTTCTCAGCAGCCCCCTTCACTTACCACCATTTGGTGTAGGCTCAATGAAAGTTTGCTGTTTTTTATGCTGGTTTAAACTGAATATAATTAAGGCAGTGAATTTTTTTCAGAATCTGATGGAAAACATGTACTGCATATATATATTCAGTGGTTACGTTCTGTGGGCTTGGATGTTTGTATCCTGCTCTTCCTTTTCTGAACACAGATAGTTATTTGAGTTGAATTAGCTATTTGTGTGATTGGCCATTTTGCAAGTTAATTGTTTTTGAAAACAAGATATTAATTTAATTTAAGCTTGCTTTGATAGTGATTATACCAACTTACAAACTTATCATAGCTTTCCAGATTCCATTGAAGCTACTTTTGATCTTTAAGATGCTACATTACTGGTATGAAATCTCTCATAGTTGTGGGGAAAAGATGATATAAGAAGCTTCAAGCTGGGCACAGTGGCTCACGCATGCAATGCCAGCACTTTGGGAGGCTGAGGCGGGTGGATCACTTGAGGCCAAGAGTTCGAGACCAGCTTGGCCAACATGATGAAACTCCATTCTCTACTAAAAATACAAAAATTAGCTGATATGGTACCCGCCTGTAATTCCAGCTATAGGGAGGCTGAGACAGGAGGATTGCTTGAGCCTGGGAGACGGAGGTTGCAGTGAGCTGAGATTGCACTACTGCACTCTAGCTTGGGTGACAGAGCAAGTCTCCATCTC
>NW_016107726.1:89821-107671 GCF_001604975.1 Cebus imitator | reverse complement strand
AAAAAAAAAAAGCTTCAGATTTTATTTTGTTGCAGATTAAGTGAAAAACTAAAAATCGAATAAAACATGGTTTTAGGTACCTTTTGACAAACAACTGGGGGACATGCTGGGTCAGTGCTGCCCACACTTTTCCTAACTGCATATTTTCCTACCTTTAGTAGTTTTTCTTGTTGAACTCTTCTAGTTCTTTCTGGGGTGTGTGTGTGTGTGTGTGTGTGTGTGTGTGTGTGTCTGGTTTTTTTGTTTTTGTTATTGAGACAAAGTTTCGCTTTTGTTGCCCAAGCTGGAGTGCAATGGCATGATCTCAGCTCACTGCAACCTCCGCCTCCTGGGTTCAAGCAATTCTCCTGCCTCAGCCTCCTGAGTAGCTGGGATTACAGGCATGTGCCACCATACCCAGCTCCATTCTTTGTATTTTTTAGTAGAAATGGGGTTTTACCATGTTGACCAGGATGGTCTCGAACTCCTGACCTCAGGTGATCTACCTGCCTCTGCCTCCCCAACTGCTGGGATTACAGGCGTGAGCCACCACTCCCAGCCATTCTTTCTTGTTTCTGTTTGTTTATACTGTCATATTTAGTATTTATACATCTTTTTCTCCCAAGGAAGGGATCTGCTGTTTTAATTGGATGATTATGTCAGAAGGCTCTTTTCTATACCTTGGCTAGAGCAGGTAGCTGAGAAGTCCTTTTTGCCATTAACATGTCCAGTACTTTATGAAAACCACAAACTCATGTATGCATTTATATGATAAATATTTTTATAAAGGAATTAGCATGCCATGTGGACCATGGATTTTTCACTGATTCAAGTGCTTTCAAGAAAACATGTTTTTATTTTTTAAATTGCATTGAGCTTCCTTTAAAAAAAAAAAACTGTTATTTCCAAAGATAAATTTCATTTTCTACTTAGGAAAACAGATGACTCTTTCCCTAAAATGCCTTCTGTGAAATGACATGTGGAGCTGCTAGGCATTGTGAATCTGTTTTATTTACCCCCATGGTACAAAAAGAAGGCAGGCAATTTTAGTTTCTTTAAAGAGACACTGGCCTGGGGTAAATAACAATTTAGTCCAGGTGGGCAGAAAAGAATTCCTGTGACATTCTTTTCATCAGCCTCATGTGTAACCTCCAAGCAGGAGGTCAGGCAGTAAAACATTTGAGTGAACTGGTGAAATGTTTTGTATTTATTTACAAGGCACTTAATCACAAGACTGATCCCAATAAACTCAACAAGTCAGAGTGATGGAGGAAAGTATATGGGGCATGGAGAACAGTAAAAGCAGGGACTGGAGGGGCCTGTAGATTGCATTTAGGCTGATCCTCTCTTCCCACTGTGGAGATGGTCATCAGTGCAGTGGTCATGGGTGAGTTTGATGAGGAATGTAATTAGGCCCATTCTATTCCCACCTGCTGCTAAACAACTTGCCATTTTCTTTTAGATTCAGGCATCCTGAAGCATTTAAATTGTTTTGCTGAAAATTCATTCTTTTCGTTTAACTTTCTTGAATCAAAACTTCTGTTCCACCATTCTTAGTGTTGTATCTGTTGTGCTGGAGTTGACTTGATTTCATTGCTTACCACAGTCTAATATAAAACAAAAGCATTCTAAAACCTTCTCAATTTCGTCATTTTTATTGTTACTAGAAATTTATTGGTTTAGATGTAGTTTGTAGAGAATCAAAGAAAGAAAAGAGGACAGTTTCTCTACATAAGAAGTTCATAACCTTTTCACTGAAAGAAAGCCTGCTATGTAGTAAGCTCTGGGGTCAGTAGTCATTCCCTGGCCTTTCTTCTGCCGGCTTAGCTGTTGTTCAGTTTCTCATTGCATCACTACCAAATGATGGACAGACAGACTTTGGTTCATACCCAACTGTTACACTTTTACATATATGTGTGTGTGTATGTATATGTATAACCCAGGCTGGAGTGCAGTGGCATGATCATAGCTTATTGCAACCTTGAACCCCCCGGGCTCAAGGGGTCCTCTTACTTCAGCCTCCCAAGTAGCTGGTACTACAGGCGCTAGCCACCATGCTCAGCTAATTTTTTATTTTTTGCTTTGTTGCTGAGGTGCTCTCCAACTCCTGAGCTCAAGCCATCAGTCTGCCTCAGGCTCCCAAAGTGCTAAGATGACAATCGTGAGCCTCTGCACCCAGCCTGTTTTTTTATATTTTGAATAAAACATTTCATGGAGTAGGAGGGTTACACTCTTTGTGAATATTAGTAATCCAGATTAATTTGAAAGAACTTTCATTTAATATGCTACTCAAAAAACTGTGTATACAAGCAATTATCTCTATCACCTAGCAGAAGGCTAGGCAGAATTGGTTTAACGAGTAAGTAAGAATAATTTAGTGTTAGCCCACTGTACGAATGAGAGTGCTTTAGTATCTGAAACTGTCCCTGGAGTATATCAATGTATATTAATAAGTTACTTCAGTGTATTATGGACCAGCAAGCATTATTGCGAACTCACTGTGTTGCAAGTGTGGGGCAGGGACTATGGAAATAAATAAGGTGGAGATGGGGGTGGGGGAACAGACTCCATCAGATCATTTTTGGAGTGGTGACGGCTTTTGATACAGGAATGCAATGCTGTATAAAGGTGGTTCACTCTTGATTCCTGAGTTTTCTTTTTTGGGAGACAGAATCCTGCTCTGTCATCCAGGCTGGAGTGCAGTGGTGCGATCTCAGCTCACTGCAACCTTTACCTCCCAGGTTCAAGCGATTCTCCTGCCTCAGCCTCCCAAGTAGCTGGGATTACGGGTGCCTGTCACCACACCTGGCTGATTTTTATATTTTTAGTAGAGATGGGGTTTCACCATTTTGGCCAGGCTGGTCTCGAACTCCTTACCTCAGGTGATCAGCTTGCTTTGGCCTCCCAAAGTGCTAGGATTACAGGTGTGAGCCATTGCGCCTGGCCTGTTTTGTTTTTTTAATTAAAGGCAATGATCAAATTATCTAGGAAATTAGTTTAAAGCCAACATACCTAAAATATAAAACAGAACACAAGGCAGATAGTCTTAGGATATTTACCTCAAGCTACCATCTATTTTATCTTGCTGCCTGAATGTAAAGACTGTTTTGGAAGAGTAGCTCCTTAATTTTATCTCTCTATTTTTTTTTTTTTTTTTGTCTCAGTTTAGCTGATTATAACCTCATCTAAAATAAAGTGAAAGCTGTTGTATTTAGAGGTAGCACAAATAGCAGGGTGACTGTACTGCTTTCTTATTCTGTCCCACTTGCACCCAGCTGACCCATCTGCCTAGTGGGATTTTAGACAGTTTCAGTCCTTGAGCTCAAGGGAACCTAGAGGAAGTTCGCTTTTGAAGATTCATCCTCTCTGTGTGAATAAATTCCTTGGTCGTTATCTACTGTTTTTCATTCTTTGTGAAACATATCATCTACCACAGTGGATAATAGAGGACAATACTATTCAAGACAAAAGCCTATATTTGGAATAGTTTGTGTAATATAACATATTTAGAGGAGGGACGGGAGGATTTAAAAAAAAAAAACATATTTAGTACACTTACTGACCTTAATGAAATGAAGATGTGAAATTAAAGTATTGTCATTATGGGGATATCATTTATCAGATTCTAAAGAGGGCTGTTTTTGAATCTGATTAGGGAGTTTCTTTTATTAGTAGTGGTGAATATAGAGTAATGGTTTGGATATCATGGTGTCATGTTTTAGTTGGGTAGAAACATCTCTAACATTTTTACATGATGTGTTTTTCCATCCTCTCCAAAACAATAATTTCACCTTTGGGAATAGAAATCCATCCCACCTGTGACAGACTTTCATATGCAGTACCCAGTTCAATCTTTTCTTGTTTACCATATGCTAGGTGAAATAAATATGGTGACTAAGTATGAAAGAAATATGGTAGAGGGGTTATGAAAAGATACCAAAGCATTGTTCCTTCTGGGGAGGATTTTATGTTTTTTATATTTTAAGTACCTTCTTTAGAGATCTTTATATTATAAGCTTTCTATATTTCATTTTATTTTTAGAGATGGAGCCTCTCTCTCTCAGGCTGGAGTGCAGTGGCATGATCTTGGCTCACTGCAACCCCCACCTCCCTGGCTCAAGTGATCCTCCCACCTTAGCCTCCCAAGTAGCTGACATTACAGGCACATGCCACCACTCTTGGCTAATTTTTGTATTTTCTGTAGAAACGGGGTTTCTGTATATTGGCTAGGCTAGTCTCAAACTCCTGAGCTCAAGCAATCTGCCCGCCTTGGATCACAGATAAAAAACTTTCTATAGCTTAGTCCCTTCCCTTTCCCTCCCTATTCCCCCTGCCTCCAATTCTGTTTTTCTTTCCATGTCGTCTCAGAAGAAAGGTAAATTTCACTTTGCCAATGCGTTCTCGTATTTTCATTTATGGTGTCTGGTTAGTGCTAAGATGTGTGGATAATATTTCTTACTTTAGCATTTTTTTAATGTTATTATTAAATTTGTTGGGTTGACCTAGCAGTACCATCTCAAGCTTGAGATTCAATGTGCACTTTGTCTTCAGTTAATCTTAACCTTGGTGGTTAGCGTGCCAAGGAGACAAACGTGTGAAGGCTTCTCCCTTCTCCATTTAGGATTCTTAAGTTTTAATGCAGTAATTAGGAAGAAATATCATGCATAAAATACATACATACATAAAATTTGTTTATGGGAAAATTTTATAGTACACCTACCATGACTTCACAGAGATGGAGGTGACCATGCCTTTGAGGCAAGAGGTAGCTGTCCAGGGCTGATGATTGCCCTGTGAAACATGTGGACACAACATTGTGAAGGCTTAGAGGTGGGACTGATTACATTTACCTTGATGGCAGGTGACAGCCTTAGCAGAGGAGGATATAGCTGGGCCTGGAAAGATGGATAGGACATATTTGGTGGGGAGATGAGAAAGAATGTCTCTAGGAGGAAAGAGGGAGCATGAACTATGAGAAAGTGGAGAGCAGATGCCTTAAGGTACAAGGCATATTCTGGAAGCCAGGAGGAGTTTGCCTCTTACGTAGTGTGGGTGGGGTGGGTTGGGGAACAGGAATTGCCATCCAGTGGGGATATGTTAGTAACAGGAATGTGTGTGCTTTTCTGTTTGTAAAGATTAGAATTTCCCTAGATGGGACGCTTAGCACCTGCCTGCCTCGCCAAGCTTTTTTTTATACCAAAATTAATCCAGTGTTTTCAAACAAACACTGCCTTTCTGTTTCCTTTGAATCTGTTCCCAAGGAAAATAAATATTTACAGTCCTGGTCGTACTATGTATTTCCCCGGTAAGCTTTTAGTAGTAGGTAACTTCAAACACACTTTACAAACCACATTTTGTGTGTGTTTTGCTCCAGTGCTAATCTGGCAAGAATGATGTCCAGCAGGAAAGTCAAGATATCTTCAGAAACCATCTGCTTTATAGGAATGCTAGCTTTCTGGCAGATGTCATGTCAGCCCCGCATACACTGCACAGTGAGGACTCTTTTAAATATATCCCAGTAGGGACAGCAACGTCTTTGATTGGTCACTGCCAGTTTTGCAAAGGATAGTCAGAAGGGCTGTGAATTACTTTTCAATTCACATATGGTACCTTGGCCTCTTGCACTGTCAGAAAACAAAACCAAAACACAGAAGACACCATAGAGAAATTATTCCTACCCCTTCAGTAGTGTGGCTTCAACTGTGAAAAAAGGAAGGGTGAAGACACTGTAGAAGAAAGGATTTGTTGTTAATATTGGGCTCATCAGCTGTGCAGGTGCCAACACAGAGAGATTTTCTGGAGAACCTGGCGGTGGCAGGGTTAATCTAGCTCTTCTGGGCTGGGGTGGAGGTGTACTTCCTGCTTTTATGTTTTCGAAAGAGGAGTGCAGGAAATTATACCTAGATATTAAGAGCTTTGAAAAGTTGAGTACAAAGCTCTTTATCAGATATGGGAGGCCTCACTGAGAACATCAGCCCAGTTGCAATTTTTCCAGGAAAGTTGTATCTTATCAAATGTAACTTTTCCAAGGTCAGTGATGTAGCAAGGTATTTCTTTTTTTTGAGACGGAGTTTCGCTCTTGTTACCCAGGCTGGAGTGCAATGGCGTGATCTCAGCGCACCACAACCTCCGCCTCCTGGGTTCAGGCAATTCTCCTGCCTCAGCCTCCTGAGTAGCTGGGATTACAGGCATGAGCCACCATGCCCAGCTAATTTTTTGTATTTTTAGTAGAGACGGGGGTTTCACCATGTTGACCAGGATGGTCTCAATCTCTTGATCTTGTGATCCACCCGCCTCTACCTCCCAAAGTGCTGGGATTACAGGCGTGAGCCACCGTGCCCGGCCCTATAGCAAGGTATTTCTAAAGAGAAGGAAGTAAAAAGCAAAATCACTTTTACGGGATTAAAAATTCAGTAAGTATCCTGAACTGTTTTTTTTTTTTCCACATTTGAGAATCATTTGTATTTATACTAGCAATAAAGAATCCTAAGAAGAAATTCATTCTTAGATTCCAGTTACAATAACACTAACAGTAATGAAATATTTAGAAACAAATTTCTCCAAGGAGGCACACTGAAAGACTATAAAACATCAATGACAGAAATATCAGATTTAAATAAATGAAAAGATATTCCCTACTTATGAATTAATTGGAAGCAATTGTGTTAACATGATAGCACCACACAAAGCAATATACAGATTCAGTGCAATTTTTACTAAAACCCTACTGGCTTATTATTTTTTTTATAATAGAGAAGCTGATCCTAAAATATATATGGAATTACAGTAGACCCTTAATAATCAAACAATCTTGAAAAAAAGATAGGAAGACTCACATTTTCTAATTTCAAAACTCACTACAAATCTCCAGTAAAGGAAAGAATGTGGCGCTGGCAGGAGGATAGGCATATTATCATTTAAAAAAAAGTGAATAATGGGTACTTTGACATCTTAGAGGATTTTTTCTCCCAAATGCTGAACTCAGTTTTTAAAAACTCCATTAACTAATGTGTAAATTTTCCGTTGTCTTTTAATCCCTGAAATAAGGCTTTTTTTTCTGCTTATGGAGGGATTTTTTTCTGCTGATTTATTGAAAGTTGACTGTCCAAAAGGCATGGAAAAGGTGCCATTCCCTGGGCTCTGTTGCCGTTTGATTTATTTAGAAGATGTAATAGGCCAGGCGTGATGACTCATGCCTGTAATCCCAGCACTTTGGGAGGCCAAGGCGGGCGGACCATGAGGTCAAGAGATTGAGACCATCCTGGCCAACATGGTGAAATCCCGTCTCTACTAAAAATACAAAAATTAGCTGGGCGTGGTGGCACATGCCTGTAATCCCAGCTACTCTGGAGGCTGAGGCAGGAGAATCGCTTGAACCCGGAAGGCGGAGGTTGCAGTGAGCTGAGATCACGCCACTACACTCCAGCCACGCCGCTGCACTCCAGCCTGGGAACGGAGTAAGACTCTGTTTCAAACAGAAAAGATGTAATAGGAGGAAGAATTTCTGTTCTTACTGTTTGGTCTGCTCAGTCACGGCAGTGGGTGATGGAGGGGGATGGATGCTTGCTTATTGTTGGCTGCAGGAGGGGAGCTGCCGGGAGACCCAACAAAGTTAAGAGGGCTTCCGTTTAGCATGTGATGTGTACTGATGCCTCCAGTGCCTGCTCTGGTCCACACGCTGGGTTTAGGGGCTCTCAGATTCTCTGCTTTGTTCGATTCTCTCAACAGTTCTTATTCCCCTTCTAAAGAGGAAGGACTGGAGGGCACGCAGCAAGTCTCTTTTGCAGCCTTAAATGTGTGGTGTTGCACAAAGTGGTTTGAGTTGGGGTCATAGGGTGAAGGCCTGATCGGATGATGGAGGAGTTGCACACATCCTCTGTATTATTTGCAGTAGTGTAGGGACTGCCCAGTCAGCCCCACCTGCCTGACTGAAAGCACATTAAAACTCAGGCACTGTGGGGTGGGGGACGGGGGACCCCAGGCTCAGGGAGTCAGACTCTTTAGTGGTGTAGCCTGGGAAGTTGCACCTTTACAAATTCCCTGGTGCCTTTTCAGTTGTAAAACCACTGGTTAATACTTTCCTTTCCACAGAGGACTGCTCTAAGCCTATATGGCAAATTTGGAAAATCTTCCCTCAAACGCTCCATCTGTGGGATGGTGGGTGCGTGGCCTGGAGCGATTCTTAAGCATCAGCAGGACCCATACATGAAGCAGGTCTTAAAATCGTGGTCGCTTCCTGATGTCTTTGCAGAGTGTTTGAGGGCTTTCAAGCACTAGGTTTATTGTCTTTTAAAATGGGGTGTTTTATCCTGTTTGAGGACTACCCCAGCCTGTTAATTTTGCCCCCTGAGGCTATGTGTTGACTCTGCCCGCTGCTCTGGAATTTGTAGCCTGGGAGCATCCAGATGGTAAAAGACCCCCTGGAGTTACTGAGTCAACTCTCAAAATTATCCTTGATTTTAAAAAGACAAGGACAGGAAAAAGAAAAAGAAAAATGGGGGAGGAGGGGGAATGGTGCCAGGGGGAGACCTTTCACAATTGGGTGGGTCCTCGAATTTTCTCTCTATTTCAAGTATTTTTCTTGCAATAATGGGGCTGCTGCAGCTTCTAATGATGATGATGGTAAACAAGAGTAACAACACAGCAACCAAAAATAATAAAAATAGCAGGAATTTCATGAGGATCGACTCTTTGCCAAGCACTGTGCTAAATACCTTCCACACACTATCTCATTTAATCTTTATGACAACCCTCTGAAATAGGTACCATTGGCCGGGTGCGGTGGCTCAAGCCTGTAATCCCAGCACTTTGGGAGGCCGAGGCGGGTGGATCACGAGGTCAAGAGATCGAGACCAACCTGGTCAACATGGTGAAACCCCCGTCTCTACTAAAAATACAAAAAATTAGCTGGGCATGGTGGCGCGTGCCTGTAATCCCACCTACTCAGGAGACTGAGGCAGGAGAATTGCTTGAACCTGGGAGGCGGAGGTTGCGGTGAGCCTAGATCATGCTTGGGCAACAAGAGCAAAACTCCGCCTCAAAAAAAAAAAAAAAAAAAAAAAAAAAATAGGTACCATTATTATTGCCCCCATTTTACCTATGGAGAAACTGAGGCAGAAAAAATTTAACTCAGGTGACATAGCTAGTAGTAGCAGATGTGGGATTCGAACTTTGTGAAGTCTAACTTGGAAGCCCAGGCACAAGATGGAATGCAGGCTAAAAATCCAAATGCCTAGGGGACTAGGCAGGAAGAGTGAATGAGTAAAGCACACCTATAGCACACAGAGAGTGGTGGGACTGTGGCCAAGCAGAGAATGCTTGCCCTGAATCAGTTCATTGTGCCTAGACTAACACCCAGGCCAGGGCAATCAGATTTTTTTTTCAAGAACTATTGGAAATCAGTATTTTTATGTGAGATATTTTGATGTTTAAATGGTGGCAACATGTTCAAATTTTTGAAGAACACTGAGCCAAACATCAGATTGTAAGCAGGGTCTTGTATGTGTTTTGTTTACTGCCACTTGCACAACATCTAGAACAGTGCTTGGCACATAGTAGGTACATGTTTGTTAAACAGATGATTGAATATTTGTGGACTGCATGACACTTGCAGGCAGTCAGTTTCCAAGTTCTTCTCTACTGCTTACCCCAACTACCTTTTAGGTTTTTCTGCTGCTTCCTATCTCAGACCAGGTAATTTTTCATTTTTCAGCTAAATATTTAGACCATATGGGCTGGGTGTAGTGGCTCACGCCTGTAATCCCAGCACTTTGGGAGGCCAAGGCGGGCAGATCACGAGGTCAGGAGTTCAAGACCATCCTGGCCAACATGGTAAAACCCCGTCTCTACTACAGATATAAAAATTAGCCGGGTGTGGTGGTGGGCACCTATAATCCCAGCTACTCCAGAGGCTGAGGCAGGAGAATCGCTTGAACCCAGGAGGCAGAGGTGGTAGTGAGCCGAGATTGCACCACTGCACTCCAGCCTGGGGGACAGAGTAAGATGCCGTCTCAAAAAAAATATATATATACACACACATATAAATATATGTATATATACACACATACCATATGTACTTCAAAGATTACATCCTTCTAGTTTGAATTGGTGTTTGGACCAGGATTCTTGGTGGTTCCCATGAACTTGACTACTTTAGATACTTCATATAAATGGAATCATTCAGAATTTGGCTTTTTGTGACTATGTCAGTATCATCCAAGGGAATTTAATTTTATTAAATTTCCCTAGAAGAAGGAGCATGCCGGACCCCACAGGGCCCCATGGAGAAGCAGCAGGATTGGTCAGGAGGCAGAAGGAGTGAGGGGCCAGCCTAGGCCCAACGCTTATTTGTTTTCCTTAGGAAAGGTGAGGTAGGAGAGGGTAAGCAGCTAAGAACTGGCAGGTTTGAGTAATTCTGGTAGGCTTTGGGGTATAGCAGTCTGGTGCCTGGCCCCGGGTGGATTTAGAGCAAGGCGGAACACTGGCTTGCTGTGTGAGAGTCTGATAAAGGAGATGGTTGGGGGTGTGGGCACTGAGTTGGCGAGTTTGCATGTGGAAGATGCACTGGGGCAGGGGCCTCAGAATTGACTAGTCCTCTAAGAACTGACTAGCCCTGGGAGGTACAGTCTTTCTCCAGTCAACAAGGACATAAATCCAAGACAATCAAGAAGGCAGAAAATAATACAATGTAGTTTATAGCAATTTGCCCTGTGATGGATGCCAAACAGAGAATTATAAATGTAAAAAAAGACAGAACACTTAATCCACTCAGCATGATATCCTCAAGGTTCATCCATGTTGTAGCATGTATCAGGATTTTCTTCCATTGTATATAAAGACCACAAGTTGTTTATCCATCCATTCATGTGTTGATAGGCACTTTGGTTGCGTCCACCTTTTGCCTGCCATGAATAATGCTGCTGTGACAGGGGTGTGCAAGTATCTCTTCAAGACTCTGTTTTAAATTCTTTTGGGTCTCTACCCAGAAAGAGAATCCATGGACCCTAAAGTAATTCTGTTTTTAATTTTCCAAAGGTCCTGCTGAACTGTTTTCTGTAGTAGCTGCACCTTCTGTATTCCCACCAACAATGCATAAGAGTTCCAATTTCTCCTGCATCCTCGCCAACACTTACTATTTTCTTTCTTTCTTTTTTTTTTTTTTTTTTCTCATGGTTTTCAAAGGTGGTCTTTTTTTATTTTGCTTGAAAAGGCTGTCAGAAATGTTTTTTTTTTTTTTTTTGATAGGGGCCATCCTGTGAGGCAATACCTCATTGTCTTTGTGGCTTTGATTTCTACTGATGATTAGTGATGCTAAGCATCTTTTCATGTGCTTATTAGTGATTCCTTTGTATTTTACAATTTAGTAGTCTGTGTTTTTAAATCGAGTTGCACAATTTAAGTCTTCGAGTTTTCAAGAGTTATAAAAATGTATTTTTTATTATTACCTTTTGTAGACTGGAAAGATCTTCTCAAGGTGATTGCTTTTTTGCACAGAGAGGCAAAAGCTTATCCAATCAGCCTAACTTCAGAAGGTGTTAAAGAATCAGAAGCTAGCAGTGCCTTAGGCCTATAATCCTAGTGACTTGGAAAGCAGGAGGATCGCTTGAGACCAGGAGTTTGAGACCAGCTTGCTTGGGCAACACAGCGAGATGTGGTTATAAATATAAAAAATAAAAAATAACTCAGTTGGGCCTGATAGCATGTGCCTGTGGTCGCAGATATCCAGGCGCTAAGGTGGGAGACTCACTTGAGTCCAGCAGTTCGAGGCCTCAGTGAGCTGTGATTGTGCCACTACGCTCCAGCCTGGCTGACAGAGCAAGACCTCATCTCCTAAAAAAAAAAAAGAAAACTGGAAACTAAAGCTGGGGGCCCTGGCTTTAAGTGTGTGGAGGACAGATCATTCATTCACAGAGGACCTACTATGTGGTAGCTAAGGCATAGAACTGCCCAGAGCAAGTCCAAACACACGGAGGCAATCTCTTAGCTCTGTGTCCAATGTGGAGGGGTCACCTTACATCCTGAGAGCACTTCTTTGTGGAACTGATTAAACTTTTTGGGGTGAGGTTGGGAGGGCAAATCAGGTGAAGAAGTAGAACTAAGTATGAGCTTTTATTCAGAAAGCCGAACCATCTGATAATGGCAGAGTTTAGTGTATTCAGAAAGGATTGACAAACTAAAGCAGACCTATAGGAAGAGTAAACACTTGATCTTTATATTTCATTACAATGTCATTACAGGCATATACCATTTTATTGTGTTTCACATCCATTTGATTCACATTACTGTTTTCTTCTGCTGATTGAAGGTTTGTGACAACCCGTCATTGAGCAAGTCTGTTTTTCCAGTAGCGTGTGCTCACTTCTTGTCTCTGTCACATTTTGGCATTTCAGACAATATTCAAACACTTTCATTATCATGATATCTGTTAAAGTGATCTGTGATCAGGGATCTTTAATGTTAATATTGTAGTTGTTTTGGGGTGTCAGGAACTGTGCCCACATAAGATGGCAAACTAAATTGATAAAAGCTGTATCTTTTGACTGTTCCATGAATCAGCCACTCTTTCCCTTCTCTCTCCCTCTCCTCCTGCCCTCCTGTTCCCTGGGACACAACAATGTTGAAATTAGGCCAATTAAGAACCCTACAGTGACTTCAATGACATCTAGAAACGATTAAATTTAGTGAGGGAGGCATATTGAAAGACAAGATAGCCTGACAGCTAGGCCTCTTGTGAGGATGCCGTTTGTGAATGAAAGGAAAAATTCTTGAAAGAAATAAAAAACGATACTCCAGTGAACCACATGAATGATAAGACAGCAAAACGGCCTTATTGCTGATAGGGAGAAAAACTGAGTGGTCTGGATAGATTGAATCAACCACAAACTTCCCTTAAGCCAAAGCCTAATTCAGAGCTAAGCCCTAACTCTCTTCAATTCTGTGGAGACGGAGGGAGGTAAGGAAGCTGCAGAAGAAACGTTGGGGCTAGTAGAGGTTGATTCATGAAGTTTAAGGAAAGAAGCTGTTTCTCTAACATGAAAGTACAAGGTTAAGCAGCAAGTGCTAGTGAGGAAGCTGTAGCAAGTTATTCAGAAGATCTAGGTAAGATCACTGATGAAGGTGGCTACACTAAACAACAGATTTTCAACGTGGAGGAAGCAGTCTTCTTTAGGAGTTTCATAGCTAGAGAGAAGTCAGTACCTGGCTTCAAAACTTCAAGGGACAGGCTTTCTTCTTAGGGGCTATTGAAGCTGATGACTTTAAAGTGCTCATTGATCGTTTCCCAAATCCTAGATTCTTTAGGAATTATGCTAAATCTATTCTACCTATGCTCTATAAATGGAACAGCAAAGCCTGGATGATAACACATCTGTTTTCAGCATGGTTTACTGAATATTTTAAGGTCACTGTTGAGACCTACAGATCAAACAAAATTTCTTTCAAAATATTATTGCTCATTGACAATGCATCTTATCACTCAAGAGCTCTGATGGAGATGTATAAGCAGATGAATGTTGCTTTCATGCCTGCTAACACAACATCCATTCTGCAGCCCATGGATCAAGGAGTAATTTCAACTTTCAAGTCTTATTATTTAAAATACACATTTTGTAAGGCTGTAGCTGCCATAGATTGTGATTCCTATGATGGATCTGGGCAGAGTAAATTGCAAACCTGGAACGGTTTTACCATTCTCAATGCCATTAATAGCATTCCCACTTCATGGGAGGAGGTAAAAATATCAATAATAACAGGAGTTTGGAAGATGTTGATTCCAACTCTCACGAATGACTCAGGGATTCAAACTTTAGCAGAGGAAGTAACTGCACGTGTGGTGGAAATAGCAAGAGAACTAGAATTAGAAGTGGAGCCTGAAGATGAGACTGAATGCTGTAATCTTGTGATAAAACGTGAAAAGATGAGTATTTTATGGATGAGCAAAGAAAGTGGTTTCCTGAGATGAAATCTACTCCTGGTGATGATGCTGTAAACACTGTTGAAATGACAAGAAAGGATTTAGAATATAACAGAATACTTAGTTCATAAAGCAGTGACAGAGCATGACAGGACTGACTCCAATTTTGAAAGACATTCTACTGTGGGTAAAATGCTGTCAAACAGCATTGAGTGCTCCAGAGAAATCTTTCATGAAAGGAAGACTCAACTGATGTGACAGACTTTATTGTCTTATTTTAAAAAATGGCCATAGCCACCCAACTTCCAGCAGCCTCCATGCTGATCAGCAGTCATCAACATCAAGGCAAGACCCTCCACCAGCAAAAACATTAGGTCTTGCTGGAGGTTTAGATGATCCTTAGCCTTTTTTTTTTTAGCAATACAGTATTTTTTTTTTTCTTAGAGACAGGGTCTCGTTATGTTGCGCAGGCTGGTGTGCTGTGACTTTCACAGGTGCTCACTGCAGTCTGGAACTCCTGGGCTCAATGGATCCTTCCATCTCAGCCTCCTGAGTAGCAGGGACTATAATAAAGCATTTTAAAAGTAAGGTATGTTGGTTTTTTTAGACATGATGCTGTTGCACATTTTATAGACTCTTAGTGTAAAACAAACATATGCACTGGGAAAGCAAAAAGTTTGTGTGACTAGCTTTATCATGAGATTTGTTTTATCATAACAGTATGGAGACAAACTCACAATGTCTTTAAGATATGCCTGTAATTAATACTGACTAGAACAAAAGAAAGTTGATCACATCAGTTTTGTGCAAATAATAGTCATATCTGCTGTCCCCAAGTCCTAGAACAGTATAAATTTAACTATGTGACAGCTAATTTGTAGTTTTTTTGTTAAAAGGCGTTCTATACATGTCTTGAAAATGTTATTCAAGGGTGAGCTATACTGACTCAATTAATTGAAAAAAGGTGTATATGCTGAGGTGTTGACTTCTGAGATGTCCTTTACTGATAGAGCATCGATGCAGGATTAATCATATCTGTAGCCTTAGAGACAGGTGGCATTCCTGCCTTTCTGGTTTGCAGACATGGAGGGCTGCAAAGGATGGGGGTAGGGCGTGGTAGTGGAGAATGTTAGCCAGTTGGTTAATGGTTAACCCTTGCAACGTGCCAGAGATACACCTAATCTTTGATGAGACCTACTGCTGATAATGAATAGTGGTTAACCATTCCTTACCTTTGTCTAAGGCCATATACCTTTCATAGTTCGTTTTTTAAAATATGTGGAACTCTAATTTTTTTTTCTTTTGCAAATAAAATTTACATATCAGAAGTTTTATGACTCATGCCTGGCAAAGAAAGCAGGTGGTATCCATGAATAATTTGTCATCTTTTAGAGACTTGTAGAATGATTGCTATCGAATTTTCATTTAACTTGAACACAGCTATGTAGAGATCAATATAAAGTGGTCCTTTCCTCAGTACGAAACACACAAAAAAAACCCGCCTGACCTCTTGTTAGCAGATGTGTCCTTTTAGTGTGTTATGTTGCAAATGCCAGTGAGACATTCTTTCTTATGAGGACCAGTCACCTGCACTGGAAAAAGATTTTTAAAAGAAAATAAACAAAGGGAGCAAAGAAAAATTCGAGGCCTCCCTCCCCTCACAGAGGCTGTTTTGGGCTGGGTGCAGTGTCAATTATCCGATGGCTGACTCCAGGAAGAGAGCCACCTGCATCCCTGGTTAATGAGCATTGGCCACCTGGCAGGACCCCACTACCACGAAGATGCAATTTCAGTTTTATCATTTGTCACATACAACTAAAGGTTTTGGCATTCTTGCCTACTTAAGAAACATTCTGTAAATATTAGAAATACTTTATTTATTTATTTTATTTTATTCTTTTAGATATATGGTCTCTCTCTTCCAGGTTGTAGTGCAGTGGCACCATCACAACTCACTGTAGCCTTGAACTCTGGAACTCAGGTGGTCCTCCCATCTCAGCCTCAGGAGTAGCTGGAATTGCAGGCACATGAAACCAATATCCAGCTCATTAAAAAAAAAATATATATATATATATATTTTAGATGGAGTCTCACTCTGTCACCCAGGCTGGAGTGCGAGTCTCACTCTGTCACCCAGGCTGGAGTGCGAGTCTCACTCTGTTACCCAGGCTGGAGTGCAATGCCATGATCTCAGCTCACTGCAACTTCCCACTCCCGGGTTCAAGCAATTATCCTGCCTCAGCTTCCTGAGCAGCTGGGATTACGGGCATTTGCCACCACCTCTGGCTAATTTTTTGTATCTTTAGTGGAGGGGTTTCATGTTGGCCAGGATGGTCTCGAACCCCTTGACCTCGTAATCTGCCCACCTCAGCCTCCCAAAGTGTTGGGATTACAGGCATTAGCCACCACGCCTGGCCCCCCCAAAGAAACAAAACAAAAAAACAATTTTTTTTTTTTTTTAAGAGATGGGGCCTCCTGTGTTGCCCAATCTGGTCTTGAATTCCTGGCCTCAAGCAGTTCTCCCACTGTGGCCTCCCATAGCGTTGAGGTTACAGGGTGTGAGCCACCGTGCCTGGCCAGTTTTTATATTTAGGAAAAAAGCTAGCAGGAATTGGCTCTTCCCAGTTCAGAGAAGTTTGTGATTAATGATGTTGATAATTCCTAACTTGTTATCAGAGTCCTAGTTTCCTTTCCTTAGTAATTTAATGAATTGTCTTCGGCTTCCCTTCTTCATAGTAAGCTCACTGCTGCCTACGCATGGTTTACATGGACAGTGTCACTCTGTCTCTGTCTCTGGGCTTAGGTTTACCGCTAAGAGAGTTCATTGTAAATCTGCTGAACTGACTATTTGGTCTGAGTTGGAATATTTTTTTGCTTATTACAAACTTGAGTTTTTTGAGACAAGGCCTAATTCTGTTGTCCAGACAGGAGTCCAGTGGCACGATAATAGCTTAGTGAAGTCTCAAACTCCCAGACTCAAGTGATCCTCCTGCCTCAGTCTCCTGAATAGCTGGGACTACAGACACATGCCACCATACTAATTTTAAAAAGTTTTGGTAGAGGTGAGGTCTTGCTGTGTTGCCCAGGCATGTCTCAAATTCCTGAGTTCAAGCAATCCTCCAACTTTGGCCTCTCAAAGTGTTGGAATTACAGGCGTGAGCCACTGCACTCACCTGCAAACTGTTAAGAAAAAAGTAATGAAACTAGCTGGGCGTGGTATTGCGTGTCTGTAATCCCAACTGAGGCAGAAGAATCACTTGAACCCGGGAGGTGGAGGTTGTGAGCCAAGATCGTGCCATTGCACTCCAGCCTGGGTAACAAGAGCGAAACTCCCTCAAAAAAAAATTAATAATACTTACTCTGTTTTCATGAATTCAGTTTTCTGTGTTTAACCACCTCTTATATGGCTTAGTAAGAGTCACACTGTAATATTATTAAAATATGAAAAGACAAGTTTGGCATTTTACCCAGTTCCACGAGATGAATTGCACTGTTTATCACATGATTCCTTGAACTTTGGTGTTGACTTAAAATTGTACAGCCTATCAATGAAGAATACATTTTTCTCTTTGCTATATTTAGTTTCCCCAAGCTGCTCTTGGGCATGGTGAATCATTTCATTGTTAGTGTTTTACGTAGTTTCTAGCAGTAATGAATAATTACCAAGCACAGCCATCCTTCCGAGTTAATCTGCCTTTTCTTCACATTAATGATGAGGGACCCGAGGCTCCACATGTCCCACAGATGTTGTCCTTCCAGGGCAGTCATTTGCTGGCTTCAGATTTCTTTCAATAATAAAAAAAATTTTTAATGAAGACCTTAGATAGGCTGTAACAAATTACCCCTTTTCCCCTTCTGTGAGAGCCAAGGTTCCTTATATCCGTTAAAATCTGGTGAGACCTGTGGTGAATTGATTGAATCTGTCTGCCCCTCAGTCGTTTCTGAAACATTAGGAGGTT
>NW_016107726.1:87654-89597 GCF_001604975.1 Cebus imitator | reverse complement strand
GTTTCACCGTGTTGACCAGGATGGTCTCGATCTCTTGACCTCGTGATCCACCCGCCTCGGCCTCCCAAAGTGCTGGGATTACAGGCTTGAGCCACCGCGCCCGGCCTGGTTGTCCTTCTTAAGAGATTTCAGCACTTGACTCAGTGAGCCGGGTGCCTCAAGCCACTTGTATTTGGAACCATAAAAGAGTTGTCAGTTCACGAGTTGAAGGGGGACGGTGTTGGTGGCTTTCTCTGTTGCCAGAAAGTTGGATCTGATTATAAGAAGCCTCTCAAGTAGAGAGTTGAATCCAAAAGAACTAGGAGAATCTGGGTGTTTAAACAAAGTTTGAATTGACATGGGATGTTGAGATTGCAGCTTGTTTAGGAAGGGAAGAGGTTAAGATCTCTGGCTCCTTCTCATTGGGAGTCTGTGTCCAGAGTCTGTCTTTGTCCCAGGATGCTAAGATTATTTTTCCAGTGTCTTTGATAATTGCCACAGATATACAAGAATATGGACACGTCTGGGTATGTCTTACATATTCGGGGGAATATTTTTCAGGAAACTTTCATTTTTGGGCATATTCTCATTGTTAGATTAGAATAAAATATAAAGCAAAAATTGTATACATTGGAATTGTGATTCATCATCTAGAATGAGAAAATGTCATGCATTTGTGGACATTTGTAGACAATATGTGACATTTTCTCATTCTAGATGAGGTTGCTTCAAGAGTGTTGCAGAAATACTCTCAAAGGTAGAAGCATTTGCCCTTTTCCCTCCTCAAGCCTGCTGGCACAGAAGTGTCACGGGGGTAAGAGTTCCTGTAGGAAATGTGATGGCTTTTGAAGTTCAGTTTCCTGTAATGTGAAGAGGTTTCTGTATTCGAGACATAAAAACAAAACTGAGTATTTTCTTTTTAGGAGTTGTCTCATAGGCAATCTAAAAAAAAATGAATGTTTAAATTAGAAATAATATAACAACTTTGTGGAGCATTTAGTTGCTTAACCGTTTAAAAAACTGCAGTTACGTGAACTTTGGCAAACTTTCTGAATTCACATAAATGGATCATTTTACTATGTAAAGTGTTAGCTTTGAAGTTTTCTTTTGAGGGAAGAGATAAATGTGTTTATATTTGCTTTTGTTTGGATGGCTGAAAGATGAATATGATGCAAATTTTAAAAGTACAAATCTTTTTGTGTACAGTAAAAAGTTTTCACTCCACTCCTGCTTGGCAGCCCCCTGGTCCACCTTCCAGAGGCTAACAGTTGATAGTTACTAATATATTCTTCAGAGAGATTTTGTACGTATGTAGCGTATATATCCTTACCTTCTTTCCCCACACAGTCTTTCTACTGATCAACCTCTCTAGTGTTTTATACCAGTATGGTCTCTTATTTTGGCAGGCATTAATTCCAGTATATTTAGAGCCTCCTCATGCATTCATTCATTCGTTTCTGTTACATGTACCTGCTGTCCACATAACCTCTCTGTGGTGCAGTTTCTAGGTTGCTTCTAGATTTTGCAGTTAATGAAGAATTTTCTCACTGAAGTACGAGTCTTAGAATAAATTCCTATAAGTGGAATGCTGGGTCAAGGGGCATGGGCCGCCGCGTGTGGTGGCCAGCATCCGTTATCCCAGTACTTTGGGAGGCACAGGTGGGAGGATTGCTTGAATCCAGGAGATTGAGACCAGCCTGGGCAACATAGTGAGGCTGTCTCTACAAAATAAAATTAGCCAAGAGTGGTGGCCCATACCTGTAGTCATAGCTTTTCAGGAGACTGAGGTGTGAGGATGGCTTGAGTCCGGGAGATTGAGCTGTTGTGAGCTATGATCACACCACTGTACTCCAGCCTAAGCAACAGAATGAGACCCTATCTTTTAAATTAAAACAAGGATCTCTCAGGGAAAAAAATTTTTTTTAAGAGGTGTGGGCATATGAGCATTTTTTTTTTTTGTTTTT
>NW_016107726.1:85622-87455 GCF_001604975.1 Cebus imitator | reverse complement strand
TAGAGACGGGGTTTCACCGTGTTGACCAGGATGGTCTCGATCTCTTGACCTCGTGATCCACCCGCCTCGGCCTCCCAAAGTGCTGGGATTACAGGCTTGAGCCACTGCGCCCGGCCCATATGAGCATTTTAAATTTTAATTTATATGGCCAAATTACTTGCCAAGGAAATTATACTAAATTATACCATCAGCAATATATTGTGGTTCCTCGTAGACTGTTGGCTTTGAAGGCATTTTCTTGGGGATGGGAAATTGAGAATTTTAAAATATGCATCTTTAGATATATAATATGTTATATGAGTATATGTATAGATTATATATCATATGTTATGATATATAATATGTTACATGAGTATATGTATATATTCATATATGTTTCCGTATATTTCATTATTGAGTAATCATATTTGATTCTCTTTGGAAGCTAGGTAAGTTTATGTGGCAGTTTTCAAACATAGAAAGCTATTAGGTTGAGAAAATATAGACAATAAAGTAATTTGAGGAACTTTTAGTTTCTTGCCCTTTCTTACATCCCTCTGAATTATTTAAGATCCAGCCGAGTCTTGCCTTCTTTTGTGAAACCATCCACAATTATGCCATTTTTTTTCCTGGGATAGCAGAGGCTGTACTCAGTGGTTTGCTTTTATTAGAATGAATCTGTACAGTATCATGTTTGTGTGCCATGTTAGGAGACCCACAGCGTTAGAAGGGAAAGAGCAAGGAGGAGCTTAACTCTTGGCTCTGCCCTGTGATTCTTATCTAGCTCTTGGAACAGAAACACGAACATTCAATAGACACTATTTTCTTATTTTTAAGACCCTCCCCCAGTACTTTGTTATAATATTTTAAGCATAACTTGTATTGTTTTTTCTGAATATAACATTAATAGACCATTGTAGAAAACATAATATAGAATATTTGATAAAACAAAATAAAAATATCTAGAACCTATCAGCCATGAGTACTCATGACCATCATTTCTTTTGTCCCTCACTCCCTCTCCCTCTCCCTCTCTCTCTCTCTCTCTCTCTCTCTTTCTGTCTCTGTCTCTGTCCCTGTCTCTCATGTGTTTCTAATGAAATTGACAGCAGCATGCTGATGTAGTTTTATGTGCTTTTTTTTTTTTAACCCTAAGAATAGCTGATGGCTTGGGGTATTTCTTCATGGAACTTTATATACATAATACGAAATGTAGAGAAAGTTTTGAAAAAAGAGTTTAGAAATAAAATTATAATATGCATAATGCTGCACGTGTTTTTGCCACTCAGTAATATGTGGTAAGCTGCCTGTCTCAGGAGCATATATAGATCAATATAGTTCTTATAAATGTTTGTATCTTTGCACCAGGTCCCACAGGCTTCGAGTGATACCATGTTTTCCCTATTATAAATAATGCAAAAATGACACCCTTTCACATAGATGTGTGTACAACCTTGTAGCATAGATTAAAAGTGGAATGACTGGGTTCAAGGCCGTGCACACTTAAATTTTGATGGATAATGCCAAATTTCCGCTTAAAAATGTTTTACCTGTGTGTATTCCAATAAATAGCTTCCCTATCCTCATCAGCTCTGAAAATGATCACTTTAATTTTTTTTAACTTGATAGATTAAAAACATTGCCTCTTATGCATGTTTAATTTACATTTTCCTAATGGTAAGATTGAATGTCTTCTTAGCTGTGTGTCTTTCAGCTATAAATTTTCCATTTTTCTATTTTCTAGTAGATTATTAGGATTTCTTTGATATTAACTTTTTTGTCTGTTACATGTATTGCAAGTATTTTCCTCCAGATTATTTTCTTTTTTTCTTTCTTTCTTTTTTTTTTTTTTTT
>NW_016107726.1:75907-85583 GCF_001604975.1 Cebus imitator | reverse complement strand
TTTTTTTTGATTTTTTCTTTTTTCTTCCCCATAGAGCTGAATTTCTGGAGACCAGGTTGTTGTTTGCTTATATGTTTCATGCTGTCTTTAGCCATACAGGAGTTTTAATTTATTTAATACAATCTATATGGTCTCTCAGTTTTGGATCTTATTTAAAAAGACCCTCCAATTTAAAATGTATTTCCGTATTTTTTTTTCTAGCACTTTTATGATTTTGTTTTCTTACAAAGACTGGGCTAGACTGAAGGAATGATTGAACTTTATTCTTTTTCCTCTGTAGTTTAGTCATGAAAATGGATATATTTTTATATAGGATTTTTATGATTTACCAAAGCAGTTCTGTGGAATATGTTAGATATTAAGTTAAAACTGAATCATAGAAATTCAGATTATGGATAAATTGTTCTTTAGGACTTTCAAAATCTCTCTCTAGCTGTCATTTAGTTTCTAATAGTATTCTCTGGTCCCTTAGGGATCCCAGGATTTGGGTAGGGGGTGAGGAGGGTTTAAAAAGAATATATAGGTGTCATCAAATCAGTTCTGTTTTCATCTGTAATATTTTATTTGAAAATAAAGGTGCTGCTTAAAACAAGAAACAGAAAACCCACGATTTGCTAATCCGTTGGAAGTTTGGGGAGCAGGACAGGTACTAGTAACTCATTTTCCCCAAGGGGTTTCAGTGAATTGGTATGGGTCATGCATGAGGTCAGTGTGCAGTATATCTAGAATTCCTTGCCCTGAGGACCTTGGCTGAGCTCCCCTGACAGGGCTGGGCTAAGCCTAACACGGGGCTAAGCCCTATCCTGTTACATTTTTAAAGTACGTTCCGCAGTGTGACCTTCTGCTCTGCAACACTTTGCACACTATTATTCCACGTTTCCTCTTGGATACCTCTCATCTGTTCACTGGGATCTAGTTATGCAGAAGCAATAAATACTGCAGAGCATAAATATTTTTGTTTGAAGTACATTTCTAAATCTGTGAGCACAAAA
This sequence comes from Cebus imitator, assembly GCF_001604975.1. NCBI lineage: Eukaryota > Metazoa > Chordata > Mammalia > Primates > Cebidae > Cebus > Cebus imitator. The sequence continues at coordinate 84,591 of NW_016107726.1, read as the reverse complement.
CTGCAATGGAAAATTACTGAGCACATTATAAGCTCAGGACCAAGAATGCCAGGAGAGTTTTATTTTTTGTTTAGAAAAGAAACATGAAGTGTTGTTTATCTGTGGGTGTAAAAAATGTATTAAAATAGCACATGATAACAATTCTGAAAACCTTTTTCATGACCCATCTTAATTTGATAACGCCAGTCTTGTCTAAGTACCTTTTCTCCTGGAATGGATTAATGCAACATTATTTCTTTAGACTCTTGAATTATTGCAGATTTTCTGACCAATTCTTATTCCTCACCTTAATGGTACTTAGTTTACTTCAGAAGGCTTGAATTAAATTTTGTTTTGGTGTCATCTTTCAAATCTCCTTTTTATTCCATCATTGTTGATTTTTAAACCACTGTCCCCCTACTTGTAATAGCTACAGTAATAGGTAATTTTTAGGCATTGTTGTCTGGGCCAGAGACTCTGATAATGCTTTACATACAGTATCTTATTTAATCTTTTCACTGACCTTATGACATGTTGTTACTGTTTTCGTCTTACAGATGAGGAAACCGAGGCTCAGAGAGTTTAAATAGTATGCCAGAGATTTTACAGTTGGCTGAAACTGAAACATAGTATTCAAATTCAGGGCTCTTTCTTCAGGGCCCAAGCTTTTCACTAGTATAATGTCTAGATTTTTTCCCCTTAATGAGTTACTTACTCTGTGTGTCCGTTTCTGGGATGATGGCGAGAGAAGGGAAAATACATCTCACCTCAAATGCTGGTCCTAGTTGTCCGACAGTTGCTTCTTGGTCCAAAGCAGTTTTAATGTGCAGTCATCTCTAAGACCTGTTGGGTTTCATGAGTCAAGCAAGAAGAATTTCAGGTCTTTCAGGCGTCTGCTTCCTTCAAGTTCACTTGTGGTGAAGATGACACATGGCCAGTGTTTCTAATTATACTTTGGTCTTCCTTTTCCTTGAATCTTGTCAAGGAACAGAACCACCCTGCCCGCTTCCCTCCCTCCCATTCAGTAGTGTAGTAGTAAAGTCAGTCTTAGAAACGTCATGAGAGGCCACTCTTCCTTTGGACCTCCAGACGTTTTGTTAGCTTTAGTTCTCCCTGCTTGTGCATGTGAAGTTTCATTTATATGACCAGTTCATATTGTTTTGGCTGATAGGTTCTGGGTATTTTTATTTCTGTTTTATAAAATGTTTTATATTTCTTATATTTTCTATAATGGTCATTATTAATTTTATATTCAGAAAAAATAATACAAGTTATACTTAAAAATATAACAAAATACTGGGAGAGGATCTTAAAAATAAGAAAATAATATCTATTGAAGCCGGGCGCGGTGGCTCAAGCCTGTAATCCCAGCACTTTGGGAGGCCGAGGCGGGTGGATCACGAGGTCAAGAGATCGAGACCATCCTGGTCAACACGGTGAAACCCCGTCTCTACTAAAAATACAAAAAATTAGCTGGGCATGGTGGTGCGTGCCTGTAATCCCAGCTACTCAGGAGGCTGAGGCAGGAGAATTGCCTGAACCTAGGAGGCGGAGGTTGCGGTGAGCCGAGATCGCGCCATTGCACTCTAGCCTGGGTAACATGAGTGAAACTCCGTCTCAAAAAAAAAAAAAAAAAAAGAAAATAATATCTATTGAATGACCAATTTGCCCAGCCACATTTGTGTTTCTTAAAGGAACACAAATATCACTATGAATTCTAATATCTTTCATGGTATTCTCATTATGCATACACAATGGGAGACACTCTTTTGTCTCATTTATAGCCAAAGATGCTTTGTTGAATATAGCATGAAACAGTATGATTTTTAGCTATACAGTTTTACTGTGATCTGAGGATCAACATGATAAAATTAATAGTGCTCTGTTAAAGGTAAATGTTAAAGTGGCAGCTTCTTTATTCTCAGCCGAGGTATCAATTCCCAGGGGAATGCTTTTCTTGGGAGAAAAGATTAAGTTCAGGGTTATATATGAAACATTTTCCCCTTTGTAACTTTGTAGAAAAACCTAAAGGATCCTTAAATGTCTAGCTCTGGAAGGAACCTGGGTTGGCTAACCAAGTGATTCCACCACCCCATTGTAAGAGGACTGACTTTGTATTTGCTCAAAGCCTTGAGATTAGAGGGGAAAGAGAAGCTGGGAACCAAGGGCAAAGTTGTTTATTATAAGAGGATTGGCTTTGGCCTATACTTTATTACTAATAACTAACATTTATTAACATATGTGTCACTTACTAAGCTAACCTGCAAAATCTAAATTCTCAAAACAGACTTTAGAGCTGTTTATTTAATAGATGAGAGATACTGTTAGCCTTTATTTTATAGATGAGACACTGATTCTTAGAGAGGTTAACTAAATGGGTCAGTTGGTACGAGGTAGAGTCAGGACTTGAATTCAAGCATCTCTAGCTCCAGAGAGAGCATCCTAGAATAAGTCCTTAACTTCAGTTCTCTTTCTCATGCATTTGTTCAGTCAACCAACACAGTTGATGTGATGCTGCTGCTAATACGCACCCTACGAGGCTCTGGAGCTGCAGAGTTGAGTGTAAAATGATCCATGACCTTAAGCAGCTCGTGACTGAATGGCACAGTGGGACAAGTGCTAGGAGAGAGGGAGTCCTTGTCCAGGACTGAGCAAATCCAGGGATGAGGCATCAAACCTTAGAGAGGGCCAGTTGAGAGAACTTTCCTGGAAAGTTGACTCCAAATGAGTTCTGAAAGACAGATAGGAGTTGGCTGGATGAAGACTGGGAAGCATGGCCGCTCAGAAGCAATGCACTCAAAGGCTTGGAGACAGAAATGGCATGGTGGTTCCGTGGTTCCATGTTTCCTGCTCTTTGCACGTGACTGATGCATATGGGAAAAGGGTGGGCAAGGGTTGGGGGCATAGTACAGATGGGTAGGTATTTGGTCTTGGCTCTGCCGCTTTCCCTAGCTTTGTGTCCTTGAGCAAAACCTCAACCTCGTCAAGCCTCAGTTTCATCATCCATAACATGAGGATAAATAATATACTTACCTCAGGACTGTTATGAGGGCTAAATGACATAGCCGAAAGTGCTTAGCACCATGCGCGACACATGATACATGCTCAGTACATTGAAGATGCAGTAATTAATTACCAGCATTATTGTCACTATTTTTCTCTTCCTCGATATTTAGGTAGGCAAGACCCAGATCTTAAAGGACCTTTCTCAAACCACCTTATGTTGTCTTTCGATGCAGCCTTACCCACACCATGAACTAGGGGAAATTCTGATGTCTTTGAGCGCTGGGTGGAAGGATAGAGAGAATTTCATATTTTGAGAAGCAGTAACAAGCTCATTTTGATGAAATGTATTGCAACTTAGCAGAGAGGTCAAGAGCCTTTTCTGATGTCTGTGCTTGTGATGGGAAAATTGTATTGAGGAAAAGGCAATAATATTACAGTGTCACTTTTGCAAAAATCTTCTTAAGCACAGCTGTCAAAAACCTCTTTCCGGAGAAGGCCATTTGCCCTCTGTGATCCTGAAGAATTCGTCTCCACTAGATTATGAGCTTTCTGAAGACAAAAGCCAGGTTGTACTCGTCTTTAGATCCACAGTGTCTGATGCCTTTCAGTTGCTCAGTGAAAATGGGTGAAAGTTAATGATGCTCCTGAATGTTCTGGTATTTGGCATTTTACAAAGGGCAGATATTGTTAAGAAAAAGATAAGACTTATGACAGCATGCTATTTGGTTCCTTTTACATGGTTTTTATGTGCTCAGCTCTGATATTGCCCTGCTCAGATGCTTTAGTGATTTTGATTCTTTTGTGTGCCTGTACAGAGAGTTGTTTTGGAGATGATTAAAGTGTTTTATGGTAGGTGGGCTTTGTGAGAGCAGCATAGCTGTGTCTGTCTTAAACAGCTTTATCCCTATTGTCTAGTTTAGTGCCTGGCCTCTATAGGTACATGATAAACATTTGTAATAATAAATTTCTATTAAAAATGTGGGTCAAATTATTCTGAAACATAGTCTTGATTTAACCAATTTCACTTACTTTTCTTGACCCATAAGTGGAAGGATGATCTGCAGTCAGTACAAAATTTAGTTCAAATTTGGGTGGAGATGTTCTTAATGTTTTTGAGAGGTTGGCTTCTATGTTGTATGGTGTGTGTAGGACCCTTGCTTTTTCCCTTGTGTCATTCATTGTTGTTATGTTTTGAGGGTACGGTCTTTGGGCCGAATGGGGACAGTGTTTTAGGGTATGGACTTTGGGTCCCACCAGCTCAGTGCTGCATGTGTCTGCTTTTGTTAACACGACTGCAATGTTGGAGGAATGTCATAGCATCTCTAGGAAAGCGATCCTGTAATGCTTGGTCCATTCTCTCTCAAATGCAGATATTTATGTTGCCATTGGCCCAAGATCACGTGGACAGTACCTACCTCTTCTTCAACCCAGCCAGCCTATCTTTTATCTTTTAGGTCACTGCTTAACATGTTAGCGCTCAACAAAATGCTTTCAAGCCTTCTTCACAGCCTATTTGCAATGTATATGTTGATAGAGCTTTTATGCTCTGTTGCTCTTCTAATTGGATGTAACAATCTTTTTTTTTTTTTTTTTTGAGATGGAGTCTTGCTCTGTCATCCAGGTTGGGGTGCAGTGGCATAATCTCCGCTCACTGCAACTTCTACTTCCTGGGTTCAAGTAATTCTGCTTCAGCTTCCTGAGTAGCAGGTATGCACCACCAGGCCCGGCTAATTCTTGTATTTTTAGCAGAGATGGGGTTTCACCGTGTTGGTCAGGCTGGTCTCGAACTCCTGACCTTAGGTGATCTTCCTGCCTCAGCCTCCCAGAGTGCTGGGATTACAGGCATGAGCCAGCTCGCCTTGCTGAATGTAACAGTCTTTGATGCACCTTCTTTAATTCTAGTCTGGCTAAGTTTGTGGGACCTCTCATAAGGTGTTCCCTGCCTCCTCCTCCTTGCTTGACTTTCTGTCTTTTCTTCTCCTTTTCTTTCTCTAATCATATGCGAACTACCCATGAATTAGTGACTTTAGGATGCACTTTGGAAAATAGGTATGTTTTACTTGAATTTGTTTTAGTACGGGAATTGGCTTAAGAGAAGTGGTTGGAATGCAATTTGTGTTCATTTCTGCACTTACCTGTGAAAATATAAAGGCGTATAGATTTTTTCCCCAGTATTTATTATTTTGTGATAGAATGAAAAGAAAGTAGATGCTTTGGAGAGTCTGACCTAAGTGTATAAATTAATATGAATAGCTGAAGGTTGATGCATCTGGTGACATGGGATCAATGTTTCCAGATTTATGGAGATGGGCCAGAGTTAAAATATGGGATATGTCAGTTTGTCATGTAAACTTCTGAGAACTTTGGCATGTTTTGATTTATTTTTTTCACCACAATATTGAGCTTGGCCTATGTTCACTACTAGAGGGAATGTGAGAGGGTTCAGGGAGGTTGTTTTTGTTTTCCAAACAGAAGGGGAACAATACTTAGCAAATGCCCCTGGGTGTGTACCTCCAGCAAACACATACATTGGGTAAAGACCCTGATTTCTAGCCTCCCATTGCCTCATCTCAGTTCTTTTCCTTTTTGTTCTGGGCCTTGGGTGTTCTAGCAACTTTGTTCCTATTGTCCCAACCCTAAGTACTCCAAAGAATCTATTTCTCTAATGTGGCACATAGTTTTATACAATACTGGCAGCAGGTGGTGAGCTCTAAGTTATAGTTCCATTGATGGAGACTTACTTTCCCGTACTCTACTAGAATCTAAGGGAAAATCCCAATAAAGGCTCGTACTTTAAGACATTCTGGAAGATGGGAGACCACATAGCTTAATGGAGACAATATGAGCTTCATCACTAGCTAGTGTGTCTTAGGTAAGTTACTTAGACTCTGTAAGGTTTGATTTACTCATCTGTAGACTGTGGATAGTGCCTCTACAGAGTTGATGACATGAGTATCAGAGAGAACATATGTACAGGGCTGAGTATGGAGGAAGTGCTCCATAGATGGTAACTGTGATTTTTTGTTAAATTAGGGTTTGATTTGGGGTCATGAACATTTATTGATCATAACTTATTAACGTCTCTCCCTCTACCACTGCCCCCAGAGTAATTCTGATCATTATAAGTGCCAGCACCTGTGGATTTCTGTGAACAAGGAATCACCACTGAAACATAAAAGACTAGATGTCTTCAGCCCTATGGTAGTTCTTCTTCATGCATTTGGGCGCAGTAGAGAAGTTCTCCATATTTGCGGTTACATTCACATCTGTATTACTCATCAGGTGGAGGTGAGGAGTTGGAAGTCTAGGTCAGTTGTACTTGAAATTTCTCTGTACGTCCACTTCTCCCAGCTCAGAGTCCATCAGCTCTTCCATATTCATCTGTTCTCAGAAATTACAGGAGAGAATTTCATACCATTTGTCTAATGAGGGCTTGATCATGGGGGTTATCACACATTTCCCAAACTTGAATGAAATGCTCCTCTTGTTCTCCTTTCTGAAAGAATTCCAAAGCTTCCTTCAGGGCAGTCAAGGGGATCATTCCTTCCCTGAGAAGCATTCCTCTGTTCTGAGTCTAGGAGTCTTCATGGTGCTTTTTGTCTTGTGGCAGCTTCCTAGGAGGGACACGAGGCTCACTTATGAGTGCTCAGAATAAAAATACAAAACACACTATGTGCTCAATAACGTTAGCTAGGACAATGGTGGTGGTGGTGCCTGATAAATGATTTAATCTCATTTGTGCTCCATCTTCCCCTCCACCGTCCTTCCAGGATAATTAGCAGCACTAATACCCTGGTTAGACTCAGCTCAGTGCTTTCTATTCAATATGAATAAGCGAGTATTGTTTACTGCTAAGCCAAGTGTGATGTTTAGATGGCATTTTCTTTGTTGAACACATTTTTTGTTTTTCCTTGAGTAAATGCCTCACCTTTTCATTCTCTCTGTTTTCTTTGAACATCTGACTGAGTCTTCCCACACACCTCAAACTGCCTTGTGAAACAAATAGCTCTTGTATAACTTTCCACATTGTCCAACTTTTTTGGATAATCTCAGCACCTGGCACTGCTCCCCCTGAAGACATCGCTCTTAGAGACTGTTAGTGACTTTCTGTTCCCACCTGCATGGAGGAGGAATAAAGACATTCAAACAAGTCTCCTATTTTCAAGTCCTTCCCTGCCCATAACTACCCACTTACCTCGCAAAACAAAACACCTGGTAGGTACCTTGTGTCTCTAAAGTTAAGTGTACAGACAGCAAGCTAAGCTTTCTCTGCCAGGTTTTCACCTTCTGTATTTATATTTTGTGTTGGGGGGGTTTCTGAAACCTTGTTTCATCAACCATGGAACTTTTCACATCTGTGTCATGTTCTCATTGATTTGAAGTGATTTTTCAGTTGGGAAAGGGATGGAAACATTTGCATTTTGCCACTTTAACTCAGCCATCTCCTAACTTTTAGTTCCAAATTCATCTTCATTTATTATTTTTTAAAGAGATAGGGTCTCTATCACCCAGGCTGAGTGCAGTAAAGCAATCATAGGATCATAGCTCACTGCAGCCTTGATCTCCCAGACTCCCAGACACAAGCTATCTTCCTGCCTCAGTGTCCTAAGTAGCTGAGACCACAGGTATGTGCTGCCATGCCTGGCTAATTTTTACATTTTTGTAGAGATGAAGTCATACAATGTTGATCAGGCTGGTCTTGAACTCCTGGGCTCAAGCGATCCTCATGCCTTGGCTTCCTGAAGTGCTAGGATTACAAGCATGAGCCACCACACTGACACCAAATTCCTAATGTTTGACTGGATTAAAATAACCATGCTAAGCAAGGAACTAAATACACCTGTATTTTCTAGACCCATTCTACAATTTCTTTTTCCTATTGTCCTCTTGTTCATGATCCGATACAAATGATAGCATGCTTATCTTTTGTGAAGGGGTCTTTCTCTAGTGAGAATTATTTTCCTTCAAATGCAGATTTTATGGAAACTCCAGCTGGCCTGCTGTGTGTTTTCTGTTAAATAATAAGCCCATCTCTGTGAGTTAGGTGGTAAACATCACTTGTTTCATTTTAGTACTATAACTTGAAGAAAACAAGGAGAATTGAGAGTTAATAGAGAACCACTGAGATAATTAAAAGGTGAAGAAATAATACCTAAAAAGAGAAGGTAGGAAAGGTAGGATTATTTACATTGGAGAATATGAGGGAGTGAATGTCACATGAGAGTTAAATATGTAAAGATGCAGTGTAGGGAAGATGGTGCCCACTTGCCCTTTTCAGAATAAAAGACTTCAAGAGGAAATAGATTAAATTAGCAGTAGAGTCTATAAATTGTGTAACAGTATAAAAGTAGCAGTAGAGTAAGTATATTTTACAAAGAAGAAATTTTAAGACAGTGAAGGTTGTTACTGGAATGAGCTATCAAGAGATGGTCATCTTGAGTAATTTTTACTTAATAGTGTTTAGCTTCATCTACAGTTTCTAATTTAGCTCACAAATGACTCAGTGCCTCTATTCTTTTTGTGTGTCCAAATCAGTTCATTTTGTCTTGAGTGTCTTGAGAGTATCCATGCACAGGCAGTAGAAAGAAGTCTTGATTCTTCACTCTGGCCTATTTTACTGTCTGTATTGGAATCCTCCTTTACCAAGCTGACTTCAGTGCAGCAGTAGTCTAGAGAACTAATGACTTTATAAGGCTCCA
>NW_016107726.1:74385-75402 GCF_001604975.1 Cebus imitator | reverse complement strand
AAAAAAAAAAAAAAAACTTACTTGAAGCTCTTATTTTCTCTTTGAGCCATTATGTACCCCTGTTATCTCCTTTTCTCCTTTTTTCTTGACACCTTTTGTAGATTGTCCTGAGCCCTAGAACAGCATGTGGATGGCTGCAAATTTTCATCCACTTCTTGTTTCTTTCTTGCCCTTGCCTCTGTGTGGGCTCTTCTCTTCCCAGCTGCCCAGCATATCTGCTGCTCTGTTTTTATCCTTACCTATCACTTCACATGACTTGGTAGGCAGAGAGTATGTCTTTTCTTGTTCTTTGGGGAATATTGAAATCAATAACCTGCTGTGTGAATAATGGTTTTTGAGGAAATGATATGTAAATATAAGGGAGTAGAGTCATTTGATGTTCGAGTAATGTTTTCTGTAGTTAACACTTGATGGGGGCAACGTATTACGTTTATCAAAAGCTATCCTTAGATCTGCAGCTTCTGAAGTTGAGGTGCTGTGGCATGGCCCATAGCTATTGAGAGATGGGATTGCTATTTTTGATGGTTGATCATACCCAGGACCATGCCTAAGATTCACAGTTCCACTATTTATTGCAGACTGCATTTGGGGAGGCTTTCTCCTTCCTTAGACCCCCTGTCACAGGAGGACACTGAGGCTTTGAGGTGTCCCTTTTGGGGTCGAAATTCTCATTTACTAAAGCTTTTTTGCCATCTTGAGGAATCATATTTAAGGTAACGCAGTAAGAAAAAAAAGCTATAACAAGAACTTGGCTCTTTTGACTCCAAGTGTGGGTCTTTTCTTTTTATTGAAGGGCTTAAGAAAACATATTGTCTCAGTCATCTGATAAGTGAAGAAATGGAAGTCATAGTAATTTGTGATAGCCTCTGCATTTAACAGTTTATCTGGGAAGATATTTAGGAGTATGCAATAAGAGACTTCTAAAAATATATCGTTTTTGACTCAATAACAGTTTTGAAGAATCTATTCCAAAGAAAGAATTAGAAATATAGGCAACTCTTTTTTTTTTTTTTTTTT
>NW_016107726.1:41306-73568 GCF_001604975.1 Cebus imitator | reverse complement strand
AATTCTCCTGCCTCAGCCTCCTGAGTAGCTGGGATTACAGGCACGCACCACCATGCCCAGCTAATTTTTTGTAGTTTTAGTAGAGACGGGGTTTCACCATGTTGACCAGGACGGTCTCGATCTCTTGACCTCGTGATCCACCCGCCTCGGCCTCCCAAAGTGCTAGGATTACAGGCTTGAGCCACCGCGCCCGGCCCCTAATATTAAAGATTATTAAAATATTTAGGCGAAATAGAAAACCACTGAACTTTCTAGCCCTAATAATTCAAAAGATTAAATTTCAGGACATAAGCTGTTTTAAGAAATTGGTTTGTTGTTTTTTGGTTTTTTTTTTTGGTCATAAAGACAAGGTTGGGTGTGGTAAGTCAAGCCTGTAATCCCAGCAATCTAGGAGGCTGAGGTGGTGATCTAACCTGAGGTCAGGAGTTCGAGACCAGCCTGGCCAACATGGTGAAACCCCATCTCCACTAAAAATATAAAAATTAGCTGGACGTGGTGGCGAGTGCCTGTAATCCCAGCTATTTGGGAGGCTGAGGCAGGAGAACCGTTTGAACTTGGGAGGCAGAGGTTGCAGTGAGCTGAGATCACACCATTGCACTCCAGCCTGGGTAAAAGTAAGACTCTGTCTCAAAAAAAAAAAAAAAAAAAAAGTTGGGTGGGGGTTTGCTCTGTTTCCCTAGTTGGAATGCAGTAATGCAATCATAGCTCACTGCAGCCTTGAACTCCTAGGCTCAAGCAATTCTGCCTCAGCCTTCTAAGTAGCTGAGACTATAGGCATGCACCACCACATTCAGTTAATTTTAAAATTTTTTGTAGAGATGTGGGTCTCGCTGTGTTGGCCAGGCTGGTCACAAACTCCAGGACTCTAGCAATCATTCCACCTCAATCTCCCAAAGTGCTAGGATTACAGGCATGAGCCCCTATGCCAGACCAAAATTTTAAATTTAAAAAAGAATGCTTGATCCTGTTGTTTTTTTAAAGCAAAACATACTACTTTTGTACATTTTGTTTTTAGTCAATGTATGATTGTATATGGTACCAAAAGCCATGTGATAAGAGAGTGCTCTAAATATTATTATTTATTAATAAATAGTTAAAGTATTATTACTTACATTATTATGTAAATATGCACCTTATAGGGTAAACTAATGGTGAAAGACTGAGCTTTGGAGCCAGCCCTTGCCACCTGCTAACTCTGGAGTTTTGGCCAGGTTATGTGCCTCAGTTTCCTTATCTATAAATTGAGAGTGTGAAGATAAATGAGAAAATACACGTAACAGTCTTTAGCACACTTCTTGGCACACAGTAATCATTTAAAGGCTATTATAGCTGAAATGATCAGTGAATCGTAATGTTCTACTGAAGGAGCCCTTCTTCCAAATTTTCTTACATATAGTATTTAAGAGGGGCATATGTTAGGTGTATTTTTTTTTTTTCTGAATACAATGGTAATAATCCAAAGACTGTGTAAGAGAAAGTCGATGTTTCTTCTCTGTTCCTCCTCTCATCCGATTAGGATGGAAATACTCCATGGTTTTCTACAAGCTCATATAAACCTAAACATACACAAGGTAACTGATTTTGTCGCTTTGGTTTTGCCTTATATATTACTCTTATATGTTACTTTTCCTACTTAGTAACACACCACGAGCATTGCTCAGAGCTAATATAGATTGAACTAATTTTTAGTAACTACAGAATAGCCTAAATAATGTAAATGTGCCAAAATATACTTGAATTATGCATTATGGATACTCAGGTTATTGCAAATTGCCACCCTCTACTACAGATGATGTTGAATGCAGCATCCATACACAGACTTATTAAGATTCATTGCATGTATTTCCAATGAAAGTTTCCCCAGAGTGACATTGCTGAGTTCAGAGTCAGTGCTAATTATAGTGCAAAGGGATTTGGGGTGCAAATACTACACAGAATTTTGTTGGTTTCTGCCCTTTTATAATCTAATTGAAGAACAAATACGCATTTATTTTTCCAAAGATTTCTTTGCTTATGTACAACAATTTTAGTAAATGGTGTTTATTTCCAGAGAGGTTTGAAATCCTTAGCATTTTGAAACGTAAATCAGAAGAGCAAAAGGAGTCTCTTGAGTTAGGTTTACTCTGTGTAGTCTTTGCTGTATTTATTAGATACAAATTTCTTAGAAATTATACATAGGTAAGTCTTGCAGTTTTTGTGAGCTAAGAGTCCCACTTGAAAACTGAAGCACCTGACTTTTGCCCTCTTGTTCCTTAATGTGCTTACACGCTACACGGTTGCAGACAGGGGAAGAGCCATCCCCACATGCAGTATCTTGTCCCTAGAGGCCCAGGCTTGCTCAGTACTGAGGCAAGCAGCTGAACAAATCTTGTTTTGAGGTCACCGATGGTAACAGGAATGATAGTAAGCTAACAAATTATTTTTACAAACATAGAGTTACTGTTCTAGCAGTAGACAAGTTCTTTTTCTTTGTAATGACACTGAGAGCTACTTAGTACAACATAAGGTGTTCCAGGTGTCCACTTAAGTAGTGTGGGGTATGTGTGTGTTGTTGAGTGTCTTTACAAGGCAGGGCACAGGGAGAAGAACGGACAATTGTAATGGGTTTGTGGTGTATGTGCGTGCATGTGTGGCCATAGTCTACCTTTAATAAGCAGCATGACCATGTCTGTTTAGAAGCTTTGTTTTTTCCCTATTAGTAATTAACATTTGGTTACATCAGTTGGGATTATACAACTCTTTAACAGCTGACACTAGTTCATACCTGTTTTCATGCTTTCTCCCCTCTGATTCAGCTTCTTGGCTCTGGAGATGTGATTGCATTATATACTTTAGAATCCACCTGATTGTACTTCTGATTCACTGGAGTGGTCACATCTCTGAAACCCACTGGGCACCCTGTCACGGTTCCAAGTCAGTGGGACCTGTAGTTGCTTGCTTTGCTTTCATATTTTTTCTCCTTGTGTTGAATAGCCTTAACTTTAAGAATTATCTGCTCTGTAACTGCTGGCCTGTTGGGAAACCATGTTTACCATTGTGATATTCAGCAGTCAGTGTGTTTCCTTGGGCTTCCTGCAGTATTCAATGAAGTAGCGAGGATCATAATGGCCGTGATAGCAAACACATAAACAGTGCTTACCATGTGCCAGGAATTTGTTATGATTTAATATTTATTATGATTATTAACTCATAACCTTCCCAACAACCCTAGGTGGTGGGGACTATTTTCATCCTCATATTAGAAATGCCGGGAACGAGGCAGTTTCGGACCCATGGCTGTGCAGTGTGTAAGTGGCTTAGGCATGGAAATGACTCTGCTTCTGGGTGAGGCTTGCTAGTGGGGCTGGAGAAACCAGTGAATGAGGCGGCATTCCCAGGGAAGCTCAGAGCTGGATGCTCAGACCCAGTTGGAGAGAGCTGGCAGAGTCACTTGGCTGCTGCTCTCTGCTTGGATGGGAAGTGACACCCTGGACATAGGAGGGAAGTTGAGGGAACTCACTCAGCATGGGAGGAAGGAAATGGGGGAAAGGGAGGTGTGGAAAGCTTTGCTGAGGGGAGGTCACAGGCAACCGTCTCTGTAGTAGAGCCCTTCTTTCTTGGCCACTTCTGCCCCTGCAGAGTGCACATCTCTGGAGAAGAGCGAAGCAAGCTAAAGGTATGTTTATCCTCAGCGAGTGTCTTTTGATTTAATGAGTGAGTCATATCCCCTGCCTGGAAAACCTCTTCATTTGCTTTTGTGATTGTGTTTTTCAAAATGGTTTTTGAAAAGGTTCTATGTGACAAGCTCTCTCACCCCACAACACAGTGGTACAATAGAATAAGACATCTAGGTAAGAGGCTCTGGCAGGGTGCTACGGCTGGGATGGCACCCTGATTCTGCCACCATGCCTTTTGGATAGAGCTTCCTCGGGCTGAAATTGGGTCCCAGCCTCAGGCTCACCTCCATATCTGAGTAATGTCCACCGTGGGTGAGCAAAGATAAACTGCTGATGGTATGTCACAGCTTTTTTTGTAGAATGTGGGTGCTTGCTATTGTCATTGTTATTTTATATCGTAAGGTTGTAGCTTACAACCCTCTTTCTGTGTGATATCAGCATGGTTCATTGGGTAAAAATGGGATCAGATGGAGCTCTGGGTTTGAGCTTGATTGTCTTTAGTCACTGAGTGATTTTGGGGGAATTTATTTCCTCTCTTTAGCTTCAGTCCTTAGTCTGTAAAATGGGATGGTATAATAAGAGTAGCCCTGTCATAGGGCTGTTGAGATCGTGCTCAGCAGTGTGCCACCGTCAATGTGTCTGCTTCACGAACGGGGGTGCTCATTATTACCTTCTTAGTGCTCTGACACTCGTGGGGAATTTCCCATTCTGAATTTTAGGTGTAATAATAAGTCCTGACACTACAGAACATACATCATTGTGGATATAGAAACTGACAGCAAAAAGAACTGGAATTGAAGAGCTGCAGATTACACATCTCTCAAAGAAGGGTGGGGTGTCTTACGACAAAGCATTCCTGGCGTGACTAGACAAAGCTCATCTGAGAGTAAACCGGCGTCAGGTGTTCTTCTGATGGAATTGATTAAGCAAGCCGGACCAGGAAGAGTCCTTTATTTTATGCCCAACTGATCGTTCTTTACATTTTAAAGAACTTGTCATTTTACTTACAGAATTTTTCCATTTGCCTTTTAATAATGAAGGGAAAAACTATTGCTTTTGGTTTTACCTAGTTAAATCCAAGTTCTATTTTGGAAGGACAAAGGAGTTAGTTTGGAGGGAAAATTCTGACCTTTTTTTTCTTGTAATGTACCTCTGCAAAGTGAGTACTGTTATCTGTTTTACCAGATTACTTTAAAAAGTATCATTTAAGTCCCAGTGCGGTGGTGGCTCACGTCTGCATGTCTGTAATCCAGCACTTTGAGAGTCCGAGGTGGGTGTATCACCTGTGGCCAGGAGTTCGAGACCAGCTTGACCAATGTGGTGAAACCCCCATCTCTATTAAAACTACAAAAACTAGCCAGGCATGGCGGCATGCGCCTGTAATTCTAGCTATTCCTGAGGCTGAGGGAGGAGAATTGCTTGGACCTGGGAGGTGGAGGTTGCAGTGAGCTGAGATCATGCCACTGCACTCCAGTCTGTGCAGTGGTGACAGAACAAGACTCTGTCTCAAAAAAACAAAAAGAATGAGAGCAAAAATATCATCATTTAATAATTTTTTAAAATTTTACAAACCCCAGCTTATGATTATGGAAATTTTGGACACATACAAAGCTGTAGAGAATGGTGAGACCCCTGACATACCTGTCTCCCACCTTCAAGGACTGTCAACTCATGGCAGTGCCTCATCTGCACCCCCACCCAGTTCCCACACCCCGTGATTTTTATAAGCAAATCCCAGACAACATTATTTTATCCATAAGTATTCAAGATGTATTAGAATGCCTTCAGAGGAAAGTTTCACTGGGGTCAAAAATGAAAATATGCATGTTCTAAGTTGCTTCCTGTGGGAAAATCATGTCTCTCTGGAAATCTCAAGATAGTAATCCTCAAAGCAGGGGGTGGAGAAATGATCTTTGTTAACAATAACCCAGGGAGCTTTTTTGAACGAACTTATTCTCCTAGAAGATTGCCTCCTGAAGCCACCCCCACGCCACCCCGAGTTCGCAGGGAGTGTTAGAGAAGTACAAGCTAGAGAACCACCTCTTTGGGGAAAGTGCTCCCGGGTTATGGAGGCTTTTTAACCATCGTGGATGGGACTTATTTAAAAATGTATTTATGTTCTTCCTTTTTAAGCAGATTACGTTGGATACTATTTAATCATTCCTATTTACTGCAGGATGTTTTGGACACCGCTTTGTACGCCATGGAGTGTGTACTTTAATCATTTGCCTGTCACCTCCCTTGTTGCCATTTTTTGTCCCATGTCTGTAATAACAGCCCCTTGTCTCTTTAAAATCTGTTAAGGGCTAAGACCTAAGGTCAAGGAACTTGTAAAGAACTGCACTTAAAGTTAGAGTAAATGAACTGAGGGTGTTCTTTTGTTTCCTGAGCAAAGTGTATGCTGTTGGAATTAAGGATTTGGTGATATTTAACTGCTCAAAGGATGTTTTGGCTCCATTTCTTGGTTTTTGGCTATATTCTACATAGATGAGGTTGCTGTGTAGCCACCTTTCATAGGTGAGGTATGACTGTGATTAATCATAACACAGCAGGAATCTTTCTCTTCCAATTTCACATACAGCTTTTGAAAGACTTGAAAGGTCATTTACATGGTTAGTGCGTAAGAAAGATGGAAAATGTGTTTTAGGACAAGTTTCCATCTCACCACTGACAGAAAGTGAGTTAGGAGGGAAGTAATAGAATTTTAAAATGTGCCTTTTAAAGTTTTTGTTGTTGTTTTTATTTTCATTAGCAACTAAAGTTAGGGGTTTGTGTTTTAAACCTTGCAGAAAAACTTTACTTGGCTAAAAATAATCTGATGTATGGATATCATTTGGTACTGTACAGCTCTAAAACTGATTGACAGAAGAAACTACTAATCTAATTTGCACTGAACAAAACTAATTTCCTTTCTGCCCTTCTTTAAGGAAAAATAAGGGTGGACATTTTCAGTATCCCCTCTCATCCCCTCCCACCTCATCCCTTTTCTTTTTTTTTAGCCTTTTCCTAGGAAAATGACCTAGTACTTATCAAAACTGATCTATGCCCTATGCAGGTTTATACACAGCACAGACCAGTTGCGTCAGTTTTTCCTTTCTTACACCCTGACCAAGATTACATAGCTCTGCAAGAGGTGCTTGAGAGTTGTAACAATATGGAATGCTGCAGAAATTCCAAAGACTGTTGGTAAATATAGGATGCAACTGAATAGCAGGTAGCTTCTTTTGGTGTTTTCAGAACTTATCTTTAAGAAAAAAAAAAAGAGTTAAGTATACGTAGCATAGCATGGGGACTAGAAAGAAAGTGCGATGACATGTTTAGGATTTGGATGTGAACTTCTGTCTTTCATTTGCCTGTGCAGGTAACTCAATAAAAGACTAAATACAGACTGTGCAGGTAATTTAATAAAGAGGAATACACTGTATTTGGTTGATATTTGTGAAAGATCTCTCCTCGTCTTACCCCTCATATTTAAAGATTTATTTGCTCTGCCAATGACATTTTCTAAATTGTGAGAAAGCTGTCTTTCTTTGCTTTGTGTTTTTAACTTTGAATAATTTTTTTTGAAATTAAAAAATGAGGGAACAAAATACTAGAAATAAGAGTTCATAGGTAAAGATGGAATCTTACACTTCAGAGCTTAGGAAGCTGATTGATGACTCAGGTGAATTTTAGAAGTGACTGAAGACTTTCTGTATGTTCCCTTCCACTGTAGCCTATTCTATAAAAGACCTTTAAAATGTGGTGTTTACAGAGCAAACATCACAACAAATTGCTTTCAGTAAGCATGGTCGCAATAAAACACTTTTTATCATCTCAGTAGTTCCCTTGTCTTTGTTGCAAGGAACTTGCCTGGATGTGCCATCTCTGTGAGAATCAGTGTAAGACAGATCAGGGTCTGGAAAAGGAAAACTTGGGTGGTGGGAATGTTCTTTTGGAAACCCAGGTTCAGTTTTTTCCCCTGAAAAAGCACAAGTAAGTGGAATAACTTCACTCTCACCCCTTTTCTCTGTAGCTTAATCCTCTCTTAAGAATCCCAAAGTCAGACCCATCTAAGGCTCCAGATTCCTTAAATGATTTGAAGAGTCACTGAGGTCATGTGAGCTGGAGTCTCCTGCCCTGCCTTAGTGTCAAAAAGCCACTGATCTCAGGAGCCATTCTTTCTTCGTAATGACTATGTTAGTCTGTTCTTGCATGGCTATGAAGAAATACCTGAAACCAGGTAACTTTCGAGAAAAGAGGATGAATTGGCCCACAGTTCTGCAGGCTCTACAGGAAGCATGGAACCAGCATCTGCTCTGCTTCTGGTGAGGGCCTCAGGGAGCTTTCAATCATGGCCAAAGGTGAAGGAGGGGAGCAGGCATCACGCATTGCAGGAGAGGAGGGAGCAAGAGAGAGGGGGTGGGAGGAGCCACACTTTACAACAGCTAGATCTTCGGAGAATTCAGTATCCTGAGGACAGCACCAAGCCAGAAGGCATCCACTCCTATGACCTGAACACCTCCCACCAGGCCCCACCTCTGGGTGAATTGGAGATTATAATTCAACATGAGATTTGGTGAGGGCATATATTCATACCATATCAGTGACATTTATTTTACTTCCTGCCATGTATAAAACTCCATGTTATGATTTTAGAAGGCCACAAAGCTGAATCCAACACAGGTGTTTCCCTTCAGGACTCTGATTGGGGAGCTAAGACACACATGGGAGTGATTGTAGGGTGAGGGACTCTGTGATACACCAGGAGCTCTAGTAGAGACACAGCTTCGTGGATTTTATAAGACCAAGGGAATTTCATATCAATTTCCCCTGGGGAAAAAAGGACAATTGGCAACACTGCATGATAGACACATGCTATTGGCTGGAATAAGAAATCTTCTTAGCATCTTCCCACCCACGGGTCTTCAGATGAGATATAGTCTGAGATTCTCTCCTTTATGCTTCAGGTGTCTGAGTTTGTGGGATAACCAGGGAGCAGTGGTTGGACTAAGAGAATGCGTGATTCAGCATTCCACATGGTCAGTTTTTCCATGGGATTGTCATGGCTTTGTGTTAAACTCTATGCTTTGCTTTGCTGTCCTACCTCCCACCTACATTTTTAACTTTTTAAAAGACTTTCTCTACAGTACGTGGTCAGGTCCTCAGTTTCCTCTTTGCACAACTGCTTGGCCATGCTTTGAGCAGACCTGGCATACTCTGAAACTATGAAAAGAATAGGAAGATAACTTGCTCACACTTCCTGAGTATTCACTAGAACTATTTTCTCATTTACTTCTCACAAATAGGTGGAGTAGGTATTATCTTCATAGGTGAGTAAACTGAGGCTGAGAGAGGATAAGCACCTTGCTGTTCATTCTGTCCCTCTCTGGTTAAAGCCAGGACTTGCATGGAAGTTGGTGCACATTCCTCTCCCTAATAGTAAACTTTGATTCTTAGAACCCCTCAGCTCGACTACAGTCAAGTGAGGATTTTTCCCTCTCTTTAGTGGTTAGTTTTCAGTTTCCAGTTGCTTTACTGAGACGAAGACCCTGGAAGCTGAAGACTTCAGAGAGTTTACTGCGCCTTCCCTGTCACTCCCCTGTACTTTGTATTCTGAATTACTTTCATCACAAAAGGGTGAAAGTCTAAGTCTTTTTAAAGAAAAATAGATCTCTAGGGGGTTCAAATGCAGTTTTTCTTTTCTTTTCTTTTTTTTTTTTTTGAGATGAAATTTTGTTCTTGTTACCCAGGCTGGAGTGCAGTGGCATGATCTTGGCTCACTGCAACCTCTGCCTCCTGGGTTCCAGCAATTCTCCTGCTTCAGCCCCCCAAGTAGCTGGAATTACAGGCATGCAACACCACGCCCAGCTAATTTTTGTAGTTTTAGTAGAGATGGGGTTTCACCATGTTGGCCAGGCTGGTCCTGATCTCCTGACCTCAAGTGATCTACCCACCTCGGCCTCCCAAAGTGTTAGGATTACAGGCCTGAGCCACCATGCCTGGCCAAGTGCAGTTTTTTGTACTTGGCTATATTGCATAGTGGTGAACTCTGGGCTTTTAGTGTAACTATCACCCCAGTAGTGTCTCAGACTATTTTTCTTTATAAGGTGCTCCTAGGAAAAAGAGGGTTAGAAGATTGTTTTGAAATTAGAAAAAAAAATCACAGTATTAAAAAAAATTAGGAGTCAGCATTGTTAGCTTTGTGATCTCTATTTATTGATTTTACTTAGAAACAAGGTTTTGCCCTGTTGCCCAGCTGGAGCACAGTGGCATGATTGTAGCTCACTACAGCCTCAAATTCCTGGGCTCAAGTGATCCTCCTGCCTCAGCCTCCCGAGCAGCTGAGACTGCAGTTACGCACAACCATGTCCAGCTATTGTTTTTGTTTTTATTTTGTAGAGTCGAAGTCTCGCTGTTTTGCGCAGGCTGGTCTTGAATTCCTGGACTCAAGTTACCCTCCTACTTTGGCCTCCCACATATGTATAGTTTCTTTAATTTCTGTGAATGAGTCTCAGCAAGAGTTGCAAGTTAACAGTATTTATTAAATATGTTCTTAAAGAATAGATCAATAAAACTTATTATTGTATTAAGTATTATTGTATTAAGTATTATTATTACTTATTGTATTACTTATTATTATTGTATTAAGTATTATTGTATTAAGTAACTTATATTTGTTTATTTTTGAAAATAGACTTGATTTTTGGAAGCACTTTTAGGTTCACAGCAAAATTCAAAGGACATCTTAAAGGTTTCCCATCTGCCCCCCCCTTTCCCCATGCTCCCCC
The DNA here is from genome assembly GCF_001604975.1 of Cebus imitator. Lineage (NCBI taxonomy): Eukaryota > Metazoa > Chordata > Mammalia > Primates > Cebidae > Cebus > Cebus imitator. The sequence continues at coordinate 63,142 of NW_016107726.1, read as the reverse complement.
ACTGTCACCATCCCCCACCAAAGTGGTTCCTTGGTTTCAATAATTATTGAACCTATCACTATACATCACTAGTGCCCAAATTCCATAGTTTCCATTAGGGCTGACTCTCTGACTTTTTATTTTTTAAAGAAGCTTTCTCTTAAAAAAAAAAAAAAGTTACAGTAAATAGAATGAGGGCTCTATAATGTTACCTCTTTTGTAAAACAGGAAAATCTAAAGTATCTAAACATGTGACCTTTCTATGAGCATGTGGCATTTAGTTCTAGGTTTTATAATGTATGTGTGACAAAATGAATATGATGGGGACCCAGAGAGCCACATGGGGAAAGTTGGAAAGGTTCTAGGAACCGGACTATTTAACAGAAAAGAGTTGCTTAGCGTGAATTTCACATCAAGTCCACTTTATAATGGATATTTAAATCCCTACTCCAATTACAAAACAGAAGTATTCCTATTGGGCATAAAATATAGCAGGGAGCTTAGTTATGTGTGAGGAGGAGCTCTACGCCTATGGTTAAAAGATGGAATTTTGACATAGGTGCTATGGCTTCTTAGAGAGCTTAAAAGTAGTGGATAAATTCATAGACTATGAAAATGTCGAAATGAAAGAGACTAAGAGATCTTCTTCTCTTATCCTACTGTTACAGGTTAGTGTCAAGCAGATTGTTTACCTGGGATAATTTAGGTGTAGCCTCTCCTAAAGGTAAGAGGTATCTTAAATGAGTGCCTGAAAGTCCTTTCCAGAAGCACAGCTCTATGGCTTTGCAAGTTCTGGGTGAAAATCTCATGAACTTTTAATGTAGGTAGATGATGTGTGTGTTAGGGATGAAAAGAAAATGTGTTTCTACCTCTGAGGGCATTTAGTGTCCAAGTGCGCTGATATTTTTTAACATAAGCTAGATTAGTGTATTAAAATAAGCACAATGGCTGTGGGACTTCAGACAGAAAAGGTTACCTGTGATGTTAAGGATCAGAGAAGTCCACAGAAGGAGGCAGCATCATTTAAATTCAGCAGTGATTAGGTATGAGCATGTTTACTACCTGCACGGAGGATTATCTTCTTTTTAACTTTTGATTATGAAAACTTTTAGGTGTATAGAAAACCTAAAAGAACAGTACAGTGAGTATCTGTATACTCAGTTAGATTCAATAACTTAACATTTTGTATAGTTGTTTTAACTCTGAATTTATAGATGTGCTTATGTGTGTATGGTGTATGTGTTGGTTTTTCTTTTTTCTTTCTTTTTTTTTTNTTTTGAGACGGAGTTTTTGCTCTGTTGTCCAAGCTAGAGTGCAATGGCACCATCTCGGCTCACTGCAACCTCTGCCTCCTGGGTTCAAGAGATTTCCCTGCTTCAGAGTAGCTGGAATTACAGGCATGCGCCACCACACCCAACTAATTTCTGTATTTTTATTAGAGATGGGGTTTCAACATGTTGGCCAGGCTGGTCTCGAACTCTTGACCTCAGGTGATCCACCTGCCTCAGCCTCCTAAAATGCTGAGGATTACAGCCCAGCTGTATGTGTTAGTTTTTCAAAAAACCTTTTAGAAAGTAAGTTACAGGGATCATGCCATTTTTACCCCTGATACATCCACTGGCATCTCTTAACACAATTCTACTATCTCTTCTCCTACATAACCACAATTCTATCAAAATCTGAAGAAAATTAATGAGATAACATTAATATCACCTAATTTCTGTTTCCTATTTCAAACTTCCCTAATGATCTGTATCTTCTACAGCTTTTTTTTTTTTTTTCAAGCTTGGATTTAATCAGGGTCAACACACAGCATTTTGTTTTAATAATTCCTAAACCTCTTTTACTCTGCAGCAGCCTGTACTGCCTCCCCCTCCCCATGCTCAATTTTTGTTTCATGACATTGACTTTTAAAAGGATCAGACCAGTTTTCTTATAACATATATTGATACCATATCTTGCAAGTATTTTTGTCAACTGAAGATTTTTAAAGTCTTTTAGAAATCAAAATATGTATTTTCTAAGAGCTATATTTCCAGATTATCTGCTAGCCCTGAAAGCCATTATCCTTGATACACCATTTTCAGTAGATAATGTACTTTAAAATAATCTTTATTTGCAAAAATGATAAAAGGCAGTTGTAAGATGCTAGAAGAATTTAGAAACATATAAGTTTAGAATTCTATTTAACATCAGGTAGCTCTGAGATGAAAATTTGGCCAAACTTAACGTTCTTTCCTGTTCGTGTGTTTTTGTATTTCATAAAATTGCGATCATCGCAATTAAAACAACTTTAAACACGTTGTTTAAAGTTTGCTTTTTATTTTCCTAGTTATGCATTGCAAATGATGTTCCATGGAATATGTAGTAGAGATTGTTTTTGCTGAGATAAATGCGTACCAAGCCAGCCACATTCTTTCCTAGGTGTTTACAGTGAGACACACACCCGAATGTAAAGTGCCTGGCTCAGGATTAAAAATGTGGCTTGTGCCCACAAAGCAAATATTTTTCTGTTTGAGGCTCTCTGGTTAATGCAGGAATTGGATCTTGGCCTCTTCTGATCTGTACTTTAATAAGTTGAGGGGAATTCATGAGTAGTAAACACCTAAGGGCTCTATATTTGAATATTTGAATTTTGGCTCCCCCCCCCCCACTGTTTTTCTTGCGGTGGGGGTGGGAGGGTCATTTCATATTCTTTTCTGTACCTATCAAAAGATCAGATTGGCTTACCTTAGAGGCAAACATGATACTCTGCCAACCTAAAGTGATGTAGAAACGTTAATCTATTTTACCAAGCCAGAGCTTCTGGCATATGCATTTTAAGCCATCATAAAACATATACCTGTCATGTTAAGGAATGTGCCCAAGGCAAGTATCAAAAGACCTGCTCTGGGAGGCTGGGGAGTATGCTTTGCTGTGTTGTAGGGTTATACCCTGACAGCCTCCGTGAGGCATGAGTACCGGCAGGGAGTGGTTTATAAATATTGAAGCCATTTTATTTATTAACTTAAGAATTCCTACAAGTAGTAGCTCTTCCTGTTTGTATATCCAAGTGTCTTGGGGCTTAGGGGGTAATTCTGTGTCAGCATATGGATGAAGAGTGTAAATCCTGAGTGGATCTGCCTGTTAGGGTATCAAGTTAACAATCAGATGAGCAAGAGATAGTCTGTTGAGCTTAATGGAGAACAGAACATTTGGACAGAAAAGATTTCTGGACATTTCTGGCTTCTTTGAAAGACAAGTTTAATGAGCCTCCCAGCAAGATTGCTGGCCCAGGATGGAACTTAGGTAAGGTTACTTTTGTTGTTATTTTATTCTGGTGTTGTCCATAGCAATAATGTCATCATTTTCATTTGGTGGGACATCAGGATGCCAGTAAGTCTTGTTACTATAATTGTAAGTTAAATTATCTGTAATTTGGTTAGAGGACTTTTGCATCAAGCATTTTGTAAAGGAACAAGATGATGGTAGGGTGGTTCCCCACATCTGTCTAAATATTTGTTGAAAAAAAGACAAAGAGTTGTAATTTTTAAGTGCTTTGAAGAATTCATGTCTTTCAATTAAAAAAAAAAAAAGTAGAAGTAGCTGGCTGGGTGCCATGGCTTATGCTTGTAATCCCAGCACTTTGGGAGGCCAAGGTGTGTGGATCGCCTGAGGTCAGGAGTTCAAGACTAGCCTGGCCAATATGTTGAAACCCCATCTCTACTAAACATACAAAAAATTAGCCTGGCGTGGTGGCAGTTGCCTGTGGAAGCTGAGGCAGGAGAATCGCTTGAAACCAGAAGGCGGAGGTTGCTGTGAGCAGAGATTGTACCACCGCACTCCAGTCTGGACGACGAGGCGAGACTTTGTCTCAAAAAAAAAAAGGAAGTAGCTGACTGTATTAAATGCATATTCCCACCATGTTTTATCATTCATTCTAAGTAAATAATAAAGTTAAAACATAAGACATGAAAATAAAAATAATGTTCATAAAAGTAAAGAGACAGTGTTGCAAAGAAAGAGGAGGAACAAGATCAAATTTTAAGTTCAGTGTGGCACTTAAGTCTTTAAACCTCACTTTTTTCATCTGTAAAATAGACACCATAGTGGTGTTCATGAGATTGGAATGAGATAATATATTTAGAAGTTTAAAAAACAAGATAACAGTGTTTAAGTTCTACTCCTAGTGGGTTTTTAAAAAATTTTATTTGATACAGAATCTTACACTGTTTCCCAAGCTGGGGTACAGTGGCACAATCATAGGTCACTGCAGCCTCGACCTTCCAGCCTCCCAGGTAGCTGGGACTACAGACACACACCATCGTGCCTGTTGCCCAGGCTGGTCTTGGACTCCTGGGCTTAAGTAACCTTCTCACCTTAGCCTCCCAAAATGCTGGGATTGCAGGCATGAGCCACCATGCCCAGCCTCCTAGCATTTTCTTGAGTGGACACTATTGCATAGTGAAAACAGCATGTGAACTGAAGTTGCGTAGACACTGGTTTAAATTCTGGCTTTGCCATTTACACCATGAATGAGTTCTCTAATCTCTTTGGACCTTCGTTTCTTCAACTATAAAGTGGCTTTTATGATATCACCCTTCTAAGATGGCATAGGGCACGGGCTCTGCCAGGACACATAGGAGCTCCAGAGCTTGCAGCTTGTCAAATCTGGATGTTGATCAGTTGGGGGACGAGTGTGTGCTTCTCTGTGTGTGGAATTCGGTACCATCGACAGATCCCTTCCAGAGCATGACCATGGTGTTTCTTTTCACCTGCAGCTATCTTCCAGAGGGCCGCACTGGGCATGGACACCCTTTTCCCTACCTGGAGGAGCACAGGTGATAGTGTAATTTTCCAGTCACGAAACTGCTAAGGCCATCTCAGGGGCGTGTGCGCCAGGATAGGAGGGCGGCACCCGAGGACCACGTAGCCATGCCTTTTGGTCTGAAGCTCCGCCGGACACGGCGCTACAACGTCCTAAGCAAGAACTGCTTTGTTACACGGATTCGCCTGCTGGACAGCAATGTTATCGAGTGCACGCTGTCAGTGGAAAGCACAGGGCAAGAATGCCTGGAGGCTGTGGCCCAGAGGCTGGAGCTGCGAGAGGTAAGAGGGGTGTGTGTACACGCGCGTGCATGCGTGTTGGGTGTGCGAAGGAGAACTCGGCAAAGGGACCAGCCATCTGCTTCTTGGCATCTGTCATGTTTTTTGACCTAAGCGACCATGTGTTTATAAGAATCCTGTTATTCTTAGCACGGGTGTGATCTTATCTACCAGTGGTTGGGGAGACTTGTACTGATGTGAACACCGCCTAGAGCTGCATGGCGTGGCAGGCTCTTATTTCAGCTGGCGAGGAGGTTTGAGGGAAGTTGAAAATGAGAGACTCTCCCCACCGGAGTCATTTTCTCTCTTTAAAACAATTGAGTGGGTAGCTAGTATTTTGGCATTCTGGCTGCACATCAAGGAGAAAGACACCCACATACAGATGCATGCAGCTGCTTTTTTTTTTTTTTTGGGTTGTTTCTATATTTTCCTCTTAAAAAAATAATAAAGAGAAAAAACATTTAGAGTGAGCATGACCAGTGAGGCTTTTTGTGGGAGCCTGTAAAACGGGGGTTTTGTTCCTTTTTTAAGAATCCTCGCAGCTCTCTGCGTCGTCTGTGAGATGGCTTTTAAGCAGACGCAGGGCTGACCACTTAGACAGTCATGCTATCACTCTTTACAAGGGACTCTCAGAACAGTATGCTGTTTATGACAGCCAAGCCCTTCATTTTTCAGTCACGCAGACATTCAGGACAAGAGACTTTTGTGAGCAATCTCCACTTCAGCATGTGTCTTGAGAGCCGTCTGACATATTGACCAGTGGAGACGGTGGTACCGTTTAGTGGTTGCCAGTGCAGAATGACTGCAAGCCCTAAGGCTCAGACACTCCTGAGGGCAAGGAAAAGCTGTGTGTCATAGTCCTAGGTACTGGGGTTCTTGGAGAGTCCATGTGACAGCACTGCCCAGCACCTCAATGACAGAAGAGGGATGGCAATCACTGTTGGAAGTGATTTCATGTGGCCTCTCTCCACCTGCTTACAAAGGAATTGGGGCTCGGGAGGGTCTCCCTCTCCCCTTGACGTCTTCCACAGGCTGGCTGTGACTGTTTTTCTCTGGGAAACTGTTTCACCCAAAATGTATCTGTTTCCTGCTGTTCTTGTGTTTATACTGTGGTTTCAGTGAGCAGGTATTCCTAAGTTTTTTCTGTTTTTCTGTGAAGGAGGCTGTCTTGGTAACTGCCACAATAGGATAAATGTGTGAAATGTTCTCATCTTGTTGATTGGAAGCTGGCTCTCTTTTTCTCATTGGCGACACATTAGGGTACACACATTTAAACACACATGTGCGTAAGTGCATGGGCATAAAGAGAAAACTTTAATACTGTAGATTGGCTGGGCAAGAGACTTGTCTAAGTTTTTATAGAAAATTTAATTGTACACTACTTACAAAGATTTGCAGTGTTTTTACTTTTAAGTACTTCTGGTCACTCAAATTAGAGCAACTAATTATTCCTCGTATGCATTGGGACAGTGTAGCATGTTGTCATGTAGTTACAAGTATAGGCATTGGAGTCATGGCCTTTGGTTCAGCTTACAGTTCTGTCATTTATTATTTGGGTGACAATGGAAAAGCTACTGAATCTTTTGGGGGATAAATGTCTCACCTATAAAATGGGAATAATAATGCTTACTTCATAGGGCTATTGTAAATATTAAAACAGTTCCTGTATGGAAAATGTGTAGTGCTATGTCTAATGATTTATAATTGTTCAAATTTGAGAGTCTTAACCACTTGAAAAAAAACCAACTTTTTTTGTGAAAGAAAATATTGAACAACTGTCTTGTGCCAAGCACAGTTTTAGAACTTGGTGAAATGAAGATAAACAAGGTACAGTTTTACTTCCAAGACATGTAGAACAGTAGGGGAGTCAAGCCTTTAAATGAACAGTTAAGGTTGAATGTGGTCCGAGCTAAAATAGAGTGCAGGGGTAGGCCTGAAAGACGATGGCTATTCTTAGTGTTGTGCAGTGCACTTCCAGCCCACTGAACACTGCAGTCTTGCTGGTGAGAGAGAAAGAGTTGATGGAAGATGAACAAAGCCTTCAGTCTGAACCAAGACTTGAAGGGTATGTACGAGTCCAGCAGGTAGAAAAGAAGGCCATGTCAAAAAAAAAAGGAAAAGAAAAGAGGGCCGTGTCATCTGTAGTGTGGGGAACTGGATTATCAAAGATTCAAGGATGTGAAAGAGCAGCCACCGTTCTTGGGGCTGAGAAGGGATCCCTCCAAATGACCGGGTCGAGCTAGAGTTCATAATGAATGGCGAGGGGTGTCTGGAGATGTGTATGGTAATAATGGCTCTCAACAGACTATTGTTTTTCTCAGCGAAAAGGCAAAAGTCAACCCTGGATCATCCCACAGCTACCTTGTGGCAAAGAGTGAAGCAGTGCAGTGCCAAGTGTGTGCCATAGTGTGATTGACATTCCGTTGCTGAGGTGGGGTTTGCCTTTAATGCTGACTTTATTTTGACATGCCCTGATGGGTGCATCCACATTTGACCACGTCATGTTCTTTTTAAATTTTATGCTTTCGTTCTATGACAGATAACATTGAAGTTGTGCCCTTTTGAGAATCAATCCTCTAGATACCCCTGAATTGAAGGATGCAACAGAGTAATCTGATACTTTGTTCTTCCTCAGCACAAACACACCTTAAGGAAAAATGCACCCCCCCACCCAAAAGCAGAAGAACGAGGAAGTGAACACAGGGTCTGCTCCTCATACCTTGGATTTATATTTGGATTAGTTTTCAAATAGAGCCGATACTGGTTTAGAGGAGAAGGTGACAACCAATCTGAGATACAACAAAAAGTTTAGTCTTTTTTCGAAAGGGGTGTTGGGACCTAACTCTGCTGCACAAGATGGAGTGCAGTGGCATGATCATGGCTCGTTCAGCCTCTACGTGCTACGCTCAAGTGATCTTCCTGCCTTGGGCTCCTTAAGTGCTGGGATTACAGGTGTGAGCCTCCCACCCAGCCAAAATATATTTAATCTTTTTTTTTTCCCCATTGAGACAGGATCTTGCTCTATTGCCCAGACAGGAGTGCAGTGATATGATCATGACTCACTACAGCCTCAATTTCCTGGGCTCAAGTGATCCTCCCACCTCAGCCTCCCAAGTAGCTGAGACTTTAGGCACATGCTACCATGCCCAGCAAATTTATACACTTTTTGTAGAGATGGGATCTCACTCTGTTGCCCAGGCTGATCTCAAACTCCTGGGCTCAAGCAATCCTCCCGCCTTAGCCTCCCAAAGTACTAGAATTATAGATGTGAGCCACTGTGCCCAGCTCAATATGTTTCATCTTTATGAAGACTTAGAAACTAAATTATGGTAGATATTTGGCTTTGCCATTACAAGTAGTTTAAGTATATCATAAATTTTGTAATAGCTTTATGTTAGGAAAGTATGTATGGTAGATTAAACTTTTTTTGATTGAATTTTTTATTTACATTAATTATTCGTTTTGCCACTAAATTTTATAATTTTTTAATAGACTTTATTTTTAAGACTTTGATTTCTTAGAGCAATTTTAGGTTTGCAGTAAAATTGAGAGGATGATACAGAGAAATTCCATATACCCCTGGCTCCATGCATGTACATCCTCCCACTGTCACCTTCACCCCCAGAGCGCCACATTTGTTATGATTGTTGGACCTACATTGGCACTTCATTATCACCCAGAGTCCAGAGTTTACCTTGGGGCTTACTTTTGGTGTTGTACATCTGTAGGTTTGGACAAATGTGACATGCTGCTATTTAACGTGGCATTCAGAAGGACCCAGGCCTGGTTCTTATTGTCAGCAAACAGCCATTCTCTGGGAAGGTTGAATGTGATGGAGTCTCTGCTCTCAGAAACCAGACAGGGTCTTTGTTCCTACCGTTTAGAGAACAGGACAAACAAGAAACAAGCAAAGAGAATAGCTGGTGCTGAGGCACAGAAACAGGAAAGAACATGGAATTTTCAGGGAAAGGCTGAGTTCAGTTTGCACTGATTGTGTGTGTGTGTGTGTGTGTGTGTGTGTGTGTGTGTGTGTGTGTGACAGAGAGAGAGAGAGAGAGAGAGAGAGAGAGAGAGAGAAAGGGGTCATGGAAGGGAAGGAGAGTAAAGGAGGGAGAGGCAGGACCGAGTCTGCCTTTGAACGGTTTGTTCTGTCTCCCTAGGGAGTTTTAACTAGATCTATAGGATAGTATTTCTAAAATAAGTTACAAACGATAATTACTACCTTTTGATGTATATACTGTGCTGAATAGTTTCCATATATCAGCTCATGTAGTTCTCATAAGAAGTCTGTGACGTGTTCCTACTCTTGCTGTTCCTGTCTTACAGATGGGGAGGCCACAGCTTAGGGTGACCTGCCCATAGTCATTGGGTTGGCAAGTTGTGAGGCCGGTTCAAACTCTGGCAGGCTGACACCCCTGTTCCAATTCCCAGAGCTGTGTAGTGGGGGAACAGGGAGTGTGGTAAAATGCATTGGGAAACTCTCTCCTCAATTCTATAGTAAAAGAAAGAAAATGGTGTTCCAGTAAGTGTTTCACAGTTATCTTAGCTTTCTAGAAAATACACTTTTGAACTATTTGGGGAATAAAATAGTGCTGTGAAGTATAAGGTCATCAAAGGACTCCAAGGAGGAGCATGACATGGTTACCTTGCATGTTAGGTGAAGAACTCAGTAGTAGAAAAGAGTGGGGATCAGCTGGGCGCGGTGGCTCATGCCCATGGTCCCAGCGCTTTGGGAGGCTGAGGCGGGCAGATCCCCTAAGGTCAGGAGTACGAGACCAGCCTGGCCGACATGGTGAAACCCCGTCTCTACTGAAAATACAAAAGTTAGCTGGGTGTGGTGGCACACGACTGTAATCTCAGCTGCACAGGAGGTTGAGGCAGGAGAATCGCATGAATCTGGGAGGTGGAGGTTGCAGTGAGGTGAGACTGAGGTCCTGCCACTGCACTCCAGCCTGGGCGACAGAGTGAGACTCTGTCACAAAAAATAAGCGGAAAAGAGCGAGGATCAGAGGGGAGGGACAGGAACAGAGATGCCAGTGAGCACAACTGTAAACCTGGCAAAAGGTAAAAAGATGAACTGCTTAGGAAAAATGTGTTTTCAGTGGTTTTAAAGATGAGGAAGATATAGGGATAAGTTGCTGCTTGGGAACTCTATCAAGAAAGACATTCCAGAAATATAGGAAGCTCAGAAAATCGGAATTCTGATCATTTTTTCTCCAAATCTTCAGCAGAACGTGGATGTGTAAAATGGAGCTGGGCCTTTTACAGGGGAGATGGAATATCTAGAGCCCTATCTCAGTTTGAAAATAACTAGCTGACCAGACGTGGTGGCTCATGCCTATGATCCCAGCACTTTGGGAGGCTGAGGCGGGTGGATCACGAGGTCAGGAGTTCGAGACCAGCCTGACCAAGATGGTGAAACCCTGTCTATACTAAAAATGCAAAAATTAGCTGGGCTTGTTGGTGGGCGCCTGTAATCCCAGCTACTGGGGAGGCGGAGCAGGAGAATCCCTTGAACTGGGAGGCAGAAGTTGCAGTGAGCAGAGGTCATGCCACTGCGCTCCAGCCTGGGCAACAGTGTAACACTCCGTCTTAAGACAAAAAAGAAAACAAGAAAATAGCCTAGATTAAGGGAAAAAGAGCTAAAACAATGTTGCCTTTTGAATAATTCTCACGGTTTAAAAAATAAGTACATGGAAACACAGCAGAGTTTAGTGGCTAGGAATGTAAGCTTGGACCAAACTCACTGAGTTTGAATCCTGGCTCTGCCATTTACGAACTGTGTAATCTTAGATAGCTACTGAAGTACTCCGTGCCTCAGTTTTCTCATCTGTAAAATGGAGATGGTAATAGTAGCCACATCTACAAGTTGTTGGGAGGATTCAAACAGTTTTTCATAGTTGTCACATCATCATAGTGCCTGGAATAGGAAGGAAGCATTCAGTATGACTGCCTTCTTTGCAAGACACCACATAAGCCACCCAGCCTCTGCCATGACACTTCTGTGACACTGCCATGACACTTCTGTGACACTGCCATGACCCTTTTGTAAGTCTGCTTGTTCCATTTTTAGATGACTTTAATTTTTGGAAACTGGGGCCAGGCGTGGTAGCTCACAACTATAGTCCTAACGCTAGGAGGCCAAAATGGAGGGTCACATGAGCTCAGTTCAGGACAAGCCTGGGCAACATAGTGAGACCCCACCTTTACAAAAGAATAAAAAATGAGTCAGGCATGGTGATGCATGCCTGTAGTCCCAGCTACTTGGGAGTCTGAGGCAGGAGGATCCCTTGAGCCCTGGAGAACAAGGCTGCAGTGAGCTATTAACATACCACTACATTCCAGCCTGGGTGACAGAGTGAGCCTCTCTCTCCGTCTCTATATAGAGGTGTAGATATAGATATATGTAAAACTGTGATCTCATATTGAGTTAAAATAGCAAAGCCTTTCAATTCCTTGAAACAGCTACGATTAATTTAAGGTTGTGCTGTCCAATATGGTAGCCACATGTGGTTATGGAGCACATGAAATGTGGCTGTTTTGAACTGAAATGCACAGGAAGTATAAAAACACATCAGATTTTGAAGACAGTATGAGAAAACTAAAATGCTCATGAATTATATTTATATTTGAATACAGGTTGCAATGATATTTTGAACATGTTTTAAATAATATTTATTAAAAGTAATTTCACTTTGGCGGGGCGTCATGCCTCACACCTGTAATCCCATCACTTTGGGAGGCCAAGGTGGGCAGATCACAAGGTCAGGAGTTCAAGACCATCTTGGCCAGCATTGTGAAACCCTGTCTCCACTAAAAATACAAAAATTAGCTGGCGTGGTGGCACACACAGGTAGTCCCAGCTACTTAGGAGGCTGAGGCAGGAGAATTGCTTGAACCCAGGAGGCGGAAGTTGCAGTGAGCCGAGATCACGCCACTGCACTCCAGCTTGGTGACAGAGTGAGACTCCATCTCAAAAAAAAAACCAAAAAAACCAAAAAAACAATTTTACGTTTTGGTACTTTAAAATGTGGCTCTTAGATTTAAAATTAATTATGTAGCTCACATTTTATTTCTGCTAAACAGAGCTATTCTAAGAACTAGACAAGAGGGCATTTAATGGTAATAGTGAGCATCAGCATTCTAATAAAATGTAAAAATATGCTACAGTAACCTTGGCTCTACTTTTAACTTAATAATTGGAAGAGGGTTAAATGATATAACAAAGGCACCTGAGGCACTCTTCACTATTTAAGGTAGAGAACTGCTTACCTTAGTAATAAACTCTATTTGAGGTCAAGAACTGCTGTTGGGAAATCCAGCGCTCTGGAGAATGATGACTTTCATAACTCTCGGCTGTCTCTTAAGGGTATGACTAAGAGCCTTGGTTTTTGAAAGAGCGTAAAAAAATTTTTTTAAAACCAGACTATAGTCCTTTAAAAGAGTAAGTCCTTATCCTCTAGTTTATTCCTTTTTTCTTTTGCAAATTTGTATTTTGATCTTTACTAAAAACTATTTTACCCAAAGCTATCACTATAGTAGAAATTTTCCACATTTTGCTATTTTCATAATGACTAGAGATTATAAAGATAAAAAACTTAACATGCATTTCCAATTATCACATAAAAGCTTGCTTACATGAAGAATATTTCTGTGCTTTGATTTCATGCTAATCTTTTTGGCAATTGATAATTTATGTGGGGTTTGGGGGGTACTTGATTAAATGGAACACCTCATGCCCTGGCAGATAATAGTGGATTTCTGCTGTATTTTATAGCTTGTGTAATCACGTCTATATATATGTATATTTGCAAAGAATTAAAATACTCAATGCTGCTTCAGAGTCGACTGAAGAATAGACTGCTGGGGGAGATTTCTCATCTTTAAGTTTTGTGTTGCATTGTGTCTTTGTAAAAATTATAGTGTGGCCGGGCGCGGTGGCTCAAGCCTGTAATCCCAGCACTTTGGGAGGCCGAGGCGGGTGGATCACGAGGTCAAGAGATCGAGACCATCCTGGTCAACATGGTGAAACCCCGTCTCTACTAAAAATACAAAAAATTAGCTGGGCATGGTGCCTGTAATCCCAGCTACTCAGGAGGCTGAGGCAGGAGAATTGCCTGAACCCGGGAGGCGGAGGTTGCGGTGAGCCAAGATTGCGCCATTGCACCCCAGCCTGGGTAACAAAAGCGAAACTCCGTCTCAAAAAAAAAAAAAAAATTATAGTGTGAAACATTATTAGCTTAATGTCAGTAATGGCACCAGCATCTCCATTTTCTAGGTATAGAGATTGTAGGTGAATATTCACCAGTCTTAACTTGTATGTCTTCATCTTTCTATATATTCTAGGTGAGCTGTACAGTCACAGAAGAGTGGCTTTTCTTGGCTATAGGACTTGCTTCTTGGGTCTGCGTTACTCGGCAGTTTCTTTTCCTGTACTTTCATAAAGCGATTGGCTAGGAAAATGAAGAGGGTGCAGTTGTTAATTATAGATGTGTCGGTTATAGAAATCTCAGACCTACCCAGAGTAGAGGTTGATTACACACAAGTTCTTTTCTACCGTTATCCAACTGATGTATAGTGGCTTATTTTCCAAAGCCGTTGGAATGTAATTGCATGAAGCGCTATTTCAGAGTCTGCTTATAGTCATCTTTTGAAGTATTTTTAAGCTGTTTGTGCTTGTGTCATATGTAATTCATGTATTTTATGTGGAAGCACACCAACTGTTTCTTAATTTACAGCTGAAATACTGGGTAAGACAGGCACCCTATTACAAGTTAATGCAAGGTATTTTAAACTTTTGCTTCTGGATGAGTAACTCTTCAAAATGCTTGAGATAAGATCATGGCTTTAATCCTTAGTAATTGCCAAGACTGCGTCTGAACCTCTTACAATTAGCATTAAAGTCTGTGCCATTGTTCATAAAACTGGAAAAACAAAACCCTCAAAAAATATTTTCCTTTTAATAGCTAATGTGAGGGGTGATCCCATCTCTTTACAAATAAATGAACAAACAAATCAAAACCATCCCCAACTATTTTTTCATAGACTTACTTTCTTTACAGCAGGTTCACAGCAAGATTGAGCAGAAGGTACAGAGGGTTCCCATATGCCCCCTGCCCCCCAGACTCCTTCGAAGGGCCCTTATTCTCCAGAATCTTTTCATAATACCAAAAGATGGCCATTTTGACACTGTAGGATCCACACATGAATCTGCCATTGAAAAACTAGCAGAATTTTCAGTATATGCTTAAATGTATGTTTCCTGTGTTAAAATGCAATACCCCAAACCAAACAAATGAGGAAGCTGCTCACATAAAAATGACATTTTGGTGTGGCTTTCCCTGCTTGGTTTCATCGTAGTGCATTTTTTTGTCGTTGCTTCAGAGATGTGGTTCCTGTCCTTGAGGACTGGTTCTTCTGGCTTCTTTTCTTATCATTGCAGTAAACTTACTGCAGGACTCATGGCACCAGAGCTGTGTCTTCTAGTTTTCTTAAGAAAACTAGAGCAATAAAATGGGATTCATACCTCACCCAGAGGAGGTATCGTGAGGATTAAATGAGTCTGGCTTACATTTGGTGCCTGAGATATAAGCAGAACAAATATTTCAGGCATATACTCAGGTAATGTGATGGGATCTTCTTGGTGTCATGAAGAAGGTGGTTTCTATTTGTGGTCATCCAGCATGCTTTCTTCCACCATGTGGCAATGTTTAGCAGCTAAGCTCAGCTCCAAAACTGAGCTAGAGTTTCAATTGGCAAGTCAACCAGGAACCAGCCTGGTGGGGTCTCAGCTGGGCTTGATGGGACTAATAGTTCCTTGGATAATATACAGGAAGTTGATTGGTGCACATGCTAGTTGAAACGAGACCTTAGGCTCTGATTCTGTTTCCTGTGAGGCACTGTGTGGATGTAGGAGAATAAATGTGTGCTGTATTGTACTTTTGAGGCAGAGTCTTTCTACTCCAGAGTAGGAAATAGCTAGAGGAAGAACAAGAGGAATAGGGTGGGAATGGAAAAGTTACTTTGGGCGTAGCTTCAAAAGTCAGTGTGGGAATGGGGATCTCATAAATTGACTTTTCTTCCAGCTAGAGAACTGAATTTCACAATTCTAAAGGTAGGACATTCTGGCCGTAAGTTGGTACAGACTCTGTTGTCCAGATTACCTACCTGCCTCCCCCAGTTCTGCCTACACACTGGAAACCCCATTTCTTGAGTAGTTATGTAATTATTTCATTGGATAATTACTTGGTGAGTCACCTTGAAATATTCTGTGTCCTTTGGAAGATGCCGTACCACGGCAATGAAAAATTTATGTCATGAGTTAGGTTTTTTCTTTAGAAGTGGTTTGCTTTGTTATTTAGAGCTGTGGTTCAAGATTATTGCCTTACTGTCATTTCTCTTATACCTCATCATTCTTCTTCTAAACATATGCATATGTGTGTATGCACAGGAGTGTGTGTGTGTGTGTCTGTAGTGTGCGTTTTGTGTGTGTGTTATATTGTATATGTGCACATACATGTTTGTGTGTGTGTACTCCATGGAGTATTCTTTCTCTGAGTGTTTTCTGGGGTGGAAGTCAGGCCTGGTTTAATGATCTGGATGGATGGGAATGAGAAAAGGAAATTTAAAATAGTAGCTTTCAAGGCATAGAAGCAATAAAATTTTTAACTGTTTTTCAAAATCGATTGTAGAACATTTATGCAGTTACTGTGGTCCTCTGTAATTTGAATGTTACTAATTTGAATGAAATATGAAATATCTACATAAAAATATCTCCCAAATGTCAAAACTACTTTTAGTGAAAGATAATAAATCATCGTTAGCCTGTTAAGCAATTGTGAAGCTTGCCCTCTGTTGCTCCACTCATGCTTATAAAAGGGTTCTTTTCCAACTTTAATAATTGCTGCATAGCACATTAATTACATATGTTACCTAATTTATCATATGGAGACTCATTCCTAGGCTTCAAAATACTTTGGAATACCCTCATATGGCCCTGTGTTCCATAAAGGAATTCAGTATAATGTAGAACTACTTTGGACCCTCTTCAGACAAGTTGCTTGAATTGAGTACCCAAATGACTTCATTGTTAACATTAGCTTAAGTCTACGTCATAGATCTCAGAGGATGCCGTCAGAGTGATGTTCCAGTGTCCCATTATCACCTATTATGAGATCCTCAAAATCTTAGTGGAAGTGTAGCTTTCTGACTTTTTTTTCTTACATCTTTTAAATATTTATGTTATTTATAGATGTCCCAGCTTTTACCTTTGCCTGCTCTTTCTCATTGACTCCCAGATAACCTCTGTTTTCTAATTCTCTGGTTCATAGAGATGTCAGTAGTGCTGATGAAAAAGATTCGTGAGGTTTGCCTGCTTTCATTTTTTTGGTGATGGTGGTGGTGGGGGGGGTAACAGGAGTAGCAGTCATGCAGCCACAGCAGCAGTAGAAGGTACCGCTTATGAATGAGTGACTTACCATGTGCCATGCAGGTGATTGACAGGCATGATCTCATGTACACCTCTCAGAGCCTGTGGGTGAGAGTTGTAACCATCACCCCCATTTTACAGAGAAGAAAACTGAGGGTATAGAAGGCTCAATGACTGGTGTAAAGTTACTGAGACAGTGAGTGCAAAAGTGGGGAGATGGACTGACTTCGAAGTCTGTTTTCTTTCTTTTCAGCCATATTTTATTTCCTCTTGTCGTCACTCAGGTTGGAACAACTAATGGACTCGCTGGAGCTAGGAAATGAATAATGGGGTCAGAATTCATCCAAGTTAGTTTGTCTAAGTTGACAGAAATGTAACTTTGGCTCTGTTAGCATTTTGTTCCTCAAGAAATGCATAGATTTCTGGTATGAACTTGTCATTTGGAACATCATGGAGGAAAGCTGATCAAACCATTACCCCCATCTCAAAGTGGATCCATTTAAAATAGCCTCTAAAGCATCTGGGTCTGCAGCTTTATGTAGGCAAGGGCACACCTGGTTTTCTAGTAAAGTCAGAGTTAAAGCTTCATTAGAAATGTTGGTGGGGTTGTGGCAGGGATTGATCTGTGGTCGTGTTGAGGGGGCAGCCAGCTGGAGTGGGAACATCGGCATAAGAATGCCTTTGGAAATTAAACATTGTAATGAAAACATTCTTTTGAAGGCAGATTTCCAGGTGTGCTGTAAACCGTTCTAGGCTGTAATTGAAATATAAAAGAATCTTCAAAAGCAGTGATCTATTTTTTGGTGATTGTTGTGCTAATCCTGAAATCCTAGCATGAATTAATATAAAAGATGGGATTGGGTGCGTAGAAGTACCTGTTTTAATCATTTAGCATGTTGTTCAGAACGAAACTGCTTTAGGCTTCAAGTCTAAGGGTGAAAATCTCACTTTCATCTATCAAATCCCACCGTAATCTGCCAAGAACAGCCACCAGGGCTCCTGCCACAGCTGTGAAGAGGCAATCCTTCCTCTCTCAAAGCTTGGTATGGGGAGAGATTTGCTGCAGTTCGTGTATAATAAAGTGGAAGAGGATGATACTTTTTAAAGCACACGAAAAGAGTGAATAAATTCTCAGTTACAATCTGGTACTGTGTGAAAATACTCTACAGTGCAGAAGCTTTCGGCTGGCAGGCAGTTTTGTCTTAGGAATTGAGTAATAAGTTACTTTGCAGCAGGTGCAAGAGCAGCGTTGGCCTTTGCCAGTGTGCTCCATGTGAGATCACGAAGCGTGCAGGAGACACACAGAAAAGGCAGCCTTCAGATGTCAGCGGAAGAGTCAGCACTGGCCCTTCCCTGTGTGACTCCCCTTACCTCGCATAGGCACGTTGGTATCTATAAGCACAAATAGTAGTAATGAGTAGGGATACTGCATCTGGATACTCCATGTACACTGCAGTAGTGTATCGTTGTGGTGTCTTTTAATTTGTCCCAAAGTCAGATGTCAAAGCTGGATCTTGTATATAGGCTGGGGAACCCAAGGTGTGATGCAGCGTGCTGGAGTCTTGTTTCTTGTGTAGCTTTGGGATGCTTGTGGTGAGCATGAACTGATGTTATTTTACCCTTTTATCTAGACGCACTACTTTGGCCTGTGGTTTCTCAGCAAGAGCCAGCAAGCACGATGGGTGGAGCTGGAGAAACCTCTGAAGAAACATCTGGACAAATTCGCTAATGAGCCTCTGCTTTTCTTTGGAGTCATGTTCTATGTGCCAAATGTGTCATGGCTTCAGCAAGAGGCCACAAGGTAGGTGCATTTCCCCCTGTGGTCCATATAAGGGTGTTGACTGTGAGGCTTCCAGTGAAGTGGATGAGCTGGTTGATTTAGGGGTGTGTGGGTGTGGGTGCGGGTGTGTGGTGGGGGAGAGGGTAAAATAGTTGGGGATCGTTTATTCATTGCTTTGCAGATTTAGAGTTTTGGTTGAATCCCTGTAGCTAACTGCAGCAGTTTTCTGTAATGCTGGTAAGGCAGTAGAGATCCTGAACCAGGTAGAATTTTATCTTTAGACTGCAGGTAAAATAGGCATGCAAGAATTTAATTTAAAAAATTAATCACCTGGCCAGGTGTGGTGGCTCATGCCTGTAACCTCAACAGTTTGGGAAGCTGAGGTGAGAGGGTAGCTTGAGGCAAGGAGTTTGAGACCAGCCTGGGCAGCATAGCAAGACCCTGTCCCTACAAAAAGAAAAAAAATACAAAAACCAGCTGGGCATGGTATCTTGTGCCTTCAGTTGCAGCTACTCGGGACGCTGAGGTGGGTAGATCACTTGAGCCCAGCAGTTCAAGGCTGCAGTGAACTGTGATCATGCCACTGCACTCCAGCCTGGGCAACAGAGTGAGACCCTGTCTCAAAAAAAAAAAACAAAAACCAGAAAACAAAACTACCTAATTCTGTTTTGTCCATCCTTTTCCTAAAAATATCCCCACACAAAATGTACCATCATCAGACTTTGGATTTGAAGTCTGGAAATTTAACTAAAGGTGGGAGTAAAGTTAAGGAGGAAAATGTTAAGAGAGCAAGAGTTTTGATGATTGTCCCTACTAAATAAAAGGAGACAAGAAGCCAGCAGTAGCCTGGGGAACCAGGTATCGGCCCCACCCAGCTACTCAATGTCTGCTTTATCTCGGAGAAATCTCGTGCTGCCTTTGAAAGGATGTTTTCCCCTCTTATCTGTAAAGTAAGGAATTTGTGTAAGTTCATAAAGCATGATCAGTGAATGGAATAAGTGCATTCTTTTGTTGTTGGTATAGTTCATTTATTGGTAAGAGTTTTCCATTGAAATACTTGGGCAGTCTACTCATCGAATGGATATTTCTGTTAGGAAAAGGAATCATATAAACCTTTTGCTTTTTGCCTTTTACCCGGACCTTGTCATCCTGAATGCTTGGGAAGCACTGCCAGGGACATGCCTATAAGAAGGGAGAGTATTCTACCTGATTTTTATGTAGTTTTAGATTTTAAATCTCTGATATAAGGATGCACTTGAAATTTTTAAGTACATTTTAAGGCAATATTCTGCTTTCTTTCATTCCTTTTTTTTTTTTTTTTTTTGAGACAGATTCTTGCTCTGCCACATAGGCTGGAGTACAATGGCACAATCTTGGCTCACTACAACCTCTGCCTCCCAGGTTCAAGTGATTCTTGTGCCTCAGCCTCCCAAGTGGCTGAGATTACAGGCATGAACCACCACATCCAGCTAATTTTTGTATTTTTTAGTAGACATAGGGTTTCATTATGTCGGGCAAGTTGGTCTTGAACTCCTGGCCTCAAATGACCCACCCACCTCCCAAAATGCTGAGATTTCAAGAGTGAGACACCACGCCTGGCCTATTTTTAGTTTTTTGAGGAACTTCCCAACTGGTCTCTATAGTGGTTGTGTTGGTTTACATTCCTACCAAAGTGTAGAAGGTTTTTGTTTTATGCACATACTTGACAGCATTTGTTATTGCCTGTCTTTAGATAAAAGTCAAAGTCATTTTAGTGGGTGAGATGATATCTCACTGCAGTTTTGATTTGCTTTTCTCTGATGATCAGTGATATTAAGCCACCTATTTGTCATNTTTTTTGAGACAGAGTTTTGCTCTGTCACATAGGCTGGAGTACAATGGCATGATCTTGGCTCACTGCAGCCTCCACCTCCCAAGTTCAAGCGATTCTCATGTCTCAGCCTCCGGAGTGGCTGGGATTAAAGGCGCATGCCACCATGTCCGGCTAATTTTTTTTATCTTTAATAGAGACAGGTTTTCACCATGTTGGCCAGGCTGGTCTCAAACTCCTGACCTCAAATGATCTGCCTCCCTTGGCCTCCAAAGTGATAGGATTACAGGCATGAGCCACTGCGCCCAGCCTCTGCTTGCTTTCTTTAATTTGGTTTATGTATTTCTTTTCTTTTCTATTTTTTGGTGAGACACAGTCTTGCTCTGTCACCCACACTGGAGTGCAGTGGTGCAGTCATAGCTCACTGCAGCCACAAACCTCTGGACTCCCGTAATCCTCCTGCCTCAGCCTCCAGAGTAGCTGGCACTACAGGCATGTGCCCACAAGCCTGGCTAATTTTTTTTTCTAACTTTGTAGAGATGAAGTATCTCTGTATTTTCCAGGCTGGTCTTGAACTCCTGGCCTCAGGTGATCCTTCCATCTTGGCCTCTCAGAAGTGCTGGGATTACAGGCATGAGCCACCTTGTGTCTTCTTTTTTCATTTTCTTTCTTTATCTCATTATTTTAGATATACATAAACAAGTTAGCCCACAGACTTCCAGCAGAGCTCCAGAGCAAATGAATATTTACCTGTTTGATATATTTGCAAACAGAGGCCATGAGTTAGTTTACAGCCCGATCCAAAAAAACCTAATGTTCAGTCTTTCATATGATAGGCATTTAGAGCACTCTGTTGCATACCATTATTCCGTTTTCAAGTTAATTCACATATCCAAGCTCTTCCTGTACAAGAAAGTATTAACTCCTCAAAATGTGATGATTTCCGTTGGCTTTTGAATCCTCTGAGTACCTTACACGGTGCTAGGAACACAACATTAAGTTAATAAATACTTGCTGATTCTTGACTCTTGGCCATTAAGTGCAAGATAATGAGTGATGAGAGTGAAACATAGACTAGAAATTAGTGCATTTTTTAAAAAGTTCCAAAATGAAGAAAATGAAGTATTTTTACTTACTTCACTTACAAGAAAAAGGAAGTATTATTACTCTAGACAGTCCTATCCTGTAAGGCCTGTTGGTGAGAAAGAACAGTTGAAATGAAGAAGGACTCAATTATGTTCTATGAAGTTAAAAGAAAAAAGTTGTTTAAGCTTAGAAAAATTAAGTCTCACAAGGGCATTGTGGTAGCTAGCTTTAGATATTTACAGACTCTTGTAAGAGGGGGCATTCTGTGTCAGCTATGGCATAAAATTAGGGTCTACAATAAGTGAAGTACAAGGAGCTAAAGACCTTGACTTTTTGGCTCAATGTAGGAATACAGTTTCTAGTAACTAAGCCATCTAAAAATGGAACAACACTTCCAAAAGGGTGAGAGCACTGGTCTCTGTGAATGTTGTCGCGTGGACCGGGTAACCTATGTGGTATCCTGTAGAGAGAGCTGCCATATTGGGTGGGATGTTGGAATAGATCAGTGGTTCTTAAACAGACCAGGGCCTACTGCATCATAGTTACCTGGAGCACTTATTATAAATATGATTCTAGAGCTGTACCAGAATTCTGGTCATAATGTTTAGGGCTGAGAAGCAAGAGGATGTTGTTATTTAAAATGAATAGCACTACTATGGTGTTTCTGA
>NW_016107726.1:34759-39651 GCF_001604975.1 Cebus imitator | reverse complement strand
CTTTCTCTCTCTCTCTCTCTTTCTTTCTTTCTCTTCCTTCCTTCTTTTCTTTCTTTCTTTCTTTCTTTCTTTCTTTCTTTCTTATGCTGTGTATGTGAACCTGTGTGTGTGTATATATATATATATATATATATATATATATATATATATATCAAGACACATAGGAGTTAAAGGAGGATATATTTAAAAGCTGTTTACTTACTTTATTGTCCCCAGAGAATCCCACCCATGGAAATTTTTAGGTCAATAATATATTCAGAACAACACAACAAAAATTTGAGAATGAAAATGACATTGATTGACAATTGCTTAATAAAGTGATTGACTTTATTAAAATTATCAAGTCCAAATTGGTTTAAATGAGAAAATTAGGAAGCACTGCTTTTTGACATTAATTTGACATACTGTGTCTCATCTGCTAGATATGACTTTTGAAGGGCAAGTCCCTTCATAAGTGAGGGAAATCTGCCAAGACACTGTGATTGTGTTGGATGAGAAGTAGATAACTCAGGCCCTACTTTAAGGTGTTAATTGAATGAGAAAACAAAAGATAGTAAAAGGAAAATACACCCAGTGGGGGTGGGGGGTACAAATAAAAGGAAAAAAAGAAGAAATCCCTTGATATTGTCATAGAAGTGTTAAAAGAAAACTAGTGAAAAGGACACTCTCTCTAGACAGATGGGGGGATGAGTCATGAAACCATAGGACTTAAAGAGATTAAGAACCACCGAGTTTGTTAACCCCACTCCAAACTGTAAGATATATGACCTTGGGGCTTTGAAAATGTTAGTTTTCCCCCGTTGGTTAAAATGACTCAAGGGATGGGACCACTGTAATTTTTTCCATTTTGCTTTGCTTCTCAGATTCCTTTTTGCCAGCTTTTCTGTCCAGCAAAGGGACTCTTGCTAGCAGTTCATCTTCCCCAGCATGTTCTCCTGACTCAAAGGAAAGATTTTTGTAATGTGTTTTAATGATTTGCATAGCAACAGGCTCATTATAAACACATGGTTTTCACATTTTTCTGGACACTGAAAGAAAAAAGATGGCTTGTGAGAGGTGGAGAAATTCTTATTCAAACAGAAGGATACTTAATAATAGCCAGGAAAGCCAGAAGATCGCCAGCCAAGATCACTGCTTTTAGTTTAGGCCTGGGTTTTTTCCAAGTCTTTCTCAAGCAAGGAAGTCCCTCTTTAATTTCTTCGATACTAAGGAGAAAACTTTTAAAAGAAAAGGTAATTTTTGAAGCGTGAATTTAGGCTATAAACTTCTAAGTTGCTGAGTGCATGCATGTTTTCTAAAATTTTAAATTGTGAGGTGTTTTTTTTTTTTTTTTTTTTAACCAAAACATGTTTGTCTTTGCATTACTCACTGTTTAATGTTACATTTGGACAGTCCACAGGAGCTTCTGATTGTCCTAATGAGGTCAGATAACATTTCCTCCTTTTCCAGGACATCTTAGTAGCTTCCCTGTTCGGGTGGGGCTATCCATCCTATTAATGATGAGCATTCTACAGAATTAACAGAGTGCAACTACTGCTGTAGCCAACAGTCGCTCCATTTGCCAAGGAAGATTTTAATATACTCTCGTACATCTGGCGGAGACATCAGGGCCACAGGACCTGTTCCAAGTACCCTCTGTCTAGTGGGTGCTGCCTCTGTTTTCTGTGCTGCTCAGACGTTACGGGCATCCCCCTGCTCTTAGGATCAATGGTCTATTATACATCTCCCAGTTCTTCCAAAGTCCTGGGCTACCAGGCTGTATTCTAGCCAGCCAGGTAAAAGTGCCTAGCAATTAGCACCAGGAGGATTTTAAAATACTTAATCTCTGTACTGGCTTGCATGGAGCATTCTTAAATGTTAAAGATAGTTTCTGTCTGGGAAGAACTACAGCTAGTGCTCAACTTACGACCATGATTGGTTCCGACAGACCGGTCATAACACGATTTGGTCATAAGTTGAGTAGGCTATATGTATGCGGAGATGGTAGTGCTGCCGGAAGCTGGTCCACACTGTCGTACGCCCAGCTGGGCAACGTTTGTGCTGCCAGACGCGGAGCAGTCGTGGCTAGCGATTGTGATCGTAAAGTCGAACGGTCGTAAGTTGCATAGGTCGTAAGTCGATCAATACCTGTAACTGGAAAAGTTGTCTTTCAACCAACTGAGAATACATGCCCACATTTAAAGCTGTGCTATTTAGGCACCAGAAGGAGGGTAAGTGCATTTTTGTGTGTGAAGCAAGTGACAAGGGAGTTAGGTTAATGCATTTTTGGACAATGACGGGAATCCCCTTTTTCCAGTTACACATTTGGGCCTGTGGCATATTGATGGGAAAGCCAGACTAGGTGAAGCTCTGTATCTTCATAAGGGTTAAAATGGTGTTTTGGTATGTGCGTGTGTGTGCTTAAACTAGATTTCAGGAAGTAGTTCCAGTGTCCTTACAATAGCTTTCTTCACCTTTTCTTTCTTATAAATACCAATACTTTTCCCCCTTTTACTCCTGCAGCCTGCCTTGTGTGCTGTTGTAAACGAATTAGTGTTCAACCAGTGTTTAAACTCTCTCTTTTAAAAGCTCTAATTACGGTAGTATTTCCATTTCCTTTTACAACACCCTTTATTTTGTTCCGCCAGTTCTTTTAGTTCTTTTATTATTTTGAAATATCATTTTAATGGATATTTAAAGTTTACCCGTGGGCTGGGATATAGGGACTCCCTTCAAGTCTTAAGATTCAGCATGAATTCCCTGTGAATAATATAATTTGCTGAGAATAGCAAATTCTTCTCCTGACCAGCGCCAGCTAGTGAATGGGAAATTGTTCTCTTTATGTTGGTTATTGAGAATGGAATTATTTCTGCTGGATATTTTAGATATTTTAAGATGCAGTTGATATTGGGATCTAATCTCAAACATTCTGCGTGGTTAGCGTAATGTACAATGTGATGAGAGAAGGTGGCTGTCTGCAATAAACAATGCAACCTGGGAGGGAAGAAGAATTATTTTCCTGAAATAAGATAAGTTGATTGTCATTTGCATTGCTTTTCTTTTAACCTTTACTAAGTATCTATTCTGTGTTAGACATTTTGTTGGTCAGTGGTAATGTAGTAAGGAACAGCTCTCAACTCCCTACATCCCACTCACTCCCACCACAGAGCTATATCTCAAGCAGCTTTTATTTCATTTCTGTGTATTTGATTTACTAGAGATTTGTTTGAATTTGTCTTTAAAGTCTGCATAGCTGACCCTGTTTACTTCCAGGAGAAGGCTATGCCATTGCTTTGCTGAAACCCAGGGCAAATGTCTCCTGGGACCAGGACCAGCTACATGGGTCTGTGACCTGTGCAGTTAGTTGCATGGTGCCCCGTGCTCAGCAGTGCCCTATAGTTGGTTTGGTGCTCTGCTGCTGCCATCCTGAAATTTTTGGTTTTTGAACAGTAGACCCTGCATTTTCATTTTGTACTGGAATCTGTAAATTAAGTAACCAGCCCTTCCCAGGACAGCCTCCTGGTCCTCATACATCCATCTCTGTTCATTCACCTCTGCTTGTTTCGTTGTTATCTTGTGATTCACTCTTAAATATCGGTGGATTTACTGACTTGAATCTACCGTTATGGGTGTGATCAAAGAGAAAAAGTAAATTTAAAATACGCTAAGGGGAACAAAAATAAAATGTGCACGATCTTTGCAAATAAGAAAATAGAAATGCAGCCCTGGTAACCATTTTTGCTCCTGGACTTGACTCACTGGGAAATCCTCACAGGAATTGGGGAGGTGGTATGAAGTCAGTTTGATTTCTTTTACGAAAGCTGATTGGATTAGCTTGTCTTGATCCTCAGCTAGGCTTTGCTTATGTGGTACTGTGAAGAAGACGACTCTTAAGAAAGTTTATACTTTTATTAATTAACTCAAGACTATACAGTAGGTACCTTCTTCATTGTACAAGTTGTCCAAATGCATGAAGTTACTTCTTGTTTGTTTCTTTGCTCTTGCAAAGAAAAAGATATGGTTTGAAAGATACGCAGTTAGGTAGTAGCTATTGAGGCAAACTACTGCTCCTAGAAGGTGAAGTATAGACAAATAAGATGAAGTTAACTTAGCTGTAAACATATTCTAGCTGTTTCTCTGATATTCTTTCCCTTTAGGGAAAACAAGTAGTAAAATAAATCAGTGTTCTTTTGTAGTATCACTTGGCATAACTTACTATTTATTGTAGGTGCCCTATAATGAAGACGAAACTCAGAACTTCAAAAGGAAAGAAATCAAAGGCATTATTCATATTTCAAAAGGAGTCTTCATGTAATGTTTGTATTCTTTAATGCATCTGAGATGTTTGAGACTCTTTATAAAGCAAGATATGCTTATATGTATGTTTTAACCATTAAATAAAAAAAGAATAAAAAAAAAAAAAAAAAAAAAAAAAAAAAAAAAAAAAAAAAAAAAAAAAAAAAAAAAAAAAAAACAGGTTGAGTATCCCTAATTCAAAAATTCAAAATCCATAATGCACTAAAATTGAAAACTTTTTGAGTGTTGACATGATGCTCAAAGGAAATGCTCATTGAAGCATTTAGGATTTCTGATTTTTGGTTGAGAGATGCTTTCCTGGGTAAGTATATAATGCAAATATTTCAAAATCTGAAATCCTAAACATTTCTGTTCCCTAACATTTTGGATAAGTATACTTGAAAGAAACTTTGGCCTTTAAAGTGATAATTTTATTATTACATATTTAAATCATACAGTTAATGTGTTTATTAGTATTTGATCTATTTGGAACTTTTCTCAAAAGCAAACAAAAATAATGTGTTTCTGTTGAGCTATTTTGAAAATAATTTCTTTCTTTTTTTTTTTTTTTTTTTTTTCGGAGTTTATTGAAAAGTATAACTTTCAATGTCCAATTC
>NW_016107726.1:18810-34713 GCF_001604975.1 Cebus imitator | reverse complement strand
GTAGAGACGGGGTTTCACCATGTTGACCAGCATGGTCTCGATCTCTTGACCTCGTGACCCACCCGCCTCGGCCTCCCAAAGTGCTGGGATTACAGGCGTGAGCCACTGCGCCCGGCCCCGAAAATAATTTCTTAAGTAGAGGTACTGATTTTTATCCTTTGTGAATTCCTTGACTTTCAAAGATACATTCATTCATTTCTTCAATCATTCATTGATTCCAAATTCTTCTTTATTAATGTTACATTACAGGATTGAGAAAGATTACACAATTCAATCCATAAAATAATAAAGGTTTGTAATAGAACATGAGTTAAAATGTTCAATATCTACTTTTTCTAAAGCTTGGATAGAATATGATGATGCCATGTGGTAGTGTTTACCTTTAACAAAGGTGTGAAGAGGGGGAATAAACAACAGAAGCTATGTGAAAAAGTGTTTTGTCATGTTGAGGCAAGCAGGCTGTGCCTTGTAAATTTTTAAGAGACATCTGCTTCCCCATAAAGGATTCTTAAGATTGTAGGGGTGTCATTATAATGGGTGGGATTGAGGATGGTGTGTTAATTTCAAAATAAATAAAATTTTTAAAGATCCTTTTTTAAAAAATATCTTGAGGTTGGAGGAGGTGTAAAAGGTGTAAAATATCTATTTTTACACCTTTTGGACTTCTTTGCTCTATCATTTTCCTGAATATCAGCATTGGGACATTAAGTTGCTATGGAGTGGGTGGGGAGAGAGAAAAGTCTCAAATGTGCTATGTCCACACGTTAAAGAAACTCACAGTGTCTAAGCAGCAGCAGAATCTAGAAAGCACAAGAATCCCAAACCTCAGAACCTTCCCGGCCTGAGGACATTATAGTTGTGTGGTGCTGTGGAAAAATGTAGCTGCATTCCATCACCAGATGTAATGTAGCAGTAGTAGTCATGGTAGCAGCTAACATTTATGTGCAAGAGTATCTCAGATTTTTATCTTTTTCAGTGCTCCCTAGAACTCTGTAAAGTGGGCACTGTTACTGGTCCCTGAAAAAGAACTGTTTTTTAAATAACAGAAGTTTTTCCCCTAACGAGTGAAGATTTAGACTCACATAACTGGAGTCTTTTACATTACTTTGCCAGAGAAACACATCCATTCTTGCCTCTGTTCACTGGCTTTATCAGAGTAACAGGGAGTTTTGTTCTATTAAAAAGTCAGCAAAGAAATCCAGAGGGCTGACCTACCAGTAAGATCAGAGATTATAAACTAGTACTATGAGGGCTGATTCTGGTCTTCAGGCAGGACCATTTTTCAAAGAAGTGAATTGGGATGCCTTGCAGAGAGGCATGTACTGTCTAACTGGTCCTAGTTCTCCACTCCCTAGGGAGTTACAGTCAGCAACATTTACAGCTTCATGTGACCTGTCTGGCCCTGTAGGTATTTAGGTCCTGACTGCTGATACTTGCACTTTCTGTATAACTTGAAGTGCGTCTCAGTACTTGGGTCAACCCATACCTCTTCACTGACCCAGTTGGTTTTATGTCATTCAGCATCCAGCTGTCCTAACACTTCAGCTGCCTGTAAGAGACTGTAGGTGGTTGAGCTGAGTGTGAGAGTATTACTTCCCTTAAGTGCTCATTTGAAAATTTCTATGTAAAGATCACTCCAGACTTCTGGATTATATGTCCCTGTCAACTTTCTGTTGCAGAGCCATGGCTCAAATTATTCAGATTTCCTGTTTATTGCTCACAATATCTGTCTCATCTCTGATTACCCATAAAAGGTTCCTGCACAGTAAGAGTACCAAGTGTCTTGTAGGCCAAAAAAGACATCATTCAAACCTTAAACAAACAACCTTTTTGAGAAAGAGTCCTTTGCCTTCTATCAAGACAGACCAGAATGGTAGAATTTTATATCTAAATATGAAACCCCACATATCAACAGATCACAGAGACCAGGTGCTTTATTTTACAGATGAAGAAACTGAGAAACGCACAGATAAGGGGACTCTGCCCATAGTCACACAGCTGTTTAGTGACAAGCCTGGCTCTTAAGCTGGTTCTGGAATGGTTTTAGGTGAACTAAGCATGCTGACATGGGAGAGCCCGTAGACAGGATTTATTTAAACATTCAAAAAGTCTTTGCCAATCCTCCCCTCCCCTCCCCTTAGCTTAACAGCTAAGACACACTGTGGAATTGGAAGGGATGAGTTTTGTCAAAGAGAAGGAAGTAGTTTAGACAGAAGAACAAAGGGTAGAGGGAAACAGGCACTTCTTTGAGTGAGCCCTTTAAATAGTGAGCATTATGTAGAGAGTGGAATTAAGATGGGTTCTATTTAACATTTTTATCAGTGATCTCCAGCCCTGGGCACATAGTGAAAGTGCCAAGCTTTCAGATGACACTAAGTCCTTTAGAAGGGTGGAAAATTGAGACATTGCAAGTAAACAGTAGAAAGGTGTCAGCAGGTGTCAAGTTACCAGGTGTGACTCAAATAATGATACTGCTTTCTGATGTACTTTGTAAAAGCAGAGGAGGAGTAATCATAGCGGCACATGTTGCAACATGTTTCCCTTTACAGCCTCCTAGCTCTCTCAAGGTCAGCTCGTCAATCTTGTGCTTGCAGCTGGGGAGAGTGAGTAGACATCTCGCCTGAGGTTTGCTGCCAGCATAGGAATGAGTTACCGTTACTCAGAGCAAAGCCTAGCAACTTTGACGAAAGCTTAACTGAAATGTGGGTTAGACACGTGGTCCTTTAGTAGAAAATCATGGAGATGAAGCAATGTTGGAAGAAATGCTTTTGACCAGCATAAGTGTTTTGAAGAAAGTAGGAAAGATGTTTACGGCAGTGACTAATGTGAGAAACCCATAGGTCTAAGAAAAACATGAAAAGGTCTGTCATTTGGATCCTTGAAATAAAATGGCCAACTGTGAAAAGATAGCTACTGATGAGCATACTGATGGAAATTTTGAATCAAGTTATGCATCTGCTAGAACTCTATGTTTTGAATGATTGTTGGAATCAGCAAAGAACTAGTATTTTGGTTTAATCTTCAAGGAAAATAATAGCTGGAAAGAAAACAATACAAAAACAAAAACCACAAAGGAGAACATACATTAGTTTAGTGTGGGAAGTAGGGGGAAAAATAAGAAAAAAGGAGAACAGACTTGAAGACGTCACTCTCAGGTGTTTGTTTCTTGATCAGGCTCTGTAAACTCCCTAAAATTAAGTTCTTGTGTTTAGAATCAGTCAGGAGATGATGCTAGCACAGCCGTTGTTAGGATTAGTTCACAAAGCGCCTACCACTGTGCTCAGCACAGAGTAGGTATTCAAATGATGTTTGTCTTTTAAACAAAGAAGAGATACTAGAAGGTAGCAGGAAACTATTGCATCCCTCAGAGAGCTGTGCTGCTCAGTCACCTGGCAGAAGAGTCTCTGTGACTCGCACCCACCAGAAATACAGGGGAAGAGCATTCTGGGAAATGGAGTGCAGCCTAGCCGGATTGAGACACTACAATGCCCCTGTGAGGCTTCGTACATTATTAATGATTAGTAAAACCCAAATCACTGTAAACCATACCCTAGTAGAAACTACTGAATACAACTTTGGTACTGACTCGTGAGTTCCAGAATTCAAAATGACTCCCCCAAAACAAATGATCTGATATTATTGAAGATAATTTCAAATTTGTCCCTAATTTCCTCAATTTCCAAAAGTGGAGTTGCAAAAAATAATTTAAGCAAATAATTTGTGCTGTTATCGTAGACAAATATTTCCCAGGGAGGTTCCCCACCCTCATCCCAGTCCCATATAAGGGAGCAGATCTGCTGCAGAGAACACGGGCTGGTCCCGTGTCCTGGGCTGAGTGTGGGAAGGCTAATGTTATCAGGCCTATATGAAAAGACAGGATAAAGCAGGTCTTGCCTCGAAGCTTCCCAGATGGTCAGAGCAGCTGTTGAGGATGGGAAGCCAGGTTGGCTGCCACAGGATGGGCCAGTCTGACCCAATGGTAATCTAGCAATACTTGTAACTTGAAGAGACTGTAGTTGTAGAATATAAACAGATTCCAGTGAAAGATTATTTAGAGAGATGATGGACTCGTGATGAGTGACAATTATTTAAAAAATAAAAGTAAGACATGGGGGCCTGTTGGTTCTTTAGGTGTGTGGTCCTCAGACTACATGCATCAGAATTGCCTATGACATTTTTTTTTTAAATATAGGTTCTTGTACCCCAGTCCTGACTTCCTAATCAAAATCTGGTTTAGATCATTGCCACAGGTGACTCTTATCATTTAAGTTTGGTTAAATGGAAGACAGCCGTATCCTGATGTCTTTTCAGCTGTAGCTGGTCTTTTCTGTTAGTAGATGGATGTTGGAGAATCTCAGGGTGGATTTTGGGGAAACTGGGAAGGAATGAAAGAGTTGCAAAGCTTGAAACATCTGGTTCAGGCTGGGGAATATAGAGAATAGATGGCGTGGTCTTATTTAGTAGAAGAATTGTGGGCATCTTCCTGGGGATCCTAGAAGGAACAGAATGGAGAATCCAAGGTTCTTCTACAGCAGCTTTGGTCAGTTTGATTGTATTTCCTCTTTCAGAATATTTTAGCCTTCTAGGTAGTTAGACTGCTGTAATACACAATGCATAATATAATGAGTGACATGTCTCCTAAATAGGCTTAGGGGATATATTAAATACTATTTATTGCATAAGAATTTAGCCTTTTTTGCATCCTTTCATTTATTATTAAATTTATTATCCCAATAATAATAATAATAACTGGCTTGAATTATACTACTCTAGGACCCTAAAACTTTAAACAAGACTTCCCACCGTTTCTGCAGGCTTTGAAGTTATAGATTTAATTTTAATTTTTAAAATGAGAATTTTGCAAAACTGAGAATTCTACACATGGATTTCAGTAATTCTTCTGCCACTCTTTGATTTATTGACTTTTACTGCATTTATGTAAGTGTAAGATGAAATAATAGGTAAATTAAGAAAACAATAAAATCATTTCAGCCAAATAAAATTCAAGATTGTGAAAACAATGTTTCTTTCCATTATGTTTTTTTTAAAAAATATTATTTCTGGCATAGGTTTGTGAAATACTTGATTTCGGCTACCAACTAGAAGTACACTATATTTAAGTAAAAAAAAAAAAAATTAAAAACAGAGTGGCTTGGTTCTAGATAGCAGTTATCTTAATTTTCCAGATATCTGCAACTATTCCTTACTATACATTGATTTTGTGTGTTGTATTTGCACACATACAAACACACCCATGATCTTATGATGAACTGACTCTAGTTAAGAGTACTTAAAAGCATTATCCTGAGAGCTAATATTCTGACAGTCTTTTTTATTTTTTCTTTTTTTTTTTTTTGAAACGGAGTCTCACTCGGTCACCCACACTGGAGTGCAATGGTGCAATCTCGGCCCAATGCAACTTCTGCCTCCTGGGTTCAAGCGATTATCCTGCCTCAGCCTCCCCAGTAGCTGGGATTACAGGTGCCAACCACTGTGCCTGGCTAATTTTTATAGTTTTAGTAGAGACAAGGTTTCACCATGTTGGCCAGGCTGGTCTCAAACCTCTGACCTCAGGTGATCTCCCCGCCTCAGTCTTCCAAAGTGCTGGTATTACAGGCATGAACCAGTGTGCCCAGCCCTGACAGTCCTTAACCAAAAATTTCACACTTATTTTGAAAAATATGGTTTGAAAATATTTTATCCACCACAAGTTGGAAAATGCCAGGTAAACGAAAATGGTATATATATATATTTTACTTTATTTTAGATACAGGGGTATATGTGTGGGTTATGTAGGTAAATTGTGTGTCATGGGAGTTTAGTGTACAGATTGTTTCATCACCCAAGTAATAAGCATAGTACCTGATGGGTAGTTTTTCAGTCCTTACCCTCTTCTTACCCTCCATCCTCAAGTAGGCTCTGGTGTCTATTGTTCCCTTCTTTGTGTTCTTGTGTACTCAGTGTTTAGCTCCCACTTAAACCTGAGAACATGTAGTACTTGGTTTTCTGTTCCTATGTTAGTGCACTTGGGATCATGACCTCCAGCTGCATCCATGTTGCTGCAGAGGACGTGATCTTGTTATTTTTTGTGGCCGCATAGTATTCCATGGTGTATATGTAACACATTTTCTTTATCCAGTCTATTGCTGATGGACATTTAGGTTGATTCCATGTCTTTGCTATTGTGATTGGTGCTGCAATGAACATACATGTGCATGTGTCTTTATAATAGAACTTATATTCCTTTGGGTATATACCCAATAATGGGATTGCTGGGTGGAATGGAAATCCTCACAGGAATTGGGGAGGTGGTGTAACATCAATCTGATTTCTTTTAGGAAAGCTGATCGGATTAGGCTGTCTTAAGTTCTTTGAGAAATTGCCAAACTGCTTTCCACCATGGCTGATTTACCATGACTGATTTACATTCCCACCAGCAGTGTGTGAGCATTCCCTTTTCTCTGTTACTTTTT
This sequence comes from Cebus imitator, assembly GCF_001604975.1. Taxonomy (NCBI): domain Eukaryota; kingdom Metazoa; phylum Chordata; class Mammalia; order Primates; family Cebidae; genus Cebus; species Cebus imitator. The sequence continues at coordinate 28,240 of NW_016107726.1, read as the reverse complement.
GGCTTTTTAATAATAGCCATTCTGACTGACGTAAGGTGGTATATACCTTATGGTGGTTTTGGTTTGCATTTCTGTAATGATTAGTGGTGATGAGCATTTTTTCTTATGCTTGTTGGCCGCATATATGTCTTCTTTTAAAAAGCGTCTGTTTATGTCCTTTGCCTGATTTTTAATGAGATTTTTTTTCCTTATTAATTTGAAAATCTGTTATCTTTACACCCCAGTTCAACGAATACCTTTTTTTAAAGAGTGTCATGAATTATTTAACCAGTATAGTCTAAAGCAGGCATTTTTCCTTTCTGGTTTAAAAATGATTATTTGCTAATTTAGGACATTTTATAATTATAATACCATTATAACTAGAATATGATTAGAAATTCATTTAAAGCTTTGAACATCTGAAGAAGAATGGTGAGTTGAATTACAGGCATTCTTGCCTTTTGCTCTGTGACACTTGCATTTAATCTCACACACACACACACACACACACTCACTCTCTCTCTCTCTCTCTCTCTCTCTCTCTCTCTCTCTCTCTCTATAGAGGACTGAGCCATTTTACTTTTGCTTCTTTTTACCTTGGCCCAACACATAAATAATTGATTAGAGAGCATTAAAGTAGGTGAGGGGGAATCAATTTCACTTTCGATCATGGGGAATGAAGTACTCCTATATTTTTAATTGTCTAGATCAAGCTTTTCCAACCCACAGTCTGCAGGCCACGTGCAGCCCGGGATGGCTTTGAATGCAGCCCAATACAAATTCACATGGGCATTGTATAGATTGTCCTCTTGTGGCTTTCACTTAAGAAACAGAATTTTGTAAGGATAAGGGCTTTACAAATCATCAGATTGAATCCCGCTTTGAAGAAACCAGTCTTGTAGTTACATGATTATTAATCAGGGCAAAGAAGCCCAGGCAGGTGCTTTTGGAGTGGCATCCTGTGCCACATCCTCCACTAAACATGTTCAGCCATGGCTTCCCCCTCCCACCCTTTGTGCAGCCCAAAGGCCGACTCCCTATTCCACGCTTGGTCCTTCCACCTTTTCTCAGGATCCTCAACGCTTCATCCAGGGTGACTCCAATTTCATGTAATTTTCGAATATATTTAATATCTGCTTCTCATAGATTCCTTGCTTTTCATTTCCAACCACACTTTGTTTTATGTATATGAAAAATTAACCACAAAATATTTCATACTTTTATGCTGCCTAATTACTATTTAATATCTGTTACCATTGGATGCCTTTTTTTCTTTTGATTTTCTTTCTATTAACTTACCCATTGCTTTCATCAGTTTTTATCTTTTCCTTCTTGAGTCCTTGAAAAAGTATGTCCATCATCAGTGTTGCTTATATTTGCCTCTTGAAGGTTGCCAGAGGACACTGCCATGCCTGAGCCAGTGGTGGCCTTAGACAGGGAGAGCCCACTCCTCAAAATCCTCTCCTTCCTTGGCTTTTGGTGACCTTCACCTTATCTCATCTCTGACCTGCTTATTTTCATCTTCCAATCTCCAATTGTGGAAGCCTGTCCTTCTAAATTTTTCTCTCTTTATATTTGCTGTGCAACAGAGCTTAATTATATTTTTTAGCCTTTAGAAGTACTTTTGAGACAGGGTCTTACTCTGTCACCCAGGCTGGAGAGCAGTGGCACAATCACAGCTTGCTGTAACCTCAAACTCCCAGACTCAAGTAAACTTCCCACCTCAGCCTCCCGAGTAACTGGGAACACAGGCATACACCACCATGCCTGGCTTAATTTCGTGTGTGTGTGTGTGTGTGTGTGTGTGTGTGTGTGTGTGTGTGTTGACAGTGTCCCCCGATGTTGCCCGGTATGGTCTAGAACTCCTGGGCTCAAGCAGTCCTCCTGCCTCAGGCTCCAAAAGTGCTAGGACTACAGGCATGAGCTACCACGCCCCGCCCTAGAAGTAATTTTTGATAGATGTGGCCTAACTTTTTACCATTTACCCACATCTTATTCTTGATTTCTTGCTGACTGAGGACAGCCATTCATTCATTTGTATGTTGAATACCTGCTGTGTGCTGGGAACTGGATGTATAGGCAGAATACACCCTTTTTCTTAAGCATATATTCGTGGCCCCTCTGCTTGTCGTTACATTCTTGCTTCAGTGTCCTCAGACTGGTGATGATAACTATTTGTCAATTACCCCTACCCATAATACTCTAGCTCAGTGGATTCTTGTAGGAACCAGAAAGGTAGACATTGATGAACTCTTAGTTACTTGCTGCCTTCTCTTGACTTTAAATCCTCCCTTAAATATCCCATTTTTCTATAAGTAGCTCCAAGATTCTTTCACTGTCACAAATTGAAAATCTGTCACTAGCCCCCCCCCTTTTCCTCATGTCATTTATTACCCTAGACCTTGACAGTTCATTCCTTCAAACTCCACCTCTGCTTGGTAGACATTTCCCTACTTAGAGTCAGATTGTTATCTTTGTGCTAGTAGTCATTTTTTAGGCTTTTTGGTGAAATATACACACAGACAAGTGCAAAAATGAAAAGTACAGCTCAATGAACCTTTGTAAAGCGAACACACCCATACAGTCAGTCCCTAGATCAAGAGTCAGAGCATGACCAGCCACTCAGTATCCTTCTTTGTGCTCCCTCTCAGTGTCTATCCCCCAAGGATAACCATGATCCTGAATTCTAACTCCATATATTAGTTTTCCTTTTCTTTAAAAAAAGTGAAAACTTTTTAGGTAGAATAATACTGTATATGCCCTTTGATGTCTTCATTGATCAGCATTTTTTGAGTCATCTATATTGTTGTGTATAGAGATCATTCATTTTCATTGCTGCATAATATTCTATCGTAGGAAGACATACATTATAATTTACCCATTCTCCAAAGGACATTTGAATTGTTCACATTTGGGAGCTATTATGAATGGAACTGTATTGCTGTGAACACTTCTAGTACATGTCTTATGGACAGCCTTACACAGGCGTTGATGAACGTATTTACTTCTGCTGAATATGCATATGCTAGTTTAAGCCAGTAGTTTTCCAAAAATTGTATCACTGCCAGCAAAATTAAGAAAAGCAAATTGTAAGGCCGAGAAATCTTAAATACTTGATCTTTTTTTTGTCTTTCTGTATTCAATTTGTTATTCATTAAACAAATATTAAGTACCTTTTATGTTTGAGGCCCTCAGGGGATGTCAGTAATCATAAAAGGAAGTATCCTGACATTTATTCAGTTGCAAATCCTATTGGTTTGTGTGGGGGTGCGGTAGCGGGGCAGAGTCCTGTTCTTTCACCCAAGCTGTAGTGCAGTGGTGCAGTCGTAGCTCACCGTAGCCTCCTGGCCCATAGTTCCTGACCCAGAAGATCCTCCTACCTCAGCCTGGGTGTAGCTGGGACTACAGGCATGCGCCACCATGCCTGGCTAATTTTAAACAAGTTTTTTTTTAGAGACAAGGTCTCACAGTATTGCTCAGTTTGGTCTTGAACTCCTGGGCTCAAGCAGTCCTTCTGCCTTGGCCTCCCAAAGTGCTGGGATTACAGGCATGAGCCACTGCGCCTGGCTGATCTTTCTTAATATTAGCAATAACGATGACTCCTAACGTTTCATAAGTACCTCCTGAGTGGCCAGGCACAATTCTAAGCTCTTCATCCATATTAATTCATTTAGTCCTTGCAACAACTCTTTGAGTTAGTGCTATTATTCTGATTTCACAGAATGAGAAACTCAGACACAGAGATGTTGAGTAACTTGCCTGCACTCTGTGAGTACATGAGGGCTGTGATCCAAGCCTACACAGTGTAGCTCCAGAATCCACACATTGACCACTATGTGCTATGCCTTTCCAGTTAAATCCGATCTAGCCCACTCTGCCCCCAAGTTATGTCTTCTTACCTCCAGCCTTATATACAATGAAATGGTAAAGAGCACAGGCTTTAGAGTCAGACAGACTTGGATTTGAATTCTGCTCTGCCATTCGCTATTTGTATGACCTTGGGTGACTTATTTATCCTTATAGAAGACTCAGTTTCTCCATGAACAGAAGCTCTTTTGAAGATTACACTGGCTAATGAATAGAAAAGCATACTTTGTAGTACCTAACACTATTATAATTATTATTTGACTTCCTAATTTGTATCTGTAACACCCATTCATATAATGTGGTGTATATACCAACTCTAAAGCATCCTTCTCAAGGATTGCTTTCATCATTTTCCTTCCTTTATCAAAAACATATAACGTCTTACTGTTGCTTAGAAGATTGCTTAGAAGATTTGAAGCATGGCAAGCCTCTGTCTTCCTTTTTGTCTTCTGCTTCCTTACATATGGCTCCATCTTATTTGTCTGCCTATGCCATTCAGTGACTCTGGACACCCTGGGCTTCTCACTCCTTCCTCTCCTCCTTGTAGTACTTGAAGTATCACCCTTTTCCTCTTTCCTTCTTGCCCTAGAAGCCTCCTTTGCCTTCCAGATTCACCTGGGCATTCATTCAACATGTTTTTTCCTAAGTTTAAGGCACTCTGCAGGATACAGAGTGGCATAAGATGTCAGTCCTGTCCTGCGTGGGGTTTTCAGTATATTTGGGTAGATTAGATGGTCACATAAAAATATTTGAGCAATATAGTAGAATGTGATGGATGCTAGCTGGATGGAATGATAGGGAGAATCTTTGGAGACATTATTCAGTGATCTCCAGAGAAACAGAACTAATGAGATGTGTATATAAATAGGGAGAGAAACTTATTTTAAGGAATTGGCTCACATAAATGGGGATGCTTTACAAATGCGAAACCTGCACTGCAGGCCAGCAGGCTGGAAACCCAGGGAAGATGGCAGTTCAAGTCCAAACACAAATTCTTCCTTCTGGGAGGTCCGTCTGTTCTCTGTAAGACTTTCACCTGATTGGACGAGGCCCACTCACATTAAGACAAGCATTCTGCTTCACTCAGAGTCTACTGATTTAAATATTAATCTCATCAAAAAATACCTTCACAGAAACATCTAGAAAAATGTTTGACCATATATATGGGTATTGTGGCCTAGCCAAATTGACACATAAAATTAACCATGACAAGAGATGTCCCTGGAATTGGGGCCTTGAAGAAGACATTGGATTTTGGCGAGTCAGCACTGTTAGGCAGAAGGACAGCCTGGACCAGGGGCTATAAGCCTGTTTTCTCCCCCAAATACCCAAAGAGGTAGCTCCCATCAATATCAGGGGCTCACTGATGGATGAGTGGAAAGTGTGAAGGGAAAACATCCCAAGCTGAGGAAATTATGTAAGAGGAGAGGAAAATTGCAGTGCACAGTCCTCAAGGATATCTAGAATGTGGCAGGAAGCACATAATTGTAGCACAGATTGCCCTGGATTTATATTTCAGCTAAAGAATTATTTGAAGTGCAAGGTTTCTCTATTACTGTTGGGTCACATGTTCACAGGATGAAATCTCCTTCTGTATCTTGAAACTAAGTCATGCAATTTCTTTTTTAGAATTTTAATTTGATGAAGTCATTAAGGAAAAATATTTTCTAAATCTAGAGTTACCAATATGTTCATTATAAAAGAAACTCCTTTATTTTTCTTCTCATAAAACCCTATGTTTTGAAAAAATATATCTACCGTTAGTACTTCTTAAAATTATTTTGTTAGATACCATGTATTGATCCTTAGCATGAAATAAGTGGTGTAACTTGACACAATTTTACATAAATAATATTTTAGTTGGCTTGGACAGCCCATTTTGGGCAAAGTATCAAGGATTTTTCATTCATTGTTCATGCATGCATTCAATAAGTATTTACTTGAAGACCATGTGGGGGGATAAAAAAATACTTACTAAGCATCTGTTGTATACAAGGAAATCTGGTTACTGGTAATACAGCACTGAACAAAACAGATGAAGTCCTTGATCTCCTGATATAGTAGTTTGTGACTATCTCAACATTTTTATAGAGTTGAAATTAAGAATTATAAAAGCATATAGTACCATCATTATCTGAATCATCAAAATCAACTACCAAATTGTATTGTATTCTCTCAATTGTGAAAAAATGTATTTTAATTCCCAAATGATAGCTTGTTTTCATGTAATATTATTACAGATGTCCTCCATTGAGAAGATGATAAACATATAGAAGATGCTCATGTGAACATGTCTGTTTCTAGGTGGTAAACTATAAAGGAGTCCATTATGTTTATGTTTATTTGCATAAACTTATGATCATGTTCTTCTTTAGACTTAAATCTGTGCTCATGACTTCTATGAGGAAATCATCCTGCCTGTAAGCATGATCATGCCTTTAAGAATTGATGGAAATTGTACAGAATGGGCTAACATGAAAAAGTGAAGCAATACTTGGGATTTCATTCTGTGAGGAAAATGTACAGGACTTAGTTTACCAATGTCAAGTTGGTGGTGGCTCTAGATGAGTTTTCATAGAAACAAGAAAGTTTAAATGTCAGAAATGCATGTAAATGTAACCATATTATTAATTGCACAAATTTGGTTTTTCTTTCCAGTCTTTTTAGCGCATGCCTTTTGATCAAGTTACTCTACGAAGACCATTTTTATTACTAAATGGTAATCATGGACCATTTTAAATACTAAAAATGGTGATGTTTTTAAAGTATAGTGATTTTACAGGGCTCAAGTGGGAAGAAAGGAAATACCCTTTATTTGGGCCTTTCAGAGATTTTACTGAGCCCTGGGTGAGAGCAGTGTTTCATTTCCCAGTTCCTACCACCTGTCCACTTATATTCTCTGCACATTTACTACACTGGCCTCTTTGCCATTCTTTATCTGAACTCAAAATTCAAATAGTAGAAATCAGATAGAAATATATGTGGATGCCCCGGTGGCTCATGCCTGTAATCCCAGCACTTTGGGAGGCTGAGGCGGGTGGATCACCTGAGGTTGAGAGTTTGAGACCAACCTGACCAACATGGAGAAACCCCGTCTCCACTAAAAATACAAAAAGTGGCCGGGTGGAGTGGCGCATGCCTGTAATCCCAGCTACTCAGGAGGCTAAGGCAGGAGAATCGCTTGAACCCGGGAGGCAGAGGTTGTGATGGGCTGAGATTGTGCCATTGCACTCCAGTCTGGGCAACAAGAGTGAGGATCCCATCTCAAAAAAAAAGAAAAAAAGAAATATGTGTGGACTTCATTCTATAAAGGTAGGTTTTTTTTTTTTTTTTTTTTTTTTTTTTTTTTTTTTTTTTTTTTTTTTTTTTTTTTACAAAAATAGGCAGAGGATTTAAGGGACCGGGAAGAGGAAGAAGATGATAAAAAGAAAAAGAGAGAATCCATTATTATATTATATCAAAGATACTTCCTCTTTTAAAACAATTAGATGTTTGACATGGTTTGATGACTGTTTTGAACTTGTACATTTTAATGAAAGATAATGTTATACTTTTAAAAAACAACCAAATCCATTTCTCCCAAATCTATTTTGTCTGTTAGTTTTCAAAAAGTAAGAAGTCTTTATCTGAAAAGTTTAGTTCAGTTGCTCAGGCCAAAAGTCTCGCAGTCATCCTTGAATTCTCTCTCCCATACAGCACATCCAGCCTTCAAAATACGTCTAGATTCTGCTAGATTCTGACTCCGTCTTTCTGCGGCCACTGCCACCTCTCTAATCCAGTCTGCTGTCATTTTTCCTGACTGGCATTTTTGCTTCCTCCCTTGCCCCTCACAGTCCATTGTCTACAAAGCAGCCAGTACCATCTTGTTAAATGCATGTCAGTTTATGTAGCTCCTTTGCTCAGTACCTTCCACTGGTGTGCCATCTTACACTAGTCAGAACTCCTGCTGTGCCCTGCGAGGCTTTTTGTGGTTTGTACCACTTCCTGCCTTTTCCGTCAGCCCAACCATTCATCCTCTTGATGAATCTTCGCTATGCTGACCTCTTGACCATTCATGAATGCACCACACTCACTCTGCTGAAAGCCTTTCGACTTGCCATTCCCTTTGTTTGAAGTGAAAACCTCCATTGCTCAGATATCCACAGGCCTAGTTCCTCATTTTTTTTTTTTTTAGATCTTTGCTCAGCGTTTGCTTTTACCAGAGAAACCTTTCTTGACTACCTCCTACCTTGTTACTCTCTGTGTCTCTTACCTGCTTTTTGCTCATTGGACCTATTGTTTATTTACTTGATTTTTGCTTGTCTTCCCCACTAGACTGTGAGAGCTGTGAACAAGAGCAGAGAATGGGTTTGTTTCATTCACTGACATATCCTTAGTGCCTAGAATAACTCCTGGCATGTAGCAGGTGCTCATTAAGCTTTTGTCAAATGGATGAATAATAAATAATGGAATATATGTGTGTATACACTTTTAATATTTTACCAGTAAACTAAATAGGTGTATTTTTTTAAATAAAAGTACTATACAAAGATAAGAAATCATTATACTAATATTAATAAAATCGGACAGCTTTTATAATGATTTCTATCCAATAAATTTTGTGCTCCTTTCATGAATATATTAACAAATTATAGGAGGCCACATATTTTCTGCAATCATAATTTTTTTAGGAGAAGCCTGCTGAGATTTTGTTTTGTTTTGTTTTTGTTTTTAAAGAGAGAGTTTGAATACCTACTTAGTACTTCTTTTCTGGAGAGTGCTCTCCCTTGAATATGGCCTGATGCCCACAGGGTGTGCCCCGTGCAGCCACTGACTGCCCCAAACTGGCATCCTCTCTGGGTTTCATGCCCCTGAATTTTTGGTTCCTAAAGAGACATTTAATGCACTTCTATTCTGGTTTCTAATGAGAGAGTTTTAAGTTCTTAAGCCTAGGATGAAAAGGAGGAATGTGTTTATAGCAGCCTTTTATCATGAAATGAAAGAATTGAAGAATTTTCTCTGATTTGAGAATTACAGTTCTCTGCTTGGCAATTCCCCATCCCTTTGCCCATGTCCTAAACAAAGGGTTTCCTTCTCTGTATGTGTCGCTTTGTCCATCTTTTTTTTTTCTCTAGGAAGTTACAGTTTCTAACTTAAGGTTTACTGTGTGCTGAGAGTTACAAAGATGGCCTTGTAGAAACTGAGGCAGTTAGAAACTAAAACTCTCAAAGAAGAGAGGGTGTTCCAAATGATTTTAAAATCACATTTAACAAATGAACTGTCTCCTCCTTTAATCCTAGGGCCCCAGGAAAGATTTGAAAGGAAGAACTGAGAGACATTTCCATGCTTGAAAATATCAAGCATGATTTTGGCAGAAATCACAGCATAGGAAGATGCTTAGATTTTTGGGCAGTGAGATGTTTGCTGGTTTGGTATTTTATCTTTGGCAGTTCTTACCACATTTGATGTCTTTAGCTGCTTTGAAGATTCTGCAAAAGAAAATTATTCATTTCCAGCATCAAAAATTCATTATAATGTCAATGTTGTGATCTGTTTATAGGCTTCTGTAGTTCTTTCTCTTCTTCCTTTTTTTTTTTTTTTTTTT
>NW_016107726.1:0-18750 GCF_001604975.1 Cebus imitator | reverse complement strand
ACTTATGCTCCAGCCTTGTAGAAACTATAGACTAACCTACTACACAGGCACAGTATTGTAATAAAAGAGCACTTGACTGTAAAATCAGAAGACTTGGCAAGTCACCTCCTGCCTGGGAGCCTCCATTTCCCCACGGATACATGGGACTCATCGTGGCTATCTTTCAGGGTTGCTGTGAATATGAAATGACAGGAAATATTACACATGACAGTTCTTGGAAAACAACTCCACAAATGCAAAGTGCTGTCATTTATTAATAACTATTTGAAGGCTCTGATTTCTTAATATCTAGAGAAATTGATTAAAATTCCAATTGTGGAGAATTCAGTTCTTCCAAAGCTTTTGATAGACATGTGGAGTGTTTTTATTCTTTTTTTCATAGTACACTAGGAACAATGTAAAGTTTCTTTCAGCCAATATGTAATTGACTGTCTTTTAAATATGTGGCCATAATAATATCCTGTTTTAATGTAAATGTAAAGTAAGACACTGTGTGGGGGAAAATACAAAGATGAACAAGGCAGTCAGTCATAAAACAATAAAGGTGGTCAGGAGTTCGCAACCAGCCTGACCAACATGGAGAAACCCCGTCTCTACTAAAAGTACAAAATTAGCCAGGCATGGTGGCACATGCCTGTAATCCCAACTACTCGGGAGGCTGGGGCAGGAGAATCACTTGAACCCAGGAGGCGGAGGTTGTGGTGAGCTGAGATCGTGCCATTACACTCCAGCCTGGGCAACAAGAGCGAAACTCCGTCTCAAAAACAAAAAGCAAACAAACAAGAACAACAATAAAAAACAGTAAAGTAGGCAAAAAGAGATGCACATAATTAACTAAGTTGTTTGATCAGCACCATGTTAGAGTTACAAAATCAATGGGAACACAGAGAGTGGAATGAATTATTCTAATTTGGTAACTGGGGAAAGGCTTTATATTATGTAATACCTAGAGTATAGGTGATTTTTTTTTCTTTCTGCTGAGTCCAGTGTTGTTTTACGCCAACTGTTTGGGTGGCTAACTTCCAGAAAAGCATTCTTTTTTTACCTCTCTCAGGCAGTAAACGATCATGTTTTTTGTGCAGCTGGCAAGTCTAGGGTCATCTGTTGAGTCTGTGAATTATAGAATAGAGATGTAGTTCCCAGCGTCAAGGTACTTATGGGCTAATGGAGTGCTAAATAGAGAGGGATGGGCCAGACCTGGTGGCTCATGTCTGTGATCTCAGCACTTTGGGAGGCTAAGGCAGGTGGATCACTTGAGGCCAGGAGTTCAAGACCAGCCTGGCCAACGTGGCATGTCTCAACTAAAAAACAACAACAACAAAATACAGATGGATAATCATGTTATCATTACAAATGCATAAAATCCATAATCTTGAATTGCTGAGATTGGGGAGAGGTTGAGCTTGGATCATAGTGGCCACATGGGACATATGGTGGATACAGTGTCTCACACCTGCAATCCCAGCGCTTCGGGAGGCCGAGGAAGGCAGATCGCCTGAGGTCAGGAGTTTGAGACCAGCCTTGCCAACGTGGCAAAACCCTGTCTCTACTAAAAAAAAAAAAAAAAAAAAAAATTAGCCGAGTGTGGTGGCACATACCTGTAGTTCCAGCTACTTAGGAGGCTGAGGCAGGAGAATTGCTTGAACCCAGGAGGCAGAGGTTGCATTGAGCCAAGATTGTACCACTGCACTCCATCCTGGCAACAGAGCAAAACTCTGTCTCAAAAAAAAAAAAAGAAAAGAAAGAAAGTTGGGTGTCTCACTCAGTTATCTCACAACAGGTCCATGCTTTGGAAATTAAGGTCATGCAGCAGGATCTCTGAAGTATCTCTCATACTGTTCACTTCTGAGCAGTTAGCCCCTTTTTTGCTATTTCTGATAAACATCCCATCCAGCTCTTATTTGTTTTTTATGTCTGTGTTTTAGGTGTTCTTTTAATGTGGGCTACTTGTGTGATACTCTGATTTTTTGTTTTGAAACAGTCTCGCTCTGTCGCCCAGGCTGGAGTGCAGTGGTGCGATCTCTGCTCACTGAAACTTCCATTTCCCGGGTTCAAGTGACTTTCCTGCCTCAGCTCCCCCCCCCCCCACCAGTTAGCCAGAATTACAGGTGTGAGCCATCACGCCTGGCTAATTTTTGTATTTTTAGTAGAGACAAGGTTTCACCATATTGGCCAAGGTGGTCTTGAACTCTTGACCTCAAATGATCTGCCTGCCTCAGCCTCCCAGAATGCCAGGATTACAGACATGAGCCACCATGCCCGGCAGGTACTCAGATATTTTTAAGTTGTGAATATGAGAAAATACATCTTCGTCACCTGCGGTGATGAGGCACTAAAGCCCGGAAGCCAGCAATTTGAAATTTTCAAAATTTAGACTGCCCAATAAACAAAGCATCAACCAGAGTTTAAAATTAGGCTGGGCTGGTTCTTAGGGACAGGACTTGGAAAGTGGGCTCAGGGTTACAATGACAGAGATGCTGGAGTAAGAAATGTAGATGGCATTTCCATCCATACAGAGTCTGTGGTGACTGGTAATGTGCCTAGCCATATGACTAAACCTGGGCTGGGGGTTGCTTTTTCTTTATTTTTCTTTTTTAGCGGGGTGCTGTGGGGAGACAGGGTCTCATTCTGTTGCCCAGCTTACAGTGCATTGGTGCAGTCACAACTCACTGCAGACTCCAAACTCCTGTGCTCAGCTGAGGCTCCCACCTCTACTTCCTGAGTAGCTGGGATTATAGGTGTGTGTCTTCCCTCCTTCCTACTTCCCTCCCTCCCTCTCTCCTTCCTTTCCTTAATTTCCTTCCCTTCCCTTCCCTCCCCTCCATTCTCCTCCCCTCCCTCCTTCCCTCCCTCTTTCCTTTCTTTCCTCGCTTCTCTCTCTCTCTCTCTCTCTCAAGTAGGAACTACCTTTAATTAGGGGTTCCAGGGAAGACCTTGTGCTCATCCACAGAGATGATCTTCTTGTCTTACATTTGTTGTTTTTTGTGTATTTCGTCCTTCAGACCAGCCTGTCGGTAATAGCAACACTGCACTTCCACCTGCTGGCTCACCAAAGCTTCAAGGATGTTATGCAGAATTCTTAGCTGGGAACCTGGCTGTTGACCAAGAAGACAAATCTTTGGGCAATTGACTCACCCAGCTTCCAGATATAACTTAAGCTTTCTTTTCCCACAGTGGAATTGTAGGTAATACTATGAACACATGATTTCAGGACAGGCAGGTGTGTATTTTGAGCTGATGAGTCAAGACATATTTATTGCTAGTGTAAGAGGGATGAGGCTGCATAGTTGACAGCTGCAATTTAGAGGAGTGGTTTTGGTTGGCTGATTAGCATGGAGCCTTGGTGTTCCCTGATCTGTGCGCCTTTTGCCCACCTGGAGGGTTTATTTAATGCTGTTGGTTCCTAACTGTGATTCATTCCTGAGTTCTTTCTTTGCCGCTTGGTAGCTCAGAGATCAGTTTAAGTCATGTACAAATAAATAAACATTTCACACTGAAGGAGCAGTTTTGCTCTTTGGATAAGGACTTGAGAATGGATAGTTTCTCAAGGCTTCCTTCCTGACTGTGTAATGAGTTTCATTTCTAGAACTTTTAGGTGCTCTTTCATATTATAGAAATAGTATCTAATTACTAGGAGGGGATTAATCTTCCTACCTCTCTCCCTCCTTTCTTCTGTCTTTGTCTCTCTGTCAGTATTTCATCTATTCAGAAATTTTTATTGAGCATCTACTTAGTGCCAGGTACTGATCACAATGGAGTTGGGGAAGAGCTGGTGCTAGTGCAGGAGAGGCCTGGGGGAAGTATTGTGAGGGGTGTGAAAAGGTTCACTAACTTGTTGAGAGGGTTTGGGAAGCTTTTGGAAAGGATACATTTCATCTGAGCCTTGGAGCATGGACAGGTGATTGGGCAAGTGGAGGCGGATAGGCAAGGGCGGTTAGACTAGGGAAATAGCAACAAGGCAGGAAAGAACTTGGCAACCATTGGGGAGCAGCTCATACTTATGACAGCTCAGGTATGAGGGGTGTGGTGAGACATGAAGTTGAAAAAAAAAGTAGTTTGGACTAGATCGTGAAGAGCCTGGTGTGCCGTGTCAGGAGTTTGGACTTTTCCTGATTAGGATCATTGGGTGTTTTGTTTTTTTTTTGAACGAAAATCCACATGACGTAAATCTACCATTAAAATGATTTTTTCTCCTCACCTTGTCTTATGGTGCTGAGTAAGTTCATCGTTTTAACCAATTTAAAGTATGCAATTTAGCGGCTTGTAGTGTTTTAGCAAACTTGTGCACCACCGTCACTGTCTGATTTCAAAACATTAGCAGGCATTCCTCAGCCTCCCTTCCCCTCAGTCTCTGTCAACTACTCATCTATTTTCTGTCTCTATGAATTTGCCTATTCTGGACATTTCTTATGAATGGAATTGCACAAGATGTGACTCTTTGTTTCTGGCATCTTTTACTTAGCATGATGCCTCAAAGTTCATCCATGTTATAGTGTGTCTTGATACATCATTCTTTTTTATGGCTGAATAATATTCCACTGTGTGAAAAGACCACATTTTATCTCTTCATCGGTGTTGGACTTTTGGGTTGTTTCCTCCTTCCAGCTCTGTGAATAACATCGCCATTCATGTATCAGTTTTTGTGTGAACACGTGTTCTCAGTTTGTATGGCTATATACCGAGGAGCATAATTGCTGAATCATGTGATAATTCTTCAACTTTTTGAGGAACTGCGAAACTTTCCCAAGTCATTGGAGATTTTTAACACAGATCAAAACAGACTCATTTCATTTTAACATCAGACACTTTAGCACAGTATTTTCTTTTGAAGCTGACTATTTCTACAAACTCTGTTGGCATGTTTCTCTGGTTCAGGGTATCACAGCCCACAGCAGGGAAACATGTTGGGCTCTTTTAAGTCTTACGGATTGATTGTTATAAAGAAATCTGTACCCAACAGCATAGGATAGGACAGAAAGAAGTGGTGCAGGACACCCTCTCTCTGTGATGTATTTCAGAAATGAATTTTTCTTTTTGCAACAGAACCCCTGGTTAAATGATAGGCTACTATTAGGGAATTTATTATACTTATAAACACTACTTGGATTCCCTGTAATTTGTTATAATTAATGCAAAAGTTCAAGAGCAGAAAGCAAGGATCAGGTCGTGGCCTGCCTTTCTCTTTCGCAACACCTTGCTATCATGGCCTTTTTTTTCACTAGTTCAGGCCTGTGTGTGTGTTTGTATGCGTTTAAACAAATATTATCCTTTTTAGGAAATAATTGCAATCTTTGGCTCATCGAAACTGAAGGAGTCTTATTACGAAGTTGGGTGTCTCTGGCAAAATAGCATATTTATTGATCAATGAATGTTGAAAACTTCTAGACTTGAACTTCTGCCAAGAAAATCTTGTCTGTGTTTGAGTAGATGCACGTTTTTCTTTTCATGCATGTACACGTATTAACTTGTAGTGTGAAAAAGGCTAGAGGAAAACTTTCCCTTTTAAGGGTATCTTTGCTAGAGTTTTAGTTTTAGCCTTTTCCTTTTGTTTGTTTGTGTCCCCCCCCCCCCGGCCACCCGCCCCGGGGTTATTTCAGTTTTGCATAGTTGCAGGAGTGTTTGCTTTGTAGTTTGCTAGATAGTGCAGACTTTTAATTCACTGTCAACTTGAACAGTCATTAAATGTAAAAGCTTTTAGATAATGCATGGGTCAGGCACCAAACACATTATTAGACTTTAATAGTCATCAACTGAAATTCTTCTCAAGAGTTTTGAGGAGAGAAGGATGGAGGGAGGCAGGCATTCAGGTTTATCTGGTTGCATGCCTGCATACGTAGTATTTATCTGATCTTGGCAGACTGAGAACAGCAAGGGCCATCCTGTCCATTATCTGAATTTACAGCTGTGAACACCCGCTGGAATGGCTGGAATCTGCAGGTTCCCTCCTGTGGGTATCTCTGTCAATCTAAGATTTAAAATTATTCCCCTTTGCTCTCCTGTACCCAAGGACTCTAGGACTACTTGTCCTCAGTCCCCTCTTTTTTGTCTTTTATAGTAGAAAAATGTTTACATTTGTTTCCATTTGCACAATATAACAGCCAGAGAGCAATGCTGTCTGGCACTTTGATACATGCTGCACTTGGGGGAAATGGATTCCAGTACATTCTAGAAAGAGTCCTGTGATATTGCTAGTTATGAAGGAAGTTTTCTTGTGAAGAAGGCACATTTTAAGTCTTACCCTGCTCTTAGTAACAGTGACAAGACAGTTTGTCTTTCTGGGTCCTGGTCTGGTCTTCCACTCCAGTAGGTTTATGGAAAGGCTTCAAAAAGTGAGGAATTTGGCCAGGCGCGGTGGCTCACGCCTGTAATCCCAGCACTTTGGGAGGCCGAGGCGGGTGGATCACGAGGTCAAGAGATCGAGACCATCCTGGTCAACATGGTGAAACCCCGTCTCTACTAAAAAAAAATGCAAAACATTAGCTGGGCATGGTGGCGCGTGCCTGTAGTCCCAGCGACTCAGGAGGCTGAGGCAGGAGAATTGCCTGAACCCGGGAGGCGGAGGTTGCGGTGAGCCGAGATCGCGCCATTGCACTCCAGCCTGGGTAACAAGAGTGAAACTCTGTCTCAAAAAAAAAAAAGTGAGGAATTTAAGGATGGCCTCTCTCTCCAAATTGTCACATCCCTACTGAGCATGACTATGGGGAGAGATAGGTTCATTTAACTAAATTTGAGGAGGGAAGAGCAGACCAGGAGCCGTGTTGTTGATGGAGATGCTGCAGGTTGGTAGTTACAGCTTCCCGAGTGCTCTCACTAACCTGTTTTTAACTGTGAAAGAGAGTTTCTTTTTTTCTCAGACCTCCTTGAGCAGTAGGAGGAGAAAGAGTAATGAATGGCTGATATGTGCTATTAAATTTGCTTAACATTTTTTATGATCCATAATATAGAAGCTACTCGGTGCAAACAAGTAAAGACCTGTGTGTGATACTGATGATGAATTGCATTTTACTTCAAAAAAAATCCGCATTTAGAAATACATACACACAAGGGCTCAGTTTGTACCTGCTGTTGGACACAGCTGCTCCTTCTAGGAGAAGCCCACAATCAGAAACTCTGGTCTGTAGATTTTACTTCTATCCCTCTATCCTTCTTAGAAAGTTGTTAACAAACAGTAAAAATGTATAACTCAGTCTTCTTTCCCTTCCTTCTGTCTCTGGGGGAGAAAAGTGAAATATCCCAGAGGCCGCTGCCAGGAGAAAAAACAGATCTGAATAACCACTGGCCACAGTATGAAACATGTTCTGTAATAGGATTTTATGGAAAAGTTTCACATTCCGACATTTGCCTCATATGCTGTGGCACAGACTGTCTAAGGGGGGACGGGGAAAAGCTCGGGGATTGCAGCCTTTCCTTAGAAGGATCATAAAAATCACCAGGTAGTGGTGTTTTGTTTTTGCTTTTATTTTTAGACTTCAGTGAAATTGGTGGCTTGCCCAGAATGGGCAGGGATCACATCCTGCCTTCACCTCTGTGGTTGTCCATGCTCAGATCTGGTTCTGACCTGGTCTTTAAGGAAGCAGTATTACCTTGGACAAGTCATTCTCCTCTCTCAGCACGGTTGCCTTCTCTAAAAAGTGAAAGGATTGGACTGGGATTTTAAAAATCCTTCCCTTATTAAACAGCTTAGGCACCATCATGCTGCAATGTTGTATGACCCCCCAAGCCTCTGTGGCTTTACAAACAAAGGTTTATTTGCTGCCCACCTGCCACTGTGGGTCGCCTGAGGCTCTGCTCCCAGCCGTCTATGCCCAGGGCTCGGGCTCACTAACAGCAGGCCCTCCCTGCTCATGCAGGTCTCAGAGCAAAGGGAAGCAGAGGTGGAGAACCGGTCACTGGCCCTGGACACTTTCGCTTGGGAGCAACAGTCACTTCCCATTTCCATTCCCATTTCACTGGCCCGAAAGCTGGTCCCAGGAGTAACGAGGTAGGCGGGCGTGACTCCATCGGGAGGGCAGCAGACATTTGGAACCCTGGCAGGGGTCCTGCTCCTCCTGTCTTTGCCATCCTGTGACTTAGGCTGAGCATGTTGCCTCCTGTGGTGGCAGTATGACCAAACTCAGATCCCAAGGCTTTGACCATTTTACATGGCTGTCCCCTGTTTGGGGCACATCTGCTGAACTGGACTTGGAATGAGTATTTCACCTGTGGGGAAAATTACATTAAAAGTGACATGTACCCGGCCTCAGAGTTCCTGCTGCCTTATTTGTAGTTCAGAGGTCATCTAGCCCATGCTTTTCAGAACACCACACGGACTTGCTCACTCAGAAGAATGAACAGAACTATAAAACAC
The DNA here is from genome assembly GCF_001604975.1 of Cebus imitator. NCBI lineage: Eukaryota > Metazoa > Chordata > Mammalia > Primates > Cebidae > Cebus > Cebus imitator. Next base: position 10,403 of record NW_016107726.1, on the reverse strand, counting down.
AGTTGCAGATGTGCTGAGATAAATTCCTCATACATGAATTTAAAAGAGAGCGTAAGGATCTTAGCCATTCATCTCTAAGTGTTGGAGATATTGTTATGGGGTATAATTTTGAAAGAGTCCTTTGATACCTCTGTCAAAAGTACCAACAGCTCTATTGATTTGACCCAATAGGGCATTTTTTCAAACTTTATCTTTCAAACTCCTAGGGCAGGAAGTGACTTGGAAAAGTCACTTATCTTAGATGAGGCCCCCAGAGACCGAGTTGTAGCATGTTAGCTCCCATTGGTGATGTTTAATAACACTGATTACTAGGCAGCCTTTTTAATTTCACTCAGAGAAATCTGCATTTAATAAAAAATTGTTTAAAAACAAAATTAAAAAATTCGAAAATACAAAATTTTCCCTTTATTCAAGAAGCATAATTATGTTCACCAATTCTTAGAGGAAGAGCAGAATCCTAACCTAAAACCTTTCATCAGGCCTTAAGAGTCAGATGGACTATTTCCAGGTCTTTGAATATGAAAAATATTAAAAAGTTTTCTTTGTGAGCTTGGGTTTTCAGAGGATCTCTTTGGAAAGTTGGCAAATACTTACTTTCCTGGCATGAAAATTGTTGTTTTTTTTTTTTTCCTTTTCCCCTCCACCCAAAGCTATGACAGGGTGGAGTATACTTCCATGAAATTGCATGTTTCCAAAATAGAGTTCACCGTTATATTTTACTACTGTTATAATTGAATTACTAATGAAAAATAAGCAAAGAGTAGGCATTCTAGAAATAGAATTTCAACTCCTGTTGTCGTTTAGTCATCATATTAGATAGAATTGTAATATTTTTTAAAACTGCCTTTTGTGCAAAACTGTACCAACCAAACAATTTCCAAAGTGGTTTGAATTTCATTCTCGTTTCTGCAGTCTTACCTAGCAGCACCCACAATCTCATGGTAATAGCACCGTATCATTGCTGCTGTTTAGATTCTCTCCTGGTTTGGAAGGCTTCCAGAAGAGAGCCCTGCTTTCTTCAGCTCCTTATTTTATATTCCAGCAAAATCCTACACCCAACCTACATGATTAGGAACGCTCCTGGTGTTCCTTGCTGGTGGATTGTGAGTCACTGTTTCCTAGGATAGAATGGATCTGTAATAGAACTTACTGGCACATTATAGAAGTGATAGTTGTAGATGAAAGTTGGAAGCAGCAGATTATTAAAAACTAGAGCTATTGTTTTGCTGGCAGATTAATTGGTTACTGGTCTACTCCCAAAGATGTCCACTAATAAATAATCTTAGTTGGTCATTTTCATCTCCAAGGTGACAGGTAACAAAGCTCTACCTCTGGCAAATAATGCCGGGATAACACCTTTTCAGATGTTTTGCTCCTTGGTTCTTAACCACTGAACCCTTAGATAGTACACTAGACAGAAACATGATCACAGTGGTCAAAAAGATATATGCATCCTTTTAAGTAAGGCAGAGAATGTTTTAGCACTCTCCAAGATACTCCTCAGCTAGCACACGTAGGCCCACAGAAAGTACATGATAGCTATGGGTTAAAACGATCTGTTTGTCTTCCTGGCTTGGAGAGCAGCAAATAAGTCAAAACCACTCAAGAAGGATGAAAAGGAATGAATGGCATGTAGATGAGATTCAACCATTTTATAATTAGCAAGAATTGGTGAAATTTACCATTTTCTCCTACCTTGAGATTTTGCTTTTTGTTTTGCTTTGTGATTTTTTTCTAGTTCATATTAGGTTTGACTAAAAAGGCTTTTTAAGTAACTCCCAGTGTTTGCCCTTCTGATTGGAGTATAGGTTTTTCCCACCAAAGAGTGACATGGTTGTCTTTATCCTGTTCAGTAAATACAAGAGCAGATAAGAAGTATGGGATTCTACTGGAGTTTGCACAGAGCCCAATTCCTTCCCACAAACAGGCATTGGATTGATTGATGTGTAATGATGCCTGTGACATCATCATGGTAGAGCCAGCAGTAATTAGCTCTCAGCACTGATTGCCTCTCTCCCGGAAAGTTGGGCTTTGGGTCACGTCTGGGTTTCCTTGATTGAGATGCCAAATTGAAGTTAAAATAGTGAGTGAGTTACAGTTACTAGGAGCAAAAGGGTTGTTAGCATATATCAGGAACTGATGCTAGGAAAGTGTGCTTTTTTTTTTTTTTTTTTTTTTTTTAGTGGTGACTGTGTATTGAGAGTATCGTCAAAGGCAGTGGAGTCCTGAGAAATAAGTCTTGAGTGAGAAGTTTTCTAAATGTTTAGGTAACTCTAAGAGTGATTTTATTGGTGGAGAAACAGGACACTGTATTAGCTCCTGAGGATACTTATCTAGTCTGAGACTTCATGTGTCTGGGCACAGTTCTGTCCCTCTGTACTTTGCTGGTTTGAGAATTTACTTCAGTTTGGCAAGTTGCATCAGATTTGGTTTTTATGATTCACAGATATGTTAAGGCGAAAACTGTATTTGATTTTTCAGTGGAATTACAGATTACCTGGCCTGTTTGTGATCTGCCTTACCAAACTTTTGAGTTTGAAAGGTGATGTGTTTCTAGAATGCTTTCAGGAACGCACACTGTTGAATGTAGCTTTGGCAGTCGTGTTGTCGTGGGTATCCAGGTGTGCAAGAGCATTTTCATTCTTGGACTCTGTTATGAAGACCTGGTCCTTATCAGTAGTTTATCCTGCTGGCCTACAAGTAAGTGATGCTATGAGAATCCTCTCAAGCTCAGAATGAACAGGATATGGCACCTGCTACATCAAACAAAGATAAACACAGGCAGAGGTCACATTCCATCTTTTACAGAAATGACCTCTATCAGCATCACCTGCGTATCCCGCTGTGTACACAAGGTTTCACATCTAGAGACATCTATGTTGTGGGAGTATATTCCAAGTGTGTGTTTTTAAGGTTGTTTTTTCCTCTATTCCCATGAACAGATATCAGTATTACCTGCAAGTCAAAAAAGATGTACTTGAAGGACGATTACGATGTACACTGGAACAGGTGATTCGGCTAGCCGGCCTAGCTGTGCAAGGTAAGACATGGTTATGAGCAGCATGTGAAATTCCATTCTGTTTGATCATGGTGTCGCTGGCCTCTCAGAGTGAGAAGTTAGATTTACTTAAATGATCTCTTAGCAATGCTCCCTTTTCATTTTAAGTTATCTTACATGAAAAATGCAAAGTTAGTGATTTTTGGTGGCTGGGTAGTAGATTTCTCAAAGCTGTTTGCAAACTTCTCATGCTTGTATAATTACAGTTTTATTTGAGGAAATAGCAGCTTTTATTCTGCCTTTAATTAAGGCTACATTTCAGGGATTGTGGAATATTTTCTTAGAATTTGTCCACTGCACAATGTGGTCATATTCTGTGACTTGATGCTGTAAAGGTGTTACTAACATAACTTCTTAGAGTGTGATAGCTTTAAACATTATAGTATTGTATATTCTAATGCAATTAAAGAGAGAAATTTAAAATCTATGATTGTAACATGAAGCAACAAATGTGTATTGGACTGAATTTATCTTTTATCCTGTCCTATATAGGTTTATATTACATCTCTGGTTTTTGCCTTCTCTAAATTGTTATGTGGGGGACTTTATATGTATATTTATACATTATGGCTTATTGAGTGGTGCCTTAACTGCCTTCAGTCATACTGAAAGCAAGATAGGCCGGCTCGGTGGCTCATACCTGTAATCCCAGCACTTTGGGAGGCCGAGGCGGGCGAATCACTGGAGGTTGAGAGTTTGAGACCAGCCTGGCCGACATGGTAAAACCTTGTCTCTACTAAAAATTCCAAAATGAGCCAGGCATGGTGGCACACACCTGTAATCCCAGCTATTCAGAAGGCTCGAGCAGGAGAATCACTTGAACCTGGGAGGTGGAGGTTACAGTGAGCCGAGATTGCACCTCTGCACTCCAGCCTGGGTGACAAAGCTAGACTTCGTCTCAAAAAAGGAAAATTAAAAACATGTTTTCAAAAAAGCAAGAACACCGTAATATAATTTTTGAAGGGAAACTTTTCCTTTTAGTGATTTTCTTGAAAATCAGCTTCTCTGCAAGTGTGAGCCAGCCAGCAGCTGGGTTCTTGCTGCGTGGACTGTTGTTTTAGAAGGTGTGAACTGACTTCCCATCCCAAACATTGGACTGAATGGAATCATCTCGGATCTAAATGTCTGAAGAGGCAGCCCTTCTCCTGACCTCTTTCATTATGGGGTGTTAACAACTTAGCAATTTCGGTTCAAAGTACAGTTCCCATACAGTTAGCTTCTGTTGTAATTCTGTGATTGGAAACAGGCAAAATCTGATGTGTCACCTCTGTCTGCTTAAAGACTGGAAGGAGAAGAAATAGTGACCAGTTATGATAGAGAAATCAGTGGTAGCATTGTTGAAATAATGGTGAAGATCAATATGTCCCTCATCTTCAAATTGAGTCTTTCTCCTTTTAAAAAGCTTTCGTTGGAATGGGTGTGGTTGTTCATGCCTGTAATCCCAGCACTTTGGGAGGCCAAGGCGAGAGAATTACTTGAAGCCAGCATCCAGGAATGCTGGCTTTACTGGAGTTTGATACCACCCTGGGCAACAAAACAAGACCCTGTTTCTACAAAAAAAAGTGAAAATAAAAAATTAGCCCAGCATGGTAGCACACACCTGTAGTCCCAGCTGCTCAGGAGACTGAGGTGGGTGGATTGCCTGAGTCCAGGAGTTTGAGGCTGCAGTAGGCTGTGATCAATTCACGACACCCAGCCTGGATGACAAAGCAAGACCTTGTCTTTAAGAAAATTAAACAAATAAATAAAACCCTTTGTTTACTGCAGGTACTCTTTCCTCTCACTACTCAATCATTAGGCTTATTGTGGGCATCTGGATATTGGAAGATCCTTGAGGAATTTGGTGAACTTACTCCGGATTCCGTTTTCATTGGGTTCTTGAAGCTAGCTGTTCAGTCTGATGAAACCTCCTCTAATACTTTTCAAATAACTTTCTTGAGAACCCTTATTGAAGTTTTTAGAAAGATGTATCAATAGAAATATAAGTTGTGGTGGAATGTGATAACCAATGATTGAACTTGGAAATAGGCAGAGTGCATGACTTTTGCTATTCTTGAATGCTGCACCTAATTGGTAATTAGTTACATGCTGAGTTTGTAGGCTGATGTTTATTTTTTACCTTCTCAGCAACTTCGCAACATTGGTGCATGCTCGTGTGTATGTATCCTCTCATTCTATGTCTCGTTACCTTAAAGATACCTGGATCTATTTCTATCTGATGCTAATTGTTTTACATGAAATTAAAGTTTCATGCAGGTTTAGTTTTTAGGAGAGCAAGTGAGATAAGAAGGAAGACATTTATATATTTCCTTTTGCATGTGCTCAAACTGTACCACTCTGAGATGAAAACAGGAAAAACAGAATTTTTGGCATCTTGTAAGATGTGAAATTATCTGGGAGGTGTAAAGATAGTTGAGGTTGCCTGCCAAGGGTGATTTACAGTGGGAATTTCCAGCTGCAAATATATGAAAAGATGCAGATGGGTATGGCTCTTCAGTTCTCCAAATTAACCTTGAGTTAAAAAGTCCCCTTGGCAGATGTTCTTAAGATACAAATTGATGCATGTTTAACAAACAGATAAATACAGGTTTGTTTAAAATTTTTGAAGTGACCTTTAGGAATTGTTTTCAAATTTCATTATTTCTAAAGAATCGTTTAGTAGTGCGTACATGCTGATATTTATGTAAGTCGTCATTATGTCTAAGTAACTATGTCAAACATATCTCGGCACTATTTTTATTTAATATTAGTGAGAAAATAGGATGAAATGTGAATAATAATGTGTTGATGAGTTTGCCCTATTTTATTTCATCTTTAATTTCCTATAATAAATACTACCCTTCTACCTTCTTTTCTTCTCAGCTGATTTTGGAGACTATAATCAATTTGATTCTCAAGATTTCCTCAGAGAGTATGTGCTGTTTCCTATGGTAAGTGTAATTTTATTTTTCTTACCTTCTTTGGACATTTAGTTCTTTCCTTTGAAAATTTCAGGATTTTACATATGCATATTTCCTGGGGGAAGAATCTATGGGTTTATAAAGTAGGGACAAATTTTCTGAAACACACTGAGAAGGTAAAAATGCCTCCTTCTGCCTCAAGACACCTCCCTATTTTCTTTTTCAGATAATTTCTTATTAGGGTATAAAAATGCTACTGATTTTTCTGTGCTGATTTTGTAACCTGAAACTATACTAAATTTGTTTCTCAGTTCTATCAGATTTTTTGTGGAATCTTTAGGGTTTTCTACATATAAGATCATGTAGTCATCAAGCATGCTTTTACTTCTTTCTTTCCTATTTGGCTTTTTATTTTTCTTGCCTGATTGTTCTGGCTAGGACTATGTTTAATAGAAGAAGTGAGAGTTGGCAGAAAAAAATCCCGTTTACAATGGCATTAAAAAAAAAACAAACCCAGGAGTAAATTTAACTGAGGAGGTGAAAATTCTGTATATTGGAAACTGTAAAACATTGATGAAAGAAATTGAAGATGACACAAATGGAAAGATATCCTATCTTCATGGATTGGAAGAATCAGTACTGTTAAAATGTCTACTGAAAGTAGTCTACAGATTAATGCAATCCCTATCAAAATTCCAACATCATTTTTCATGGAAATAGAAAACAATCCTAAAATTAATTTGGAATCAGAAGAGACCCCAAATAGCCCAAGTAAATTTGAGCAAAAGAACTAAGCAGGCTACACCACACTACCTTATTTCAAACTATATTTCAAAGCTATGGTAATTAAAACAGTATGGGACTGGCAAAAAAATAGACACAAGTACCAGTGGAACAGGATAGAATGACCAGAAGTAAATTACACGCATCTATAACCAATAGCTTTTTCAACAGAAGGGCCAAGAACACATTGGTGAAAGGGCAGCATCTTCAGCAATTGGTGCTGGGTAAACTGGCCATCTAAATGTAGAGGATTGAATTTGTGTCCTTATCTCACCCTTTGTACAAAATTCAATTCCAAATGTGTTAAAGACTTAAATGTAAGACTTGAAAGTATAAAAAACTAGAAGAAAACATGGGGGAAAAGCTACATGACATTGGTCTGGGCAGCAATTTTTTGCATATGACCCCAAAAACACATGCAACAAAAGTAAAAATAGATAAATGAGATTGTATCAAACTAAAAACCTTCTCTACAACAAAGGAAACAACAGAGGTAAAGAGACAACTCACACATTGAAAGAAAATATTTGCAAATTATACGTCAGATAAGGGGCTCAAAATATACAAGGAACTCGAACTACCCAATGAGAAAACAAATAGCCATATTAAAAAAATGGGCAAGGGACCCAAATAGATATTTCTCAAAAGAAATGTACAGAAGGCCGACAGACATATGAAAAATGCTCAGCATCACTAATCATCAGGGAAATAGGAAATAAAACCACAAAGAAATACCACCTCACACCTGTTAGATTGGCTGTTATCAAAACAATGAAAGATAACAAGTATTATTGAGCATGAGGAGTAAAGTCTTACTGAGCATGAGGAGTATTGAGCATGAGGAGTAAAAATAACAAGTGTTATTGAGCACGAGGAGTAAAGGAGGTATAATTTCTAGCCATTTTGGAAAACAGTTTAGAGGTTACTTGAAAAATTAAAAATAGAACTACCATATAATCCAGCATCCTCGCTTCCGGGTATATATCTAAAGAAACTGAAATGAGTATGCCAAAGGGATATCTGCACTGCCATGTTCACTGCCATATTATTCATAATAGCCAAGATATGGAAACAACCTAAGTTCCCACCGACAGATCAGTGGGTAAAATGTGGTGTATACACACAATGGAATACTATTTGGCTTTAAACAGAACAGAGTTTTGTCATTTTCCATAAGATGGATGAATGTAGAGCACAGGATGCTAAGTGAAAAAAGACAAATGCGGCCCAGTCTCACTTGTATGTGGAATCAAAAAACGTCAAACTCACAGATGTAGAGAGTGGAAGGGTGTTTACCAAAGCTGAGGGTTGGGTGGAAGGAGGAAGTGTTGATCAAAGGATACAAAGTTAGGATTAAGTTCTGGTAATCTATTGCACAGCAAGGTGACTATCGTGAATAACAATGTATATTTCAAAATTGCTGAAAGAGTAGATGTTAAATGTTCTCACCACAGGGAGTGTAAATTAGTTCAACCATTGCAGAAGACAGTGTGGTGATTCCTCAAGGATCTAGAAATAGAAATACCATTTGACCCAAATCCCATTACGGAGTATATACCCAAAGGATGATAAATCACTCTATTATAAAGACACATGCATGGACGGGCACGGTGGCTCACGCCTGTAATCCCAGCACTTTGGGAGGCCGAGGCGGGTGGATCAAGAGTTCAAGAGATCGAGACCATCCTGGCCAACATGGTGAAACCCCGTCTCTACTAAAAGTACAAAAAATTAGCTGGGCATGGTGGTGCGTGCCTGTTGTCCCAGCTAGTCGGGAGACTGAGGCAGGAGAATTGCTTGAAACCAGAGAATGGAAGTTGCAATGAGCTGGGATCGCGCCACTGCACTCCAGCCTGGTGATAGAGTGAGACTCTGTCTCAAAAAACAACAACAACACACAAACAAAAAGACACATGCACACATATGTTTATTGTGGTACTGTTTACAATAGCAAAGACTTGGACCAACCCAAATGCCATGAATGATAAACTGGATAAAGAAAATGCAGCACATGTACACCATGGAATACTATGCAGCCATAAAAATGGATGAGTTCATGTCCTTTTGAGGGACATGAATGAAGCTGGAAACCATCATTCTTGGCAAACTGACACAAGAACAGGAAACCAAACACCACATAGTCTCACTTACAAGTGGGTCTTGAACAATGAGAACACATGGACACAGAGAAGGCAACATCACACTCTGGGGCCTGTCAGGAGTTGGGGAACTAGGGGAGGGGTAGGAGGGAGTGGGGGATTGGGGAAGGTAGGAGAAATACCTAATGTAGATGATCAGGAATGGGGGCAGCAAACCACCATGGCAGGCGTAAACCTGTGTAACAAACCTGCACATTCTGCACTGTACCCCAGAATTTACAGTATAATAAAAAAAAATTAAATGTTCTCACCACAAAGAAATGATAATCATATGAGGTGATAGATATGTTAATTAAACTGATAAACATAACCCATTCCACAATGTATACATGTGTCACAACATCACATTGTACCAAAAATAGTTGGAATTATTATTTGTCATTAGAAATAAAGGTGTTTTTTTGTTTGTTTTTGAGATGGAGTCTCACTCTGTTGCCAGGCTGGAGTGCAGTGGCGTGATCTTGGCTCACTGCAACCTCTGCCTCCTGGGTTCAAGTGATTCTCCTGCCTCAGCCTCTAGAGTAGCTGGGGTTACAGGTGTCCACCAACATGCTCGGCTAATTTTTGTATTTTTAGTAGAGATGGGGTTTCACCATGTTGGCCAGGATGGTCTCGATCTCTTGACCTTGTGATGCACCCACCTCAGCTTCCCAAAATGCTGGGATTACAGGCGTGAGCCACCATGCCCGGTCCCTATTTTTGTTTTTTAGCAAAAAAGACACCTACCTACTTTCCTTCCTTCTCCCCCATTCACCGTCTACCCTCTGGCATGCTGGCCCCCGCCCCTTTTTTTTTGTCAGAACGTACTGAGCTTCGTACCCCAGAGCCTTTGTACATGGGCTTCCTCTGCCTGGAATGCTCTGCTCCAGATCTTTATGACATTCAAGTCTCAATTCAATATTACCTCCCAGAGAGCCTTTCCATTCTTTGACCACCTGTCTCATATACCCTCATCATCCTTCCTGTTAAATCACTTTTCTTATGTGTACTTCTGTTTATTCTTAGGTATGTATTTATCATTGGTCAGCTCTGTGGTCTTTAGGCAGGGACCCTGTCTGCTCATTGTCATCTGGCACACAGACTGTGCTCATAAAAATTTTACAATGAATCAATAAAGTAAAATGCCCATTCCTGGGTGGAAGTAAAGATAAGGCTAGGTTGTAACCCCTGGGGAATTTTTCTTGGTTGGTTGGTAGCTTCAGGGTAAAAGAAAAGAGTATTGGCTGGGCGCCGTGGCTCAAGCCTGTAATCCCAGCACTTTGGGAGGCCGAGGCGGGTGGATCACGAGGTCCAGAAATCGAGACCATCCTGGCAACATGGTGAAACCCCGTCTCTACTGAAAATACAAAAATTAGCCAGGTGTTTGGCATGCACCTGTAGTCCCAGCTACTCGGGAGGCTGAGGCGGAAGAATCTCTTGAACCCGGGAGGTGGAGGTTGCTGTGAGCCGAGACTATGCCACTGCGCTCCAACCTGGTGACAGAGCAAGATGCCGTATCAAAAA
>NW_016107725.1:1928770-1958949 GCF_001604975.1 Cebus imitator | reverse complement strand
TGCATGCATGCGTGTGCATGTACGGGCATGTGTGTGCATATGTGTAATTGCACGGGCAAGTATGTGTGCATGCATGTGCATGTGTATGTATGCATGTGTGCCTGTGTGTGCATGTGTGTGTGTGCATGTACGTGCATGTGTATGCATGTGTATGTGTGCATGTGTGTGTATGTGTGTGCATGTGTGCACACACTCCTGCCTCTGTGTGCACGTGTGCTGGGGCATAGGCACTGGGGGTGGGTATTGAAGATGGGGAGGTCTGAAAGAGATTCTAGACTGTGAGCCTGAGGGAAGAATGGGCCCCAGCATGGGACTTCAATGGCCTGGCTGGGGAGGAGAGCTGGGGACCCTGGACATAGGCAGGCCTTGGTGGAAAGTCTGGGGAGGCTGGGGCCAGGCAAGGGGTGAGGAGAAAAGGTGTGGCCCAAGCCCTCACACCTGGGCTGGGCTGGGAGCAGACAGGCTGAGACGGTGGGTACCCACCATCCACCTAACAGCTTGTAGAAGGGACACCCATGACCTCACCCCAGCCTTGAAGTGGGCGTTGTTCACCCATTTTATGGATGAGACTCAGAGAGGGGACTGACTCCGGTCACATGAGTCACTGGCTGAGCCAGCTCAGACATGGGGCTGCCTGACCCTGATCTCTGCCAGGAGAGGGAACGACTGAACTGAATTCAATTCAACAGACACTCCCTGAGCGCCTACAAACTAGGCCTCGCCAGCACTCTTTAATAGATCTCTGCAGTGAAGGCAGCATCCTACACCCTGTACCGTCCAGCGCAGGAGTGGCTAGTCACATGCCAGGGGTGAAGCTGACACTGCTGGGCTCATGGCCCTGAGGAACTGAATTTCACATTTGATGTCGTTTTCATTAAGATGTAAATAGCCTTGCGTAGCTAGTGCCTATCATATTGGATGGCACAGGCTAGACAGGGGTTAGCAGTGGTAGACACACGTGGAGAAGTGTGCTGGGTTCTTCCTTCAAAGAGATCAAGGACTAGTGCAGGGTGGGGAGAGGGGAAAGGACAGACGGCTCACCCAGCCCTGAGCTTACCCCCAAGAGCTCACCTCTACCTAGCACTGCTACTTGGGGCTGTCCCTCCTGCCAAGGACCCTCTTCACCTCCCTGGCCTCTGACCTGCTCACGTGGAGGCAGAAGGCAGGGCTCCTGTCCCAGCAGGCAGGCCTGAGCCAGGAAGCACACACTGCCTTTACCTGATGATGTTGGCTGCGGCCTTCCGCTCCTGCGTCAGGAGCTCTGGGTCATGCATAACTTCTTCCAGGAAGCTGATCACCTTGCATTTGAGCTCATCGTTGGTCTCAAAGTCCTGCCAGGAAGGTGTGATGGGCAGCTCTGGTTACCATTTTTGAGCTGCCCTGCAGTTTGCGCCCAGGCAGAGGAGGGAGCTGCAGTCTCTATCCTGCCTCATTTCCTTTTCGCTGGCTTCCTGGCAGGGCACGAGAGGCTCTCCAGGCCTAGAGAATCTTAGATAAAGACACTGGGGCCAGACCAAAGCCCATCCTCCAGCTGGCTGTACCCCCGGCCAGGGAGTCACAAACCTACCTGTATCCCTGCTACAGGCAGGGTGGACAGACAGAGGCCCCTCATCCCTTCCACGTCCTTGGTTCCCCTCTAGGGAATCTGAGAGGGCCCTCTCGGAACATCAGGGTGGCACACTTGAGCTCCCTCACTCCCATTGCCCCACTGTCAGCCATCAGCTCACTCTGCCCGCAGCTGCTTTTGGAAGGCAGCTGGTTCCTGGGGCCATTGCCCGGTGGGCCCCAGCAGCCTGCCCAGGGAGGGCTCCCACCCACCTGAGAGTGCTTGGACACCCAGTGGCGGAGCACGTTCAGGACACGATTGGTGGCTGCTCGGCGGATCACAAACTCCTTGTCTCCATTCCTCTGGTCTGGGGGGAACCCTGGCAGATGGGAGAATGGACAGAGGAGGAGGAGAAACAGAGCTTGGTACTAGTCTGGATTTGCCTTTCGGATCTGGCTGAGCTGGGGTGAGAGGGCGAAGGGCAGGGGGATAGTAACATATTTAACAACAAGTGTCCGCCCAATTGCACAGATGCCATGTCTTCTCAGGGGACACAGTCCATGCATGCCCAGCCTGTCCCAGACCCCTGCATCTTTCAGGAGCTGCTGGAAGGTTCAGGTAAGCTCCCAAGACAGAGCTACGAAGGCCCTCCCCAGGGATCAGAGCTCACAGGGGCCCCTACTCCAGTCTCTGCTTAGGAAGTGGGAGGTGGGAGCATGGGGAGGAACAGAGGTTCCCATGAGCAATGGGCTTTATGTCGAGTAGAAGCTGGCCAAGTAGCAAAGGGCGATGGGTGGGAAGGAAGGGGCCTCCAGGCAGGAGGGTCAGCACTGGCAAAGGCCTGCAGGGTGGGAGTTTGGGGGTAGGGTGGACGGCATTCAGTTGGGAGCTGAACGAGGAGGGGACAGGGTGGGCTGTGTCTCGATGCGCAGTGACCCTGGCTCAGGCCCGGAGTGTGTACAGAGCCCCAATAGTGCGGGGAGGTGGGGGTTGTGACCCAGCACCTCCATAAATGGAAGGCGGTGCCAAAGTCAAAATAGTGATTCGGGAAACTTCGTGTCCAGTGAGTGAGCGTAACTGATTGAAGCAGGGAGCTCCCTGGGGGTGGGTGCTTTAACAGGACCCACCTGTGCCATCGGCAGCACGCCTTAAACACCCAAAGCAGAGCAAGTCCCTGGGGCCATGCCTGCTATCACCTGCCACTGGGGCTGACCCTGGGGAGGACCCTGTGAGCGGAGACCGCCCCACATACCTGCGCTGGCTAAGGACATCCTCCGGTATTTCTCCTTGTTTGGGGTACCCTCGTTGGCCCCCGCAGTTGCTATGGCAAAGGCGGACGCGGCCGACAAGGCACTGCGGTTATTGTCCAGTTCGCGACAGGAGGTCATGACGACTCCATTGTTATAGGAAAAGAGCGGGAACTCTGCAGAGAGGAGGGAACCAAGTCTCAGCTGTCCCTAGTCCCAGCTCCTCAGGCTGTTCGAAAATCAGGGGTCCCGAGGCTAGGCCAGCCTCAAGAGCCAGCAGGCTGTCTTCAGGGCACCAGGCATGGGGGGTGGTGCTGGTGTGTGTGTGGGTCTCTCTGGGGAGAGTCACAGCCCCACGTCCTCAGGGCTGTCCCAGGCAGGGGAGCACGCTCCTGCTTCAGAGCACCCTTCTGAAGAAGGTCTCAGTCACCCTTCCATCCTTCTGCTGTGCTCAACCCCGTCACCTCTCAGGTCCAGCTGGGCACGCGCCTGCCCGAGGGCAGCGTCTTGAGTTTTCTTACCCTCTCATCTACTTGAGATTAACGCATAACCTGTCCAACGTCGTAACAATTCACACTGATGGGCTCGTGCGCTCAGTGGGACGGAGACAGGATGGCTTTTGGAGTCCAGCCACCTGAGCTGAAATTCTCCCCGACCCCCTACTAGCTGTGTGACCTTGGGCAAGTCACTTCACCTCTCTGAGTTTCAGTAATCTCCTTTGAATAATAGGGAGAAAACTTCAAAAGGTGGATATGAAGATTAAAGGTGATAACACAGATGGAAGTTCTTTGTATTAGGTAAAAAGCCATATAAATGCCATGGTCTATGACTGCTGTTAGTAATAATAACAATAAGAATAATTTCTAGTTGTACTGACAGTAGAAACCTACTCCCGAAACCTTTGATTTCATCTTGTAAGTCTCTGGAAAGCAATCCAGAGTACTTTAGACAAAGCAGCAGTATTGATGCTGTGAGGCACAGATGACATATTTTAAGGACCCCAAGCTTATTTCTGAAATGTGGCTCCCCATGAGCTCTGTTTTTGTGTCTGAGCAGCTGTGACAAGGTTGCAGTGCCTCCAGGCAGTTTCTCTCTAAAGCTATGTGACCCTGTTACCTATGGGGTTTCTTTTGAAGGCCTGGATAGTGGGGAGTTCAGGCTGCCGGCTGCCGTTTGCACGTGAGAGCAGGTGCATTGGGGAAGGCTGTGTGACGAGGGACCGCCTGGGAGGTGAGTCCCCCAGGAGCTCCCTCACACCATCAAGTATCTGAGAGCCCCCTTGTATAGCGGAAAGGGCTTTATGAAAACCGGAGTCTTTCCCCTTGTTTGAAAAACCTGGCCTTTCTCCAAAGTCATCAAGGTGATGAAAGGGACCTGCACAGAGCCTGCTTCCTGAGAAGCACCTTCTGAATCAAGATCTTCCATGAATGAGCCCTAGACACTGAGCCTCCCTCCCCTCCTGTGCTGGGTGGGCTGAAGGCAGTCTTGTTTGAAGTTGGGAGGGTGACTTGGTTGAGTTAAAGAGCAGAATCTACCCAGACAATGTCCCAATGCCCACAGTCCCTTCCCCTGGGGCGCGGGGAGGGTTATGAAATATCAGAAAAGTTACTGCTTTTAGGCGTCACTCATAAAGCATAAGGGATGACACCCACTTGCCTTCACTTGATTTGACCTGCTGCCCTCTCCCAAACTGGAAATCTATTTGTGGTTTTGAACTGGTGACTGTACCTGAAGAATTTTTGCTTTTGACTGATTTGGGTGTTGTTGGCGATTTAGTTGGTGATGTTTCAGTATCACCGTCATCACTCTGGTTTTGATCAATATCTGACTCCTCTCTCACGGAGACTTCTGAGCCTGGGAGAAAAGAGAGAAAGAATTTTACTTTTCTCCATTTTAATTTTAAAATTTAAATATTTGATTTTAAAATTTATGTCTACATAAATTTTACTGGCACAAAACAGAGTAAGCTTGGGATACAGCCGCTGAAGAAGGTTTAACAGCTTTGTTTCCCACAGGACTTATCAGAACCTTTCTCCTGCTAATGAGCACTGTCACACTCTCCAAGGTGGCTTTTTCTCCATCAGGCTTCTCAAACCTTACCAGACACACCCAGGGATCTTGCTAGAATGCAAATTCTGATTCAGGGGTCTCAGGTGGGGCCTGAGAGTCTGCATTTCTAACAAGTTCCAGGTGATGGCCATATGGCTGGTCCACGGACCATACTTTGAGTGGCACGGTCTCTTTTTCTTTTTCTTTGGTGAAGCTTCTTACTTAAGGTGACCACCATCTGGTCCAGTTTACTCTACTTTTTACCTATTGTCCCATGCCCTGGTCACTCTTAAAATGTCCTGGCTTGGACAATTAATTATAGAGGCCTCCGAATCTTGGGAGACTCATGGTTCACACACCACAGGGAAGCTGATGGATATTAAAAGCTGAAGTCTGGCACAATGAGGTCTTGATCAGAAACTCTTAACTGCTCCGTGCCTCAGTTTACCCACATAGAAAGTGGGTGTAGTTGCATGTGATCTTCTTGAGAACCCAGAGAAAGCCACAGGTCTTCTCTTTAGAAAAGAATGTCCACATGCTCACACACGCACGTGCACACACACACACACACACACAAACACACACACACACACACAGAGTCCGGCACACAATCAGGTTCATGGGCTCCTGAATCACTCGTCAAGAAGGCTGAATCAAGACAACTTCTCAGGACTGCCTTGAGTTACATTTCAGAATGTGAAATTATGAAATTTCTGGTAGGCCATTTCCTTGGCTGCTGACTGCACCACGGTGAGTGTTACTCAGTATGGAGCCTGATGGAGGGTTTATCTCGCCCCAGCTGTGCCCTCTGCTTGGCGGTGCCCTCTGCCTTCTCTCTTGCCAGCTCAGAGGAGAGAAACCCTTCTCTTGAAAGCCTGGGGCATCTGCCCAGCCCTGGGTTGCATGTGGGTGTGTGCTGCGTCCATGCTCTCGTGTGCTCACCGGGACAACGCTGGTGGCATCCAGCATGTGGTCTGATCTGATCTAAGGCAGAACCAGACCTGACGCTTTTAGAATGGTCAGGAGGAACCCGAGAATAGGGAGGCTCCAGCCTGTCCTGGAGTCATCTCCGGCCCCTGTCTCACACTCAGCATTCCAGATCTGCCTGGCATCCGGCAGCGCCCCGGAACACACAGGCCTTTTCTTGCTCCTTAATCATTCACGTCCTACTCCTATGGTCTAGAATGTTCTCCCTACCTCTTGGTAAAAATCGAGATCAAACACTTCTTCCAGTAAGCCTTCTCTGACGCCTCCAATGGTGTTCCCGCCCCAACCTCTGTGCCTCTCGAGCACCCCCTAACACATCCCATCCATGTCAGGTGTCCACACTTCCGTGTCTGCTCTGGGTCCTCAGCCAGACTGAATCCCAGGGGGCGGGAGCTACTGACGACCTCTTCCTTCCCGAAACCTGAATGTTCCTGGCCGAGGCCACGTCCTCTGCAGACACGGACAAACACAGGGATGCCGGAGGGTGCTGTGGTCGGGGCAGGGGGATGCCTGAATTGCTCATCATGGGAACTGATGCTCATCTACAATGTGGCGATGCCCTGGAGTTTTCTGCCTGCCTCCCCTCTCTGCACCTCCCGGACTCTGTGCTGCCTCCGTGATCTGCCTGGTGGGACCCCCTTCCTTCCCCAGGGGAGCAGGAAGAGCAGCCCTGAGGCCCCGTTGGACCAGGCTGAGCCTCAGCAGGGCTGGAAAGCTGGGAGGCAGATTCGACGGCATGGTCACTTACTCTGCTTGCTGAGCGACAAGGGGTCTTCGGGCTTCTCCGGGGTCGTATCACCCTCATCTGGAATCTTGTTGGTGAAGCTGCTGGACACATAGAGCTTGCTGGTGTCCAGCGTGGCCTTGCTGAAGGGCGACATGGCCGAGTACATGCTGGTGTAACCGTTGGTGTTGCAGCTGAGGGCAGCCAGGTCCAGGGCCTTGCCGCCGGTGATGATGGGGATGTTCAGGGAGAGCTTCCGCCGGCGGCTGGGTGACGACGTTTTGGTGATGGACAGGGGTGGCGGTGAGGAGAACTTGCGGGTGGCGCGCGGGGACTTGGGGGGGTCACCGTACAGAAGCTTGTTGTTCTGGCCACTGGCAAACAGGAGCTCCAGCGACCTGCAGGGAGGGCGGGGTGCAAATGACAGTCAGCGTGGGCCTGCCTGCCTGCCTGGGCCTGGGGGCTGTCTCCTGTGGGGCGTGGGGTGGTAGCAACAGACCCCTCATTCTCATGATCCCTGAAACCCAAACCTGAGCTGATCCTCTGAGCAGGGACCATGTGATTCAACGGCCTGGGGCCAAGGGTCCTGCTCTGCGCAGTCTGGGAAAGGATGTGGGGATTCTATGCTCCCCTCCCCTGCACATCCCTTCAGAGCAGCAGCGGCAGCATCTGTCCTGAAGTGCCAAGGGTCCCCTGACCTGCGCGCTGTGCGAAACCTCCCTCCACCCCACACAGGGCCTGCGCTCGCCTACACGCTCTGACCTCATCCTTGGAGAGGTCCTCAAGCATGTTTTGTGGAATGAGGAAGCTGAGGCTCAGAGACAGGAAATGACTCATCTGATGCCTCCTGCTCTAAACCCAGGGTCCTTTCCACCCACCACCGGGCTTGAGCGGCCCTACATGTAAACTTAGGGGGAGGGGACGCTGAAAGTGGCCCCTACCATCCTCGTGACAGGGCCCCACCTCCGGCCAGGCTGGAAACAGCTGATACATCCAGAACATTGCAAACCACAACTTGCCTCCTCCAGGCTGTCTGCTCCACGCTGACAAGGACAGAGTTTATCTCTGAACCCTCACTGTTGTCCCAGGATGCAGCATTCTTATTCCCATGCCACAGACGGGAAAGTGAGGCTCAGAGCGGTTAAAGGACTCGCCCAAGTCCACAGGGCTGGGAGCTGGCTCTGAAGCCATCTCTGTTCTGCGGGGCACTGCCGCTGGGACAGGAAGGGCACTGTCTGCTGGGCCCCTGGGAATGGTCTCGGTGGCTTTTAGGGAGCATTCCATCCTGGATAGAATGTTTTCTGCTTTCTCAGAGCCCTGGGAAGCTGATAACTGAGGTTCCTGAAGTTTGGGGCAGAGAGGCGAGATGTGCCCTGCCCCAGTGAGGCCTGAGGTGGGGGCAGGTGGAGGGAACAGGAGCGGGAACGGGTGTAGCAGCAGAGGTGTGGGTTGGGGGAGGAGTGGTGAGGCTCCTGGGGAACCCTGGGGAGCCACTGTGATTCAGGAACTCTGCTCCTGGCAGCCCTGGAGCTGCGGGTTTGGTCTCAGGTCTTGCCTAGGGTATTGGTGGGCGGGCAGGCAGGGAGGAAAACTGGGGGGGGGAGGGGGGAGGAGGGGGCGGTGCTCAGAGAGCCTCTGAGCCTCTGAGGGCTGGGATGGGCTGTCTACAACTAGGACCTGGATAGGTGGCCTCTCAGAAAAGATAATCACCTGCCATTCCTGGATGGGCCCCTCCCAGGGCAGTGAGGCCCATCAGGGGCCTGACCCAGACCCCTGAACTTGGCCTACTGGGGTGGGGAGCATTGGCCAAGTCCTTCATCACCCCATCCCTTACTTCCCCTCTGTTAAATGAGGATTGATAACGACGTTCCTGATGCATCTCACTTGGCGCAGGAGCCAGGGCTTTGCTTGATCTGACACTCCCTCCCCTGGTGACTTGCTTGGTATTGACCTTGACCGGTAAGATGGGGCCATTTGGTAAGACGGGAGTAAAAGTTTTCATTCAACTAGGATTCTGGGTGTTCAGGAGTTAGAATGATAATTTACCAGTCAGCAAAATCCTACCAACTTTGAAGTTCCGAACCCGGCCCTGTGAGGTGGCTTCAGGCCTCTGTCTAGCACGAAGTCTCTCATCTGGGACCGGTCTGCCCTTAGAATGCCCACCTGGCAGCGACCCTGGGTTCATGGTGATTCCACCAGGCCCCTTGACGCTTGACCAGGGCTGGGGTGGGCGCTGGAACACAGGTCAGTGCAGGGAGCGAGGATAGGAGGGAAAGTCCGTCTCGTCACCCAGACTTAGACAGGAGCAATACTGAGACCGGGGCCCTGGGTTCAATCCCCACTCAGTCACTGACACCTTGGAGGCCCGGGGATGTCTCTGTGCCTTTCTGGGTCCCAGCTGTCTCAACGGCAGGGCTGAGCTGTCATGATGTCACTAGGAAAGATGGCCCTGAAGCCAGGCTAAGGTGGCCTGCATTCCTCACGTTGACTCCCCCAAGAATGCCATAGTTTCTCAGAGTGGCCCGAGCAGAGCAGGCATAAGATTTCCTTCTCTCTTCCTTTCTTCCTTCTTTCCTCCCTACTTTTCATTTTATTTCTCCTTCTCCCTCTCTCCTTCTGTCCTCTCTCCCCTCCCCCCCCCCCTTTTTTTTTTGAGACGGAGTCTTGCTCTGTTGCCAGTGCTCTGAGTGCAGTGGCGCAATCTCGGCTCACTGCAACCTCTGCCTCTGGGTTCAAGCAATTCTCCTGCTTCAGCCTCCCCAGTAGCTGGCACTACAGGCACATGCCACCACGCCAAGCTAATTTTTGTATTTTTAGTAGAAATGGGGTTTCACCATGTTGGCCAGGATGGTCTCGATCTCTTGACCTTGTGATCTGCCCATCGGCCTCCCAAGGTGCTGGGATTACAGGCGTGAGCCACCGTGCCCAGCCTTTCTTCCTCTTTTTTCACCAAAGGAAGCCCTGTCCTTTGGTGAGGGTGGGACCCTATGCTTCCAGAAACAGGGTTAAGATGTGAAAGCCCCCTCCCTACTCCAGGATCCCGGCAGGCGGAGATGAAACAGGCTGAGACTGAGCAGTAGCAGCAGGCGGGTGAGCTATCCCTGCCTCTCTGCAGAGCGAGGCTTGGTTCCTGGGGAGAGGGGGCGGTGGCAGTATGTATCCCAAAGCACCCCAACACGTGTTACTGCTGCTCCTCCAGGGACCTCCCAGGCCACCCTCCCACCCCAGGCAAGCTCAGTTTTCCTCCCAGGGTTGGAAGCTCTGCGGGCGTGGGAAGAGGAGGGCACCTCAGCCACCTGGCAGGGATGGCACTGATAGGCTTCTTGTAGATGGTGATGAGCTTGTCCAGGACCACGACGGCAGTGGTGAAGACGCGGTAGGAGTGCAGGAAGGTGTTGAGGAAGTCGATGCTCAGGAAGCGCAGGTCGGTCAGCCTCTCCAGCAGCCGCTCCACGCTTGCATAGCGGATCTGCAGCACTTTGCAGGAGTTCATGGTTTTGCTGAAGCGAATGTCAACATCATCACAATATAAGGAGGCGTCGGACCTGAGAGGGGAGGAAGGACGCAGAGGTGACGAGCGTCTAAAGGCATCTGAACGGCGCCCACCAGGCCCGCTCATCCCCATCCCCCACACACGGACAGCCCAGGACCGTCTTATTAAGAGAACAAGGAAGCTTGGGAAGGATGACATTGAAGGAGGACTACAACGTCTTCCCAATATCCTAAAAACTCTCCATTATAAAACCCCTAGAAATACTGGAGAAATATTACAAACTTAAACATATGTGTTGCTGAGTTCATAAGATATAAGGAACTCCGTTCACACAAGTATGTACGTGGATGGGGTGCAGTGGCTCACGCCTGTAATCCCAGCACTTTGGGAGGCCGAGGCGGGAGGATCATTTGAGGTCAGGAGTTTGAGACCAGCCTGGGCAGCATGGCGAAACCTCATCTCTGCTAAAAATACAAAAGTTAGCTGGGCATGGTAGCGCATGCCCGTAATACCAATTACTTGGGAGGCTAATGCTCAAGAATCACTTGAGACACTTCCCGTCAACCTGGGTGACACGGCGAGACTCTGCCTTAAAAAAAATGTGTAAATGAATGTTCTTGGCAGCACTATTCATAATAGGCCCAAAGTGGAAACCACCCAGGTGTCCATCAGCTGATGTGTGGACAAACAAAATGTGGTCTATTCGATATGCTAGCAGCTGCCAAGATGTGAGGAGAGGTATCTAGTGCAGTCAGCCAGAAAAAAAGGGGCTGAGCTGGGTGTGAACTTGCAGGGGTCTTGTTTCAGCTGCCGGTGAACTTGAGGTCAGCAGCCTCTACACCGGGGGAGCCAGTGGCCCTGAAGGCTGCTGTACCACACAGCGCCCTCTGGTGGTTAAGCTACGGGAATGTTTCATTGACCGTCCAATGGGGAGCTATCAGGGCTCTTGAGAAACTGGAGGTTTTCATTTTCTGGACATTGTGAATCTTTGTAATCATGTTTTACTTCTTGTTTTGGCTACCAAGAATCTTAGAATCAAATCTAGTGCTCATTTCTTTTTATTTACTTCTTTATTTTTTGTTTGTCCTTATTACTTACATGCTGATGGCTATAGTTTTTTTTTAATGAGACAGTCTCATTTGCCCAGGCCAGACCGTGCAGTGGCTGGTGCGATCATGGCTCACTGCAGCCTTGACCTCCTGGGCTCAGGCGATCCTCCTGCCTTATCCTCCCCAGTAGCTGGGATAACAGGGGCATGTCACTATGCCTGGCCAATTTTTGTATTTTTTGCTAGAGACATGGTTTCACCATGTTGCCCAGGCTGGTCTCGAATTCCTGGGCCCAAGTGATCCTCCTGCCTTGGCCTCCCAGTGTTGGGACGACAGGTGTGAGCCACTGTGCCTGGACTATCTAGTTACTTTTTTCTTTTCTTTGAGATGGAGTCTTGCTTTGTCACCCAGGCTGAAGAACAGTGGCACGATCTTGGCTCACTGCAACCTCCACCTCCCCAGTCCAAGTGATTCTCCTGCCTCAGCCTCCTGAGTAGCTGGGGTTACAGGCATGCACCATCACACCTGACTAATTTTTGTATTTTTAGTAGAGATGGGGTTTCACCATGTTACCCAGGCTGGTCTTGAACTCCTGGCCTCATGTGATCCGCCCACCTCGGCCTCCCAAAGTACTGGGATTACAGACATAAGCCACTGCACTTGGCCTCTATCTAGGTGTTTTTAGATGCATTTAGTCATTTGCCTTAAATCTTTTGTATTCTAGTGGGATGTGACTAGAAGAATATATAAATGAACAAATAAATATATTACTGAAAAGATAACCTTGGAAATCTTGTCAAAATGAGCTTACAGGTAAAAAAAGTCTACAAATGAACGAAATCAGCCCATAAAGGCTGTCATGGCAAGAACAGGTTTAGCTTCCCGTAATGGGAATAATGCAAGGCTTAGAATCAGAAAAGATGGGGCTGGATATCACCTTTACTTTTGTTTCCTGTCTGTCCTTAGACAAGGCACTTACTCTTTAGTTTTCTCCTCTGTAAAATGGAAATAAGATCTACCTCACAATACGTTTCCGGGCCTAATAGAGTAACCAGTTCAAGGGGCCTAAACAATGTTTGGCGCACAGAAGCGAGTGAAAAAGTCAGCTCTGAAGTCACCTGCTCGTGTTTATTTTATTTATTGATTTCATTTTAATTTTTTTTTAGATGGAGTTTTGCTCTTGTTGCCCAGGCTGGAGTGCAATGGCACAATCTTGGCTCACTGCAACCTCTGCCTCCAGGGTTCAAGTGATTCTCCTGCCCCAGCCTCCAGAGTAGCTGGGATTACAGGTATACGCCATCACGTCCGACTAATTTCATAGTTTGAGTAGAGATGAGGTTTCTCCACGTCGGTCAGGCTGGCTCGAACTCCTGACCTCAGGTGATCTGCTTGCCTCTGCCTCCCAAAGTGCTGGGATTACAGGCATGAGCCCCCGTGCCTGGCACCCCTGGCTAATTTTTAAAATGTTTGTAGAGATGGGTCTTGCCATGGTGCCCAGGCTGGTCTTGGACTCCTGGCCTCAAGTGAGTCCTCCCAGAGTTCACCTGCTCCTTTTGCTGTCTCAGTGTGCACCTTTTCCAGAGCATGAGTGGGTAGTCACTAGACATTGAATGGTAACTCCAGCTGTGAGTTTTATTGGATTATTGAAACAGATCTAGGAAGAAGGTAGGTACCACGTACCCCATTCATAGGGTGAGAAACCCACACTCAGAAAGATTGAGTGACTTGTCCACAGTCACAGAGTCGGGCTGGGGACCAGGGCCATTGCCTTCAAGCCTGGACCTTCCTGCTGGACCCCACCACTTGTTCAGTGATGCCGTCATGAGGGGAATAATTCCTTATCAACTCGTGCAGAGGCCTGAAGACCTGGTATGCCTGAAGCTTCCTTGACTAGCCCCTGACACACCGTAGGCTCCTAAAGGGCTTGCTTCATCAGACTTCAGATTGGTGGCGGGTGGAAACAAAGATTTCATACATCGAATTATGTTCTGCATTAAATGCACTAAGTCTGCAGCTCCTCAGAGCATGTGTGTGAAGTAGCAAAGAGGCCTGGGTCACCCAGATGATTGTTCTGGCAACAGCAACGTGACCCAGATACGAGAAGGGTCCAAGTATATACCACGTGAGCAAGAAAGGTAGGCTCAGAATTCAGAGGTGCGAATGGAGAGCACAGAGCCAGTGGGGGCCAGGGTTGGGGCAGGAAGGAGGGTGTGGCGAGGGGGTCAGGCGTGCAGGTGACTGCAAGAGAATTGTGCCTGGTGCAGGTGAGGGAGGCTGCATTACCCAGGACTTGGAGAGCTGTGTTTATAGGACACCTGCTATAACCCTCTTGTCTCTGGGGATTGTTCATACAAACACAGTGGCACTGGAGCCTGTGTTTTGGTTTTTCCGGCTTTGAAATGTTCGACGTATTCATTTTTTTAATCAGGAAAAGAAAAATAGTTATTCAAAAAGAACATATAAAGTTTCATTCCGAGTGTTATATTTTAAACAGCCTAATACAAAAATAATCCACATGTGCAAAACAGATGAAAAATAACCAAACTAAGCCAAAACACCATAATAAAAAAAATAATAGATATTGTTGTGGATGCGGTGGAAAGGAACACTTCTATGCTGCTGGTAGGAACATAAACTAGTACAACCACGATCGAAACAGTGTGGAGATTCCTTAAAGAACGAAAAGGAGAACCACCATTTGACCCAGCAATCCTACTACTGGGTATCTACCCAGAGGAAAAGAAGCCATTATACACAAAAGATCCTTGCTGATGCATGTTTATAGTAGTTTACAATTCGCAAGAATGTGGAAGCAGCCCAAACGTCCATCGATCAATGAGTGGATTAAACAACTGCAGTATAGAGATATGATGAAATACTTCTCAGCCATAGAAAGGAATGGATGAACGGCATTCACAGAAACGTGGATGGGATTGCAGACTGCTCTTCTAAGTGAAGTAACTCAGAAATGGAAAACCAAACAGGGTTTTGGTTATGTTCTCACTCATAAGTGGGAGCTAAGCTATGAGGATGCAAAGGCCTAAGAATGATGTAACGGACTCCGGGGACTCGGGGAAATGGTAGGAGGGGGTGAGGAATAAAAGACTAGAAATTGCGTTCTGTGTATACTATTCGGGAGATGGGTGCACCAAAATCTCACAAGCCACCACTAAAGAACTTACTCATGCAACCAAATGCCAGCTGTTCCCTAAAAGCCTATAGAAATTAGAAATAAAAAACACTAAGCCAAAGCAATCATCCAAATATCAATCACCCAACTCAAAACAAAGAAGCAAACATCTAAAACACCCCAAAGACAAAGCCTACTTTGAACCCCAGTAGCTGGCCCATCCCAGTGTCCTGGCTGCCACCTTGTGGCACTGTCTCTGGAAGGCAGCCTGGTCAAGATGGGGTTAAGGGCACTTACTTGATCATCTGTGGCACGGTGACCTTGGAATTTTCTTCAAATGCGTTCATCATGAGCCCATTGCACCGGATGTTATCCACACACTGGAATCAGAGAGAGGACCCCAGGGTCAGAGCCTTGCTCTCCATTCTTGGACCCAAGCCCACCAGGAGCGCTGCCAACTGTAAAATTCACAGGCCTCGGCCCAACACAGAGTCCTCAAGCTTCAAGGCATTGTCCTGGCAAGGGCAGGGTCAGCATGGAGCATCCTTTAGACTTTGGCTGGAAGTCAAGTCCCAGTTGAGTGACGTTGGGGAACTTCCTTGACCTCAGGTCTTAGTTTCCCTCTATGCAAAGTGGGGAGAGTGACTTCTAACTCACTGGATCGATGGCAAACAGTCACTGGAATGCACAATGAATGCATCTGACACCGACCATTCTGTTGCTGACCTCTGGGGTCAGTGTCAAGGCCAAGATCAGATCTAAGGTGATGTGGGATCTCTCTCCTGGGAGGCCAACCCAGCAGGGCCTCTGTCCCTGTGCACCAGGGTGCTGTACTGTGTTCTCTCTGTCCTCTAACCACCACAGTGCCCATACTTGGATGCTGTGGATGGTTTTCCATATTAAGAATCCATGGGTATGGAGTCCTGGGAAGACAAGGCTGCTGGTGGGAGGGGCACAGACGGTTGTCCATTTCACTCAGCCTCCAAAAAAAAATGCAAAATCCAAATTTTGCTTTGAATACAAAGTACCCGCCCAAACAAAAATAAAAGATGCATCTCTTGGGGGGCTGCTTCTTTTCCTCTGCACTGGCCCTTGCCCCGGGTCTTCAGATTTCTGCCATGAGAGGGTTTTCTCTTGGCGTAGGGACAGGGAAGGCTTGGTGGTACATCACAGAATATTCTGGTTTTGAGAATGTGTGTGTGGCAGGGAGTCACTGGGAAGTAGCAGCTGAGAGATGGCACAGTGGGTGGTGGAGCTCCCAGGCCCAGACTTCTGTGCAAGGCCAGGACCCCAAAGAGGGTGGCTCCTGTCACCTGAATTTCCAAGCCCCCCTTCTCCCACCCACCTGACAATCTCTTTAGCTTTGGTTCTATCAGAAACTCCAAAACAAAGACGACTTGGTCATGGGCTCAGAGTGTTATGAAGGCAGGAGAACCAGGGGAAGGGGCCGGAGAATTCCCCCGCCCCGACCCACCCACTGGCATCCGAAACAGCTATCAGGAGGGCACGCTCCGGGCAAGCAGCCCCGGCCTTTGACAGCTGCGGCTCACTGGGGATGTGAAAGGGCCAAGCTCAAGGTCTACAGTTCTCTCTAGGGCTTTCTGGGTGTTTTGAAGACACGTGGGAAGACTTAGAACAGGCACCTACTATGCATCATCCCACCCGCCTTACTCCTCTGGGACTGCTAGATGGGCAGGTGGGCCAGAAGGAAGGCTGGAGAGGCAGTCAGGGGAGCCTGGAAGGGGCACAAAACCAAGATGGTGGGGGGCGAGCAAGGCCAGCCGTCCTGGGTCCCATGAAGATGCTGTCCTTTCAGTTCCCACAGGCACAGGCCTCCTGCAGCCCTCTGGACCATGGGGGGGCACCAACCTCCCTCCCCTTCTGCTGTCAGTTCCTCCTTACTTCTCCACCCTGAAGAGAGGATGGCCAAGGCTCCCAGCTGCTGGGATGGCACATCCGTGATCCATCAGAGGTCCTTGCTGGGCTCAGAGAGGGGCCTGAACCCCGGTGTGGCTGACAGCCACCTCCCAGACTCAAGTCTTACCCCTTGTACTTTAGGTATCCATGGGCTCTCTGGGTCTGCTCACTGGTACCTGGGAAAGTCTGGTGAATGACCCTAATGCTTACAGCAGGCAAAAGCAACACTAAATCTCCCACGTGCATAGCTGAGGCTGGGTTCGATCTTAGGTAACTGCCCTGCCTCACTGAAGAAGGTACCCTAGGCTTTCAGCGACGCCATTCCCTCGCTGTGAACATTATTATATCTCACATGCTCAGACTTTCCTGTGCGTATCAATGACCTGGGGCATGTAGCAAAATGCAGATTTACAGCTCACATGCCAGCAATGTAGATCTGTAAGTCTGTGGGTAGCGGGTAGGGGGCAGAGGGGAGAAAGGCCCAGGAATCTGAAGTTTTTAAAATCACCTTGCCAGGTGAGACAGATGCAAGGGGCCTCCAGACCACACTTTCAGGGTGAACCAGGGGACTGCAGACGGGATGGACTGGCTGAGCGCAGCTTTGGGTAGGGCTGTGGACTTGGAAGATTCTTGCATCTTTCTCTGTAGAATAGTGCAGCTACTCTCCCCCACCCCCAGCCAAGCCGCTGACCTGGTTAGGCATGAAGGGAACACTTGCTTTCAGGAACAGGTGATCTGCTCACCTGGCTGATGTCACTGGTCCATGCCGCCTTCTCCTGTCTGGACGAGGCCACTAGGATGACTGTAAAGGGTGGAGAATCTTTTGGCTCCACTCCGATTTTAAAATCCAGGTGATCTACGTCTTGGCCGGATCCTTTGGCTTCCAGTTGTAAAACACAAAGTTAGCAGCATGAATGTGGACCCTTTTTCAGCTGAAAATGTTTTAGTGGTCCCTGTCGTAGGTACCAGTGGAGGCTCTGCATTGGTAAGGCACCAGGCCACTTGCTGCTACTTTCGGAATGTTATTTTCCTAAGTGGGGAATACCCATTTCAAAGATGGAGAAACTAAGAGATGGGGTGCAGAAGTCGCTTATAACCACACAGGGGAGCTCCGGATTCAGAGCAGAAGAACTTGGAGGAATCACAGTCTGCCCTCTGCCCTCATCCTAACCATGGAGGTGAGGTCCCACACGAGGACTTGTCCAAAGCTCTCATCAGAGCAGCCAAGCCAGGGAGGCAGGAGAATCAAGGGAAGGGGCCGTGGGACCTAGAGCTTTACGAGGATCAGCCAGGCCTTCCTGCTACCACAAGGTGGTGCTGGGGCCCAAAGAGGAATTTCAAGATCTTAAACTTTTATGGATTGGGCTGGACATTTAGTTCAGTTTAGAGCTCCCCGAAGCAAAAGTAAATTCCAGTTATTTTTATTACTGCTCTTAAAAAGTTCCTTGGACTCTTGAAAGCTGTTTCTTTGAAGAACTAAGATCACAGCTTCAAGATTCTTTTCAACGCACTCACATCAATTGGGGTGCACTGAATGGGTTAATGGTGTGAAGGGCCTGCTCTGGCTCTGCTTTGCTCTGAAGCTCTATAGCTGTGTGATGCTGGGGTGGTTTCCTTCCCACTCTGGGCTTCAGGTGTCCTCCTGTGCAACAGGAGTGGGACCTGATTTCTCTGAGGGTCCTGTACCTTCTGTTCTGACACCTGAGAATTTTAGGAGTCTTTGCAGTTCATGGGGGAACCCACTCTCCTGGCACTATGCTGGCGGCTCTGAGAAGTGGGTGTCTGTGTGTGGGTGTGTTTCAGGTGGCGGATGCTCGTGGCCATGCTCCCCATCCTCCTGAGCTTAGGAGGGTAAGGAGCTCTGTGGCCAGACAGTGCCGATTGAGTCGGCTTTCCTGTGAACCTGCCATGGCCAAGACCGTGGGTGAGATGAAAGATGGCTGAACGGGTAAAAGGCCTTAAAGTAAACTGCCTCCTCGTTTATTCCTCCCGTGGGGAACCACTTGGCTTGGCCCTTATTGGAAAGGAATGAAGGAAGCAGAGCCCAGCGGTAGCAGGGGCTGAACCAAGTGTGTGGGTACGGGCATGTGTGTGTGTGTTTGCCAAGTGTATGTGTGGCAACCCCAGGCCCATGCCCACCCCCATGCCATGCTGAGCCTACGGTGCTAAGGGGCTTCAGACACAGCCCACCCCAGGAAGCCCAGTCTGAGGAGGGCAAAGGGCACGGGTCCTGCTGGTATCCCCACAGGGCAGGGCATCCAGAGGCATCTCTGAGGGTCTTGGCTTGAGGTCAGGGAAGAAGGAAGATGAGTGCCAACTTTGGCCCAATCAAGAGACGGCAGTAATCCCACCCCCTAATCTGAATAATGACCCCACCTCCAATTCTGATGCCTAGGGAGATAAATTCCATCAAATCTCACAGCACCAAGGACTCTCCCCTTTGCGCACTTCCCCCTCCAGCCCCATTTGAGTTGTTCAGCCTCTTCTCACTGAGGCCTTGCCTCCCCTCCCGGCCCCTGCTAGGGTATGGTTGCCCCTCGGGACACTTAGCCCTGCGATCCCTCTGTCACTGGCCCCTGCACATTCTGTCCTTTTCCACTGCAGGACAGAGATGGGGCTGGGTGTCTCTTTGTCTCCCAGCATGTGTCCCTGACAGCCCTGGTGCATATGACACACAGGTGCGGGAATAAGGGGTGCTCACTGAGATGCTGTGACCTCCGAAACCTAACAGTGCCAACTGGTCCAGCAGCCCAAGGAGCTTGGAAGGAATCGGGAAGGTGGATCAGGGCTATCACCCGAGGGGCTGGGAGCTCTTTCTTTAAAGCCTCGGCCTCCAGCCTCTCTGCGCCTTATTGGAAGTACGAGCTGTAGCAGGGGCTGAACAGAGTGTGTGCATGAGGGCACGTGTGGACCACCCCACCGCACTTCAGCATCCTCCCTTCCTCCCAAAGAAACTGGTGCCTGGCCAAGCTTTAGGAGTGAGCATGCGCGTTAGCGTGCGAGCACACGCATGTGCACATGCAGCTTTCACGAACACCCTCCTCCATCCAGTGCCTGGCCAAGCTTTAGGAGTGAGCATGCGTGTTAGCGTGCGAGCACATGCCTGCGCACATGCAGCTTTCACACTCACCCTCCTCCTCCGTGCTTTCTGACTCCTCCAATAAAGTGCAGTCAATGAGGGATATGACTCCATTCTGAAAAAGAACAGTAGGGGCCGCTTTGGATTGAGGGTAGACGTGCTGCTTTAGGAGAGTCTGGATGACTGGAAGGGACTTTCACAGGGAGCACACACACAGATGTATGGATATGTTATATGTCAAGTGGGCATTTTGCTTTTTCAGTTGAATGACTTCCTCTTCATATAAGAAGCTCAACCAAGTGGGTCAAAGGGGATTGTCTCAGAGAGGCCTTCCCCGAACAAAGATTGTGTTAAGTCCATGGGCGGAGCGGCCAGAACCTGACTTGCTTGGCCCCTTCTTGCTTTTGCAGAAGCTCCAGGGCATTGCTTCACAGTCCTAAATCTGCAGAGGTTTGAAATCTCCCGTTTTAGGCCAAAGCTGTCAGGTTACCCACAGGAAGACAGAGGCTGGTCTTACGGGTATGGTTATTCTCATTTTACAGGTGAAAATATTCCATGCAACAGGGAAGTTGCATGTCTTGTCCAAGGTCCCCTGGCAACTTAGCAGGGAGTCTGGAGAGAGACTCAAGGGCCCAATCCCAGTCCTGGTCAGTTACTTATTTTTAATTATTAGGAATACCTGGAAAAATGCCTCCCATCCATGAGTGTGTGAGTAACTCTTGGGCATGAGGTCCCTTGACACTGCAGTGAGAAATAAGAGTGGCCACAACTGTGGTGGTTGTAAGATACGCTCACAGATTCTTCCACATTTCTCTTTGCAGAAGGTGAAGCCTAATTCCCTTCTGGAGTGTGGGCTGGATTTAGTGACTTGCATGTGATTAAAAGAATAAATCAGAAGCAACCGTGTGCCACTTTGGAGACTACAGCCTCCTGCTTGCTCTCTTGCTGTCTCTTGCATCACCTGTTCTGGGGACACCGACTGGCATGTTGTGGTAGAGGTCTATGAATCAGGAACTTAGGCCTCCTGCCAACAGCCATGGAACGTCTTAGAAAAAGGATACTCTGGCCCCAGCTGAGCCTTCAGAACACCATGGCCCAGCTGACATCTCGACTACAAACCCATGAGATTCCCTGAGCCACGACCACCCAGGTAAGTCGCTCCTGATTTCCTGACCCACAGAAGCTGTGGGGTAATAAATATTTGTTTTAAGCTACAACATTTGGGAGTAATTTGTTACATGGCAACAGATAAACAGCATAGTAATGGATGATAATGGAGGCCTGGCCATGTGACTAACCTATATATGGAAATGCTTACACAGCAGGCTGCGCCTTGGGAGACAATGTAGACCACCAAACCCTGGGTTTAATTTCTTGCTTTGCTCTTTGTTAGCCTTGCTTTAGCCCCCAGGACTAGCCCAGTGGGCCTTAAGCCTGCCCAGCGATATCACTGGGCTTGATTATTCTGAAAGCCCCATCTAGCTCTGACATTCTCTTACTTCAGGGTCTCAGGAATTCTTACAGTGGTTTTACATCTTGCAGATCCACAGTCTGCCCCCTTCAGAAAGGAATGAAGACATTCAGTTGCCACTTGTGACATTCAGAGAGAAGTGATTTGAATTTTAGCTTATGGCTATTGGAGACTAGAGCCTAGGGATTAAGAACACAGACTCTGGAGCCAGCTGGCTGGGTTCAAATCCCAGCCCTGTCACGTGCTGGCTTCTTCTGTCTCACTTCCCTTATCTATATAAAATAGGGAAAATGATAGTATCCGTCTCAGTGGGTTGTTCTGGGAATTAAATATACGTAACATATTTGAGTGAGTTCTTGTACGCAAGGGCTTGATATTATGATTACAAGTTCATTATTACATAATTAAGAGTGACAATGTCTGTTACCTATTGAGCACTTAGTGTGTACCTGACACTAGGACCTCTCACTTACTCCTCTAAAGGAGGTATTTCTATACCCTTTATGCAGATAAGGAAACTGAAGCATTGTGAGGCCCTGTGACTTGTCTGAGGTCACCTACTGGTGGGTGACACTGCTGGGATTTGAGTTGATTTCTGATTCCATGTTCTTCATCAGTGTGCTAAGAGACTTTTAAAACTAAAAACAGCTGGGCGCATTGGCTCATGCCTGTAATCCCAGCACTTTGGGAGGCCGAGGCTGGAGGATCACCCGAGGTCAGGAGTTCGAGACCAGCCTGGCCAAGATGGTGAAACCCAGTCTCTACTAAAAATACAAAAATGAGCTGGGTGTGGTAGCGGGAGCCTGTAATCCCAGCTACTCGGGAGATTGAGGCAGAAGAATAGCTTGAACCCAGAAGGCGGAGATTGCAGTGAGCAGAGATCATACCATTGCACTCCAGCCTGGGCGACAAGAGCGAAACTCTGTGTCAAAATGACGACGACAACAAAAACCCACAAAAAACTAAAAACAAGCAAACAAACACAAAACTCCACATAAAATAAAACTAACGTAAAAACATGCTTCTGGACTTTCAGAGCCTTTGTGTCTTCAGTTTAACCCACCCCCACTGACCCCCCCCACCCCCCCAGCCGAGACAGAGATCTTCTTAGTAGAAACTCCAGAGCTAATAAATAATGAAAGCTTTCCTTGATACATAATTTGGTTAAGACAGAAGCATTCAATATTTGGGCATTAATTTCCCCTTGTGCAGCCAACCAGCTAATTTGCGGCCATGTGAACAGAAGCAGTATATTCTGTTAGTTCTGCAGGGGCTTCCGGGCCAGGCCTCCAGGGTCTGGAATAGTGTTTCCCTGATGCTGGGGCTTCCTTAAGAGCACTTTCTGGCCCTTTCCAGGCCGCAGTGCGTTCAGGCTTCCAAGGTGATGGTGCAGGGCTGGGCCTGCCGCTTACAGAGGCAGGTGTTTCCTAATTGACAGCAGATACACATCCCCTGTGAGCTCACTGCTAACTTATCTCTGTGAGGTCAATGTCCCTAT
Source organism: Cebus imitator (assembly GCF_001604975.1). Taxonomy (NCBI): domain Eukaryota; kingdom Metazoa; phylum Chordata; class Mammalia; order Primates; family Cebidae; genus Cebus; species Cebus imitator. Next base: position 1,936,759 of record NW_016107725.1, on the reverse strand, counting down.
TTGACAGAGGAAGTGTGGACAGGGGCAGGGTCTTCTCCAGGGTCACATATGTGTAAGGGACAGAGCTGGGACGGATGAGACAAGCAGTGGGCTGTGCTGGGGGACAGGAGATCCTGTCCAGGCCACAGGCTTTACAGCAGAGGTGGCACTTGAACAGGCCTTGAGGTATGTGAAGGTCTGCCAGGGGAGGAGAGGCTGTATGGCTGAAGACAGCACGAGCAAAGGCCCTGGGGCCTGCAAGGAGGCAGGAGTGGGTGTGAGACGCTCATTCCCTCCACCTTTAGGGATGAGCTGTTAGCTGAGCGCCGGGGCCTCATGAAGGGCTGTGAGGTCCTGAGGGCGGCTCCTTGTGGAGCAGTTCGGCAGCCTTCAGGGCTCCTGTGCTGGAGGACGGGATGCCTGAGAAGGTCGCTGGGAGGGGCTCTGTCAGAGCTCCTTTAGGGGTGGAAATGAAATAAAGGCTGAGTGATGCCCTGGCCCTCAGCCAGTGGAGGCCCTCCACCCTGCCCCCACACACCACACACAGACACACACACATACCACACACAGACACACACACACCACCCACACACAAATACCACACACAGACACACAAACCACACACAGACACACAAACACATACTTTACACATAGACACACATACATACACAATACATACACACACAGAGACACACACATACACACACCGCACAGAAACACACAAACATACTTCACTCATAGACACACAGATACATACACATGATACACACACAAAGACACACACACCACACACAGACACACACACCCACACACAAACACCACACACAGACACACACACACCACACACACACACAACCACACACAGACACACACACCCACACACAAACACCACACACAGACACACACACACACCACACACACACACACACAACCACACACAGACACACACAACACACACAGACACACAAACACATACCTCACACATAGACACACAGATATATACACATGATACACACACACACAGACACACACAAAGATACACACACCCCACACACAGACACACACACACCACCCACACACAAACACCACAGACACACACACCACACACAGACACACACATACCTCACACATAAGACACACATATATACACATTATACATACAAACACACAGAGACACACACACACACCACACAGAGACACACACATCACACATACATACACAGAGACACACATGTACACAGAAACATACACACCACACACACACATACGCATATACCACACACACCACATACATCCATATAGACATACACAGATATACATATAGACACACAGACACACATTCATACCCACCACGCGTGTACACAAAAAGACAACACATATACACACATACATATACCATACACCACACACACAAATGCACACAAATGCACAGAGACACAACACACAGAGACAAACACACCATACACAAATGCACACACTATGCACACAAATAGAGACACACGTACATACATACACCACATACATGGACACAAACACATATACACATACATACATACTAATATGGTTTGGCTGTGTCCCCACCCAAATCTCATCTTGAATTGTAGCTCCCATAATCCCCACGTGTCATGAGAGGGACTCAGTGGGAGGTAATTGAATCACAGGGGTGGGTTTTTCCTGTGCTGTCCTTGTGACAGTGAATAAGTATCACAAGATCTGATGGTTTTATAAAGGGCAGTTCCCCTGCACATGCTCTTTTGCCTGCTGCTATGTAAGACGTGCCTTTGCTCCTCCTTCACCTTCTACCATGAGTGTGAGGCCTCCCCAGCCATGTGGAACTGTGAATGCATTAAACCTCTTTTTCTTTGTAAATTACCCAGTCACAAGTATTTCTTAATAGCAGTATGAAAATGGACTAATACACACAGAGAGATATAAACACATATCGACACACACACATATACATATATACCACACACACATACACACACATGCATATACACATATACACACACCACATATACAAACACACACAGACACACAAACACTACACATACATACACCCACACACCCACACACACACACACATACATGCCTTTTAGGGGTTTTTCCAGGCCCTCTGGCTCCTCTGCCTAGGTGCCCAGCATGGGGAATCTGAGGCCCTTGATTCTCACCTTCCCATCTCCCAGGATTTTGCTGGTGGAAAACCGGTCAAGTTTTGCTTGGCCAAACTATGAGGTGTGTGTGTATCTGTGTGTGTGCACGTACATGTCTCCGACGCCCCACCCATCATCTGGGCCACAGACCTGATGGCCAGAACAGTGCCTGCGTGACCCTGGCTGGGTGGCCTCGCAGCCCCCTCCCGCAACCCTTACCTTGGTCAGGTGAAGCTTCCCTCCAGAGCCTCTGGTACAGATAATCAGATGCTTAGAAAACAGGAAGCACTGTCGCTCGCCCTCTTTCTTTAGGGACAGAGACCCCAGGCGCCCCCTGGTGATCTTGCCCTTTTCGGACATGGGCACCTGGATGAGGGAACCTGTGGGTGGAGGAGAGAAACCCTGAGCCCATTTCCCGGGGTGACCTTTGCCTCTGACCCAGCTTTGAAGGTTGAGATGCTGGGACTGCAGCAGTGGGACAAGTCCTTTCTGGTTCCCGGTGGCAAATGTGCCCCTGGGATGCTCCTTTAGGCCTCTCTGCAGGGCCAGATGGCTGGGGAATGAAAAGTGATCAGAGAAGCTGTGTGCACGGTCCACTGACCTCCTAGCCAGGGGCTAGGGCCTCAGCAAGCAAAGGAACCCCTGAGGGCATGGTCCATGTGGTGAGAATGAAGGGCTGGGCTGAGGTCTGGGGATGGTGGGGGCCTGAACAAGTGGGGAGCTGGCTGCAGGCCCTGAGAGGTTAACAAGATACATTGCACCCCTGCTGGGAACTGCTTAGGGCAAACCCTGCCTCCCATCCTATTTGTAAAAAAGATAGCTACTAAGATTAAAAAAAAAAAAAGACACATTGCATTCCTGTTGTCCACAGCCATGGCAGACATCACCAATCAATCACCGCACCCCACCGCAGAGCCCAGACACAGTGCTCTAGGACGCCGTTACTGAGCAGAGTAGGCGCCTGTCATGAAACCCATTGCTGCCCTACTCTGGTCTCCCCTCCCTAATCATGCTTTACAGGCCCCCACCCCACTGACGTCCACAGGTCCCCACTGTCCCCAGGATTCCGGCACTCAAGGTCCCCCAGTGGTCTGGCTTGGACACCCTCCCAGCCTGCCCTCTTGCCATTGTCCCCTTCTTCTGCCTCACATGTAGTGTAGGTCAAGTTAGCCTGAGTGTCACTCTTAGTCCTGAAAAGCCCTTCCTTCACTCTGTCTTCCCTGTGAGTTCCTGCTTATCCTTGGGAAAGCCCTCGTGACTCTCTTGGTCCTGCCCAAGGCCACCGCTCTGCGTCCTGCATTGGGGAGATCCACCTGGCTCATGTTCCTGCGTTTGTCCCCTTGTGACTCTCTCCCTCTGTACAATAGGCTTCCGGAGGGCAGGGCTGGGCTATTCTCTGAGTGTCCCCAGAACCCCGCGTAGGGCTGGCATAAGCAGGGCAGGTATCGTATCAGTGTTGGTTGCATGACTGACAAGTGAGAAACACCTTGTAGAATCCACTCATTTTGTCTCCAGGTCCAGCCCAGCTGGAGACGGAGAAAATGCTTTGGCTCAGGGCAATAGAGCAGATTTCTGGTCTGTGGGGACATTGCCCACCCCAAGAGGGCTCATTTCTTGGGCTACTTCCAAGCCAGGTCCACTTGGGGTTCCTTCAGAGGGGGCCTAAAATACTATGTGAGAATACTTCTGGCATAAAGAATGCCCGGCACAGCCTGGGGGGAGCCGAGAGACAGGCAGGGCTAACTGAGGAAGGTGAGCCTGGGGAAGGACATAGGGGCCACCACACACGGGCTGGGACAAAACTCTGAAAAGATGATACCCTTGTCCAAGGCAGCTGCACAGGCCAGCGGGAGGTGCTGGTAAGTATTTCATTAGTCAGAGAATCCCAGGGCTACAGAGAAGGGGCTCTGGAGGTGCGTTTGAGGTGGATGTCACCATGCCAGCAGGATCTGAGTCTCCCACAGAACATGGAAGTTGAATGTGATGAATTTCAAACGCACTGCAGTTCTGAGGTCAGTCCCCTGAACCACAGAGAGGCTTCACCTGCCACTCTCAACAGGGTCGTGTGGTGTCTCTCAAACACTGCTCCCAAGGTAAGCGAGGCTGAAGCATGGGAAGATTTCTACCCATGAGAACCCCGGTGAATGTGGGCTCTCCAAAGCAGCAGAGAATGGTGAGGAAAGGACAGGGGGACGGACCCAGCAGTGATACCTCCCAGACACTGAACATGCTTCTGACTCACAGAGACAACTGTTAGCTGTCCTCATCCCCCGTCCCACACTTTCTCCCCAAAAAGGACATTTCGATGTTTACTATGACATACAATAGACAAACCAAGGCCATCTGGGTAGAATTCTGTTTACATCTGGAGAGAAGGAAACTGTGAAAACCAATAATATCTGCATCTATATGTATAGATATGACATCTACATATAGCTGTTGCATTCCGCCAGCAGCCTGGAAATATTCTGCAATCACATTGGCAGGTCTTGGCATGTGGCAGCCAAACCGACTCCCGGTGTCCCCAAGCGCCGCCTCCCTTCCGCTGCCGGGGCTCACCTGGTGGGGTGGGGGAGGCAGGGTTCAGAGGCCATACCTTGTCTCACAAAGGTCTGGCTGGTGTCCAGGAGGATCTCACAGCCTTCAATGATCATGCGCTCGATGGCCAGGTTTTTCCGGATGTTCTCTGTCTCACTTACTTCATCGTGCATTATCCTGCGGGGATGTGAAATTGCACAGTCAGACACAGGCTGCCCCCACTTCCCAGGGAGGCGAGAATGCCTGGCGTCTGGCCAGACCGAGGAAGGAAGCCTGGCACCCGGATTCTCAGGTGGGGCCTGTAGTCATGGAGAGAAGGGAGCGTGCATTTACTGAGTGCCTGCTGTGTGCAGGGCACTTCACAGGCAAGTGTTCTTATTTCAGAAAAAAGAAAACAGAAGTCAGCAGCTATGAAGCAGATCTGTCAGATTTTAGAGTCTGAACTATGCAGAACAGACAGCAGGGGCAGCCCAGCACTGGGAAGCATGTGGGAGTACAGGACACATCCTGTGTTCATGACCTGACCCTCATCCTGCCCCAGGGCCTTTGCACTTGTTGTCTCTTCTTCTTGAATACTCTTTCTCCAAATATTTGCATGACTGTATCGTTAATATTGCTTGGGCCTGAAATGGCTTATCTTTTGGAGCACGTGGCAATCCTGCTGGCTCAGGGGATGACTGACCTTAGCCTATTTCTGAAGGCTCCAGCCCTTCTGGGAGGGAGTATGGACAACTCCCCTATTTATTGCTCTCGCGATTGCTGTAACACCCCTCCTTTCCAAGAGGTGGCGCCATTCAATAGCTTTAAAAAAATGGCGTTGGTAGGAAAAGGTGGGTGTGAGCTGTCAATTTCACCTTGGTGGGTTTCCAGGAGTCTTGGGAAGGGAGTGAGGAATTTGGCAGGAGCAGGGGCTGGGGAGTGGGAAATGGGGGCTTCTGGCAAACATACCCCACCTGCTCCAAGCAAAGTACGAAGCCTTTTATCTGCTGCAGATGCCTGAATTTCTACAGTTAAGGCAAACAAGAGGGCTGGTTAATACATGTGGTTTACAAACTTCTCTCATGGACATTATCCAATTGAAACCCCACGACAACGAAAGATGACACTGCCTCTTCCGGAGCTGGATTTGTGCTTAACTGAATCAGCACGACATGGAGAAAATTCCTCAAACCCTCTGATCCTGAGTTTCCTCATTTACAGAATGCTGAGGTGAAGATGGAATAAAGGGATTTCAGGTATCGGCCCATACCTTGCCACGCCATGGCTGGTGCATGACAGCTACTGGAATAAGGGCTAGTAGATTGCTGTTGTATTCTCATTGGTTGCAAAAGAGTCATCTTTCCTGCTTTAGGCCAAATTCATTCGACTAGCTCTTTAATAAATGGACCAGGGACTTTAGCTGGAGTCTCTTCCTTGGGAGCCTCAGTTTCCCCTTTCTTCCCCAGCAATGCTCTTCTTGGAAGCCCAGGTCCCCATGTGATGTTTGAAAGGGAGGCGCCTCTGGGCCGATGCTAGTTCCCCAGAGATGGATTCATTCATTCTGGAAGTAGCCAATGGCAATTCAAACCACTTCTCTTGATGAGGGTGGGGTTTTGTGGGGGAAACCTGTATTTGGTAAAACACAAGGGGGTAACTGCAAGGTAGCAAAGCTAGTTTTCCTAAGCAGCTGCAGTTTACACGTTGTAAGTTCCAGCCCCAGATGGGGGTTTGTTTCGGGACTCCTATGCCACACACAGCTGGGGAGCTCTGGGAAGGAGGTGGGAGTTTCCAGGTGGCAAGGCTCCCAGGAGCCCTGGAGATGATGACTTGGGTTATCAGTGGGAAAGTGAGAATACATGGGTCAGCATAAACAGGTGGGGATCTCTACCCAGTCCCCAGAGGTAGGGAGTGTTTCTGATCGCAGCTGCAGGACGGCGTTGGCTATCTAATGGCTTCCTGCCTGTGGGAGCGTGAGAGGAGAATGAAAGGGATGCTGTCCTGAGTTAGGAAAAGCTTCTCTGCAGCTAGCGCTGGGTTCAGGGTCAGGTACAGGCAGCTGCATGGGAGGAGGAGTAGGCTGCACACCCAGGATCCCAGGGATAAGGGGTTGGGGTCTTATGTCAAATACCTCAACACCACATACCACCTGCAGCTCTGTTTGCAACAGGATAGGGTACCCCTCAGCCAGGAGGAGCCCCGCTGCCTTACAGGAGTCCCGAACCTTCTCCCTTGAGGAAGAGCGCGCAGGATGTGGATTCCTGGGCACGGGAAGACTGGAGCCCCCCCACCTTCCTGCTCCGTGGTTTTGTTCCTCTGCAATCACACCCTGATGAGATCCTTGCCGTGATTCTCCACGCAGGTGTGGAAACCGGCTGGGTCATGGAAGGATCAGGGGGCAGCCTGTACTCTGTGCTGGTCCAGCCTGGCCCTCCCTCCGCCCGGCTGGGAGCTGCGGCCTGACTGGTTACCCGCTGTCGGCCTCCGGAAGACTTTCAGGGCACTGAGTGTTTGGCAGGGCTCTGGGTAGGGACGGGGCTGGATCCCAGGCTCTGCAGACTGAACCCTTCTTTGTAGCCCTTGGTAGCCCCGTTCTGACCACAAGGCCCCTCCTCAGCTCTTCACAGGGTGGACACCGCCAGTCTCAGCTGTTGGTTCTCACCTTGCCCCTGTCCAGACTAATTCCTTTGGCAATCTCGCCGGTCCTGTGACTCTGAACACCACCTGCAAGCTGACGGTTGCCGGATTTCTCTCCCCTCCACTCCAGACTCACATTCCCCAGTCCCTTCTTCTCATCTCCACCTGGACACTGAATCTGCGTCTCAGGCTCAGCGTGCTCCCAAGCAAGCTCCTAAACTTCCCTCCGCACCTGTCCCCGTGCAGTTTCCTCCGGGTGGGTAACGGCACCTCTGCCCTCTGGCAGCTCCGCCCCACATCCTAGAGTCATTTTGACTCTGTAGTCTTTCTCTCTCCACATCAAAGCCATCAGAAAATCCTGTTGGTTCTACCTTCCAAATGCACCCAGGACCTGAACCTGCTCCTGGCTTCCACCGCACTGGGGTCATCTGCTGCCTGGGGTGCTTCGAGAGCCCCTCAGTGCTCCCCCGAATCTGCCCTTGCAGAGGAAGCTTCCCTCTGGGCTTCAGGTCGTGGAAGAGGGCCATGTGTGAGGCCTTGACCAGAGGACTGGGCACTGGATTGGACAAGCCACATGCTCGTCCACCACTGCTGCTACCTGCTCCTGGCTGACTGGAGCTGTGGGCACGCGAGGGCCTGACACCCAGGACCACCTCTAGCCCTCCTATGGCCACAGGCTTTGACAGATTGACACTGGAGAACAGAA
>NW_016107725.1:1895344-1928075 GCF_001604975.1 Cebus imitator | reverse complement strand
GGGGTGGGGTGGGGCGGGGGGGAAGAGAGTGAGAGAGCAAGGGGGGTGGTGGGAGAGAGAGAGAATGTTTCTTTCAGCCCAGAGGGCTTCCATGAGCAGAACGGGGGAAGGAGACAGGTTGCCCTTTGGTCAGACTCTAATGTGGAGGGTCTTGTCTAGGGCTCTTCTGTGGCTGAGGGTGGCTGGGGGTGCTCAGGAGCCAGGAGGGAAAGGTGGGGTGCACAGGCCCGCAGTCGGTTTGCTCTGCACCTGGCATCACCCAGCTGGTCCTAACCACCTTCCCTGCCCCCTCTGGCAGCCCAGAGCTGGGGCGCGCTAAGCCCTGTGCCAACACTGCCCCGGCCCCGCCCCCCACTGCCCCGGCCCCGCCCCCACGCCTGCCTTCCCGCCTCTCCCGCGCCGCCCGCGCAGGGCCAGCCGCCACCTGGAACATGGGGTAGGTGAGGAAGGTCTCGAGCGTCCTCTCCTCGCAGTCCGGCTTGGCCTCGTAGTGCTTCAGCAGCTTGTCGAAGTCGCGGTTCTGCTTGCAGTGGGCCAGGATCTGCAGGCTGTACTGGTGGTTGCGGACGAACTCTTGGTAGATGTTGAGCATGGGCAGCAGGATATCAAACAGGTCCGCTGGAAGGACGGGGCAGGGCGGTCCGTGGTGGCCGGGGCATCTTGCTGGAGACAGCACTTCCGAGGCCCCCAGCTCCCCAGCTACACCCAGAGAGGCCAGGGGCCAGTTTCAGCTTCCCCACCAGAGACATCTCTGCTCTTGGGGATGACCCCAGCACACTGCCCTATCCACTGCCGGTAGGTGGGCCCCCGTCATTGGGACCATATTAGAATCACAGACCCTCAGAGACAGGGCGGGGGCGTGTGTTTTGTCTGACATTTGTGATGTGAGTGTCAGAGACAGGAGGTAGACTGGGCACTGTGGGGTGCCGGTGCCACCTGGATGCCCCCAGCTGCCAGGAGTGCTGGTGGCCGATGGCTCTCAGCTGGGTCCCTCTCCAGGGATTGCTCTCAGCTGGAGGAAGCTGCCTTGCCTGGGCTGCCCCCTCTCCCACTTCAATTCAGGACATCAGTGTGACGCCACTCCTTCTCCAGCGCTTCCTGCGGGTCAGGGTCAGCCGAGGCTTCTGTTGCATAGCGGCCTGGTTCCTCCCTCTGCCTGCCCCTGTGCCCTGTGATGTGATGGCCTAGGACACTCCTCAAGAGGCCCCCCTCCCTCTTGGAGTCTCCGTCCTGAGACAGGAGTGGCCTATCTGAGGTCACAGGGGAAGTCGGCAGCTGGCCTGGAGCTGGGTCTCCTGATCACCTCCCCCACCCGCCCCCACTCCTCCATTCCAGGGCTTTTCTACCATATGACACATGAGTCTCTGCTCCTTCGTCCATATGTCATTGTCCCAGCAGGCCTTCCTGGCTCTGTGTCATCTAGTTCACTGGGTGTTTGGCAGGGCCCTGGGTAGGGCCTGTGGCTCTAGTTCTGTTTCGAGCTTCCTGGGTATATAATCTGCCTTTCCAGTGCCCCCAAGTCCCGACCAATCTCCTCAAATCTTTGCCCTTCAACATTGGATAGGCTGGGATGGGGTCATGTGAAACGCCTTCTTTATCTTTTTTTTTGATAGAGTCTTGCTCTGTTTCCCAGGCTGGAGTGCAGTAGTAGTCCCGGCTCACTGCAACCTCTGCCTGCGTTCAAGCGATTCTCCCACCTCAGCCTCCCAAGCACCTGGGACTGCAGGTACGGACCACCATTCCCAGCTAATTTTTGAATTGTTGTGTTTTTTACAGAGATGGAGTTTCACCATGTTGGCCAGGCTGGTCTTGAACTCCTGACTTCAAGTGATCTGCCTGCCCTGGCCTCCCAAAGTGCTGGGATTACAGGCCACTGTGCCTGACCTTGAAACACCTTTTTTTTTTTTTTGAGATAGAGTCTCATTCTGTTGCCCAGGCTGGAGTGGAGTGCAAGGGTGCAATCTCAGCTCACTGCAGCCTCCGCCTCCTGGGTTTAAGCGATTCTCCTGCCTCAACCTCCTGAGTAGCTAGGACTACAGGTATGCACCATCATACCTGGCTAATTTTTGTCATTTTAGTAGAGACAGGGTTTCACCATATTGGCCAGGCTGGTCTCAAACTCCTGACCTCAGGTGATCTGCCTGCCTCAGCCTCCCACAGTGCTGGGATTACAGGTGTGTGTCACCGTGCCTGGCCTAAACATCTTCTTACAAGCCTCATTTAAGAAAGAAAACATGTAATCAACTCTGAATGGGAGCTCATGTGATGGGTGACCGCCTACCTGATGGATAGTGTCTTCAACAATACAACTGCAGATGCAGATCCTATCTTTCTAAGGACGCCTCTGATTCTGACCCTAGAGAAAGGGTCTTTGACTTGAGAAAAACAATAGTGCCTACCCCATCTGGGAAGCCTCCATGCCTGAGGGGAGGGGAGCTCTGTGTAGCCTGAGGGGAGGGGAGATTTGTAGAGCCTGAGAGGGAAGCTCTGGAGAACCGAGCCTGGGCCTGCTTTGTGCCCTCCACCTATGCAGCCTTTGCTGTCCCTTTACTTCCCTAAGCCATTTTCTTTTTTTTTTTTTTTTGAGACAGAGTTTTGCTCTTGTTACCCAGGCTGGAGTGCAGTGGCGTGATCTCGGCTCACCGCAACCTCTGCCTCCTGGGTTCAAGCAATTCTCCTGCCTCAGCCTCTCGAGTAGCCGGGACTACAGGCACGCGCCACCATGCCCAGCTAATGTTTTGTATTTTTAGTAGAGACGGGGTTTCACCATGTTGACCAGGATGGTCTTGATCTCTTGACCTCATGATCCACCCGCCTCGGCCTCCCAAAGTGCTGGGATTATAGGCGTGAGCCACCGCACCTGGCCCCCTAAGCCATTTTCTTTGCCTCCATAGTGGAGGTGACACCAATACTTATCTTGATCTACCAAATTAAGAAAGTGAAAAAAAAAGACATTTGGTTCAGGTCGAGGGTGAAATGCAGGAGGTTCTTCTGTCTATTGCTTGTGAAACTTACAGCAGTGTAGCCATCTTGGAAAACAACTGGATGTAGGAAGCAAGAGCCTTTTACATGTTTGCATTCTGTGTTTTAGCAGTTCTGCTCATTGGAAACCTATCCCAAGGAAATAATCTCTAACATGGAAAAAATTTCTTATGAAGAGATGATTATTTCTAATAACAAAAAATTGGAAAGCTCTTAAGAGCCAATCGTGGCAGATGGTTGGATAAATGACAGTGCCTTCATGGGCACTGGAGTATTACACAGTGATCAAAAAGCATGCTTTTGGCAGGAGAAAATGCTTATGTGATAATGCTAAGTAAGAAAAAAAACACAACACACTAAGATACAAATTCTATATTCAGTATGTTTGCAATTATGTAAAGTGGAAAAAAACCCAGGATCTATGCACAGAAAAAATGGGAAGAAAACACACCAACGTGTTTATAGTGGTTATCTTTGGGAAGCAGAACTATGCTTGATATTTTTAAACATTTTTACTTTTATGGGTTCTCAATTTTTCTGAAATGGATGTGTATACATTCCTTATAAAAGGGGAACGTGGATAGGAAACTAAAAATATATCATTTCCTCTTAGAAATACAGCGTTTGCCAACTTGTCTTTTCTCTTCTGCCCCCCCACCCCGCCGCCCCCCGAGGGATTCTGTGGGTTTTAAAGAGGGACACAATTATGCGCTAGAGGGACAGAACTGCCCCAGCCTTTTGGGGTGGCCCCTGGAGGGGGACTTCTCTGGGGGCCTCGGTGAGGGGTGGCTACTCACCCAGGACCAGCGTGGGCCAGCTGGAGATGCGAGCCTTCAGGCCTTGGTAAAAGATCTGATGCAAAAACATGATGGTTTCACTGAAAGAGAAAGCACAGGGTCACCTCTGTCCAGGGACTTCCTGCTCCTCCAGAGGCCACTGTCCCCAAACCTCCTGGGATTTCAGCAGCAAGCCCTTTTCTCACATGAGACCTTATGTGAAAACTGCATGGGGAGGACAGATGATAGTATCTGGGGGCCTGGTGCTAAATGAGAATGCAGGCCCCTTGTTAAAGAATTACTAAGCATTTCCAGATGGTGACAGCAGAGCATGAAATCAAGCCCAGGCTCATCTATGAATGAGGTGGTGCACCCACGGGGCCCGCGGAGGGCGGGGAGCCGCTCTGGCCGGTGGCCTCTGTGTGTCCTCAAGTCCCACCTGCTGGGCCCCATACCCCCTCCCCGGAGGTATCTTGGAGGAACCCATGGCGAACATGAGTAAAAGGTACGGATCAACATGAGAAGGGCTGGAGTTGGGAGTAGCACATAGAGGGACTCAAATCTGCCTTACGCCCCTTCCTGGCTGTGAGACCCTCAATAAGATACCTAAGGTCTCCCAGCCTCGAGTCCTTCTGTGTAAAACATGAAGGTGCAATGAGGAAGACCCTGCAAGCAATGGGACAATTCAAGTGCCCAGCACATGCCAGGTGCTCAGCAAACGCTAGTTTCCCAACACCTGGCAACCACCCCCGTGTTTTGGAATAAAAGTCAGAAAGCCAAAAGACCCAGAGGCCCCCTGCTTGCAAAGCCCCTGCTTTGTCACCACACAATGTGATGAACATGTGTTCTCGTTGGCAGATTAGCGCCGGCTGGGTGCAGGCAGCCACAGTTGCCGGGTCCTCCCCCCCACCCACTTTCCCACCCACTGCTCCCCAAGCAGCTGGTCCCAGAACACAGCCTGGGCGCCTCCTCTCCCAGGACAAGCTGTGAGGACACAGAGAACTCCAGAGAGAGCCGGCTTGTGCTGCCTCCTGAAGGCACCCCCATTCCTTCCTGCCAAGCCATGTGGCCCCCCTCTTTCCAATCTTACCCTCTTGCAGACCTGGGGGCTTCCCCCAGGTGCCACCTTGGTTCTTTGTGGTACACTCCATTTACAGATAGGGAAACTGAGGCCCGGAGAGGGAGAGTGAGGACCCGCGGGGTCAGGGGCAGCCCTGAGCCTTTGGGCTGGCCTCTCTCTCTCTCTGGAATGTTCTCTTGTCTTTCTTTGGCGGTCTTCTCCTGGGTGTGTTCTGGGCTCCCTCCCACCTCTTCTGTTCCTTTAGTGTTTTGTTTGGCTGTTTGAGGCACCCGGTGTTTCCCACCTTGGGGTGCTGCCCTTCTCCCAGTAGTGTGTGCTCTGAGGCAGCCCTCCTCCATCTCACTGTCTGAGCACGAGAGCAGAGGGTGGAAGACAACTGGTAAGCACAGAGATGCTCTAGCATCAAGGCGATGGGGGTAGGGCATGGGGCCCAGTGGATGGAGGAGGCTCAGACGTCAGAGACTCAGGACCCCAGAGGGATGAGAAATGTCCTGTGCATGCCTGCTCTGCAGAGAAACAGGTAGGGCGGGGAGAAAGGGGCTGTGAGAGGGATAGCGAGAGAGAGAAAGGGGTGAAGGAGGGAAGAAAGAGGGAGGAAGGAAGAAAGGGAGGGAGGGAGAACGGAACAGAACACAACGCTTCCAGCTAAAGGGCGAAACTAGCAACCGCATTCCACAGAATACACAAACTTAGCAATCCACGCAGAAGAGACTTTGAACTCTCATTTCTGAGTGTGGATCCCATCATTATTGTGAATTGTCCATCATCTCCCTAAAGTCCCAAGAGAAAGAAAGAGAAAGAAATTGTCACCTCCCTCAAGCACCGCCTCTGGGCGTGGCAATATCTTACGACCCTTGGCAAGGCTGGTTTCTCTGGCTCTAAAACCCAAATGAGTTTGTTGAATGGATAAACATGTTCCAATGTTAAGAACTTTGGGAGTCCACATGTGAAGACCCTTCAAAATGTCCAACAGCAAGAGATCAACCCAGGGGTGCATGAGAGTGTACGGAGGGCAGAATGTCTGCCTTGAGGTGGGAGGCATGGGGGTCAGGTCAGGGGACTTACAGGGGTTCTTGGGGGAGCCATATTAGCAGCTCTCCCCCATCTTTTTGGTGCCAGGGGCTGGTTTTGTGGAAGAAAATCTTCCCACAGATGGATGGTGAGGAGGGGGTGCGCTGGGGGCATGGTTTCGGGATGATTCAAGTGAACTACATTTATCGTGCGCTTTATTCTATTATCATTATTATTTTTGAGGCAGGTTCTTGCTCTGTCACCCAGACTGCAGTGCAATGACACAATCTTGGCTAACTGCAATCCCCTCCTTCCGGGTTCAAGCGATTCTCCAGCCTCGGCCTCCTGAGTGGCTGGGATTACAGGTGCACACCAGCATGCCAGGCTAATTTGTGTATTTTTAGTAGAGATGGGGTTTCACCATGTTGGCCAGGCTAGTTTCAAACTCCTGGCCTTAAGTGATCCACCTGCCTTGGCCTCCCAAAGTGCTGGGATTATGGGCATGAGCCACCATGCCCAGACTATTTCTATTATTATTACATTATAATATATAATGAAATATTATGCAAGTCACCATAATGTGGAATCAATGGGAGCCTTGAGCTTGTTTCCTGCAACTAGATGGTCCCATCTGGGGATGATGGGGGACAGTGACAGATCATCAGGCATTAGATTTTCAAAACGAGCATGTACTCTAGATGCCTCACATGCGCTGCTGACAACAGGGTTTGTGCTCCTATGAGAATCTAATGCTGGGGCTGATTGACAGGAGGCGGAGCTCAGGTGTGATATGAGCAATGGGAGTGGCTACAAATACAGATGAAGCTCAGCCCACTCACCTGCTGCTCACCTCCTGCTGTGCAGTTCAGATTCCAACGGGCCACAGACCAGTGTTACTCTGTGGCCAGGGGGTTAGGGACCCCTGAGACATAGGATCTTGACTTATATCTAGATCCTTCTAGATAACCCTGAGTACTGCCATGGCAAGACTTAGGAAAGCCATTCGCAGACAGCTTCAGCAAAGCAGACAACCGTTTAGGATGGACCAGGGAGGAAATGAACCTTCTTATATCCAAGTACTGCACATGCCTGTGTAGCAGCATATCAGGAACATTATAAGCTAGAATTATGCAAATATAGTTGATGAAGCCTCCATTTCTAAAGTGAAATTTAAAGAATCCCACTATACAGAAATTACTATTCTTGTCCATTCAACTAAAAAACATGATCTCATTTTGACTTGATTTGCTTAAAAAAATCAAATTATCAATGGGTTGGTTGAACATTTTTCTTATATATTGGCCATTTGTATTTCTCTTTAAAAAATTGCCTAGTTCATTGCTATTTATCTCTCTCATTAATCTTTTCTCTCATTAATTTTAAATAACTCTCTACGTTAAGTCTGTAGTCTGACGTCTGTGTTGTGGACATCTTTGGTCAGCTATCTGCCTGTTGATTTTGTGTCTGGTGTTATTCTGAAGTTCTTCCTGTTTTCCTTGTAAGGTGGACCATTTTCTTTCTGCTTGGCTTGGAGAACCATGTCTTTCCTCATCCTAGGCTGCTTACACACTCACGTATATACTATTTTCTTGTTTCATTTTTTACATGTAAACACTTAACTATTGTTTGCCTTGGTGTACAATATGAATGAGGGAGATAGATATAGCCTTTCTCTCAGTTTAGTTAGCCAATTGTCAAGCCTGTTAATCAACGATACCAGCTGTTTGCGAGGCTGGTTTTTCACAGTTACTGAATTCTTGCCAGGCGAGGTGGCTCATGCCTGTAATCTCAGCATTTTGGGAGGCTGAAGCAGGTGGATCACTTGAGTCTGGTCACTATAGGGAGACCCCATCTCTACAAAAAATTAAAAAAATTAGCTAGCCATGGTGGTATGCACCGGTAGTCCCAACTACTCAGGAGGCTGAGAGGGTGGCTTGAGCCCAGGAGGCAGAAGTTGTCAGTGAGCTGAGATCGCATCACTACACTCCAGCCTGGGCAACAGAGGGAGACCCTATCTCAAAAAAAAAAATTATAATATATGCTTAAGTCTCTTTCTGGACTTTCTATTTTATTTTGTTGATCTTGGATTAGTTTTAGTTTGTTTTCATGACTTATATTTATAAGCCTTTATGTTTTAATTACAGGTAGGGAATTCTTTTATTTATTTATTTATTTATTTATTTTTTACTTCGATTGGCATTAGATTATATGAAATTTACAGAATATTTTGGGTGGAATGACATCTTCATGACACACACCTTTTCATCCAGGGTGCTGGTGTGTCTCTCTACCTTGCTAGGTCTTTGCTGAAGCCTCATCACAGGGGTCCTGTGTTTATTCCTAGACAGTTTGTGTTTTTGTTGCTATTTCTCATAGCATATTTCCTAAGTGGTTGCTGTAGATATAAGGAAAAGATACCGATTTTGCCTTTCTTTTTTTTTTTTTTTTGAGACAGGGTCTTGCTCTGTCCCCCAGACTGGACTGTGGTGGTATGATCTCGGCTCACTGCAGCTTCGACCTCCTGGGCTCAAGCAATCTTGCCACCTTAGCCTACTGAGAAGCGGGACCACAGGTGTGCACCACCATGGCCTCCTAATTTTTAAGTTTTCTGTAGAGATGGGCTCTCCCTATGTTGCCTGGACTGGTCTTGAACTCCTGTGCTAAAGCAATCCTTCTGCCTTGAAAGTTCTGGGATCACAGGCATGAGTCACTGCGCCCAGACTGATTTTGCTTATATTTTAACAACATGAACTCCTAATAATTTTTAGGAGTTTTTCTGTTGACTCTGACCTCAGGTCTAGAGCTGGTTTTCTTTCTTCTCTTCTCATTAAATAGCAGCCCTTCCCACTGCCCTCTCAGACAGAACCTGGGGGTCACCTGTCACCTCTTCCTCCTTCACCCCTATATCCACTCCATCAAAGCTGCTGATTCTGCCACCCCTGTCACCTCTGCCTGCACCATTGTCAGTGGGCCCCTAATTGGACTTTTGCTTCCACTCTTGTCCCTGGTCCACCCATTCTCCATAGAGTGGATTCATCTCTTAAAAATGGAATCTGATCAGGTGGAGTGGCCTTAACTTGGCCTTCAATGCCCTGCAGGAACTGCATCTATCTGTCTTGTGGGTTACTCCCTCTTACCTATTTCCCTGTTATCCCTCTGGTCTTCTGTTCCCTAAATTTTCTTTCTTCTGCCTCAGGGCCTTTGCACAGGCCATTTACTTTGCTCTCACTGCTTCTTTTACTGGCATAGCTCTTTTATTTATCAGAGCGAGAGCAAGAGCTAGGGAGTGACAGAGTCTGTGCACACACAAATGTGCCATTTTTGAAAGCAAGTTTTCGTAAAAAAAAATTGGAAAGTTTTCTACTTTTTTTTCTATGTTCTTTAACAGTTTAAATAAAAATGATTGATTCTTTTAAAATGCCAAGTTCGTTGTGACTCTCTAAGGGTAATATACCACGCACCTTTCCCAAATCTACACGACCCTTTGAAGGTGGAATACCCAATATCTTGCAGAACTAGAGTTTCATTCATTCATTCAGCACTTAGTTACTGAGTAACCACTAGGTTTCAGGCACTCGGTCAGACAATGGTTTCCCTGCGTCTAACTCCAACAATGATAAAAACAGAAACAGTTCCCGTCAAGGCTGCTGGGGGCACAATTCTAGTGGGCACCATTCACAGCCTAGTGTATGTCAGGGGTTGACAAACCACAACCCATGGGCCAAATCTAGCAAAGCCACTGTTTTTGTATAGCCTGAAAGCTTAGAATAATTTTTTATATTTTTAAATGGTTGCAAAAAAGAGAAAAGTTTTATTGTAATATAGCCACACTGATTTGTTTTTGGCTTATCTGTGACTGCTTGGTTGTAACAGAGATGGTGTGTCCCACAAAGTCTAAAACATTTACTTTCTGGCTCTTTACAGAAGAAAGTCCACCCGCCACTGTGCAATATGAATGGTGGCCCTAGAATTGTGCAGTGCACCACTGGTGCAGCTGTAATCTATGGCCCTGTTCCTGTACCCACTCACATTGAGCAGTTAGGGTTAGAGTCCCCCTCCACATGGGAGAGGGGCTGAACTTCCTGAGACAGACCTGACCATGACAGTCTCTGGCTGAAATGTCTAATGCCTCTTTCCTGCCTCCAAGATCAAGTCCCACTCTCACCTTTAGGCCTTCACACATGCTGTTCTCTCTACCTGGAAAGTCCTTTCCTCCTCCTTCCCCTGTATACTCTCTTGTGTCCTTAAAGACCACCTCCTCCAGGAAGCCTCTTTGGTGGTTCTCTCACATTTCATGGTAAACATCTGGTGGATCATTTGACTCGATGGTGGGGTTTGCATGGTTCACTCTGTATACATGAACTCAGCATGCAGCAAGGCACTCTGTGTTGCCTGTTTGTTGAATGAGCAAGTGGATGAGTGTCCTTGCCTTTGGTGGGGCTGCTGGCGAATCATTCCTTCCATCCCGAATCATTGCTGGGGCCCCACCCTATGGACTGCCTTGTATTGACAACTGAAAGGGGAAAACAGATTTGGGTAAATCTTTCCACTTGCCCTGCTAAAGGATTCATGGGTCGATCTTGAGGTCTATCCTGTTTATTTTTAAGGTCACTGTTGGAAATATCAGCTTCATGAAAAGGCAAAATCCCCCTTTCCTCCTTCTCATTTGTTCTGCATTAAAGGTATCTGACCTGATCTATTCAGTTCTTTAAACATAAAAATATAAAACCATGTTGTGATTTCTTTTTCTGAACAACATTTGAACAAATGCTGTGAGCTGGCATGAATACTCTCTATCAAAGATTCCAGGTCAAAAGAATTCTATTTCACATCAATCAACGAAGTACAGTAAAATTACGAAAATGTAACAAACACAAAAGGGCACCACTTAGTGATGATGATAAATGGTCACCAGAAGTTTGCAATGGCAGCCTAAAATGCAAAAAAAAAAAAGTATAAACAACATAGAACCATACCACTGCTCCTGAAGTGAACCTCAAATAAGGAGTCATAGTGGAGATAAACAGGCAGCCACCTCTGTTTATCTCCAGCTTCCCATTTTGGTGCCATCTGGGACAGTAGCAGCAGCAGTACCTGCAAGCTTGTTGGAAATGCAGTCCCCTGGGCTCCACCCAGACCTACAGATGGGCTTGTGTTTGAGAATCTGTGAAGTCAGCTGAGCTATCCAGGGTTTGCTCAGCAAGGAACACGTTCTTCCTATTTTTCAGCCACATTCCAGGTCACTGAATCTAAACAACCCACTTGGAGTTTCTGGGTTAAGTGTTACCTGATTTCACTCACACACACACAAAATTCATTTTTTTTTGTTTTAGTCAATGCACAAAAGCATTTATTGAATGTTTAAAAACCTGATCAACATTCCTATTAAAAAGCAACCTTGTGGAGTCCCATGATTCAGTCTTGAAAAGGTCTCATGAGGCCAAAAGCTATTTTCCTCCTTCTGCCTGCTTCTCTCCCTTTCCTTTTCTCTCTCTCTCTCTCTGTCCCCCATATTCTGATGCCTTGTCCACATCTATGGTGTCAACCTGTCCCACCTCAATGACTTTCAGTGTCTTCAGCCCAGTCTCTCACCTGAGCCTCAGACCCATGTCTGACTCATGACCTCATCCATTCCCCACCCCAGGGTGGCCCACAGTCCCCTCACACTCAGCACATCACACTATCAGGGAAAGGGGGAGGGCACAGGGAAGGTGGCCCTGGGTCCCAAATATCCATGCAGAAGGTCTGGAGAAAAGGCTGGTTGAGATTAGTGAAATGACTGAATGCTGGATATTTGAAAAGAAATGTAGTTGAATGAACATCTAGGGAAACATAATGATTTACTTTAATTCTTAGATGACATTCCATTGTAAATAGCACACTGTTTATATGTCTTCATTTTTGTTGCTCTTATCTAGTTCATACAATTTTTTTTTGAGATGGAGTTTCGTTCTTGTTGCCCAGACTGGAGTGCAACGGCATAATCTTGGCTCACCACAACCTCTACCTCCTGGGTTCAAGTGATTCTCCTGCCTCAGCCTCCCGAGTGGCTGGGATTACAGGCATGTACCACCACACCTGGCTAATTTTGTATTTTTAGTAGAGATGGGGTTTCTCCACGTTTGTCAGGCTGGTCTCGAACTCCCGACCTCAGGTGATCTGCCCACCTTGGCCTCCCAAAGTGCTGGGATTACAGGTGTGAGCCACTGTGCACAGCCTAGTTTATATAATTTTATCACCCACCAGAAAGCTCATTTAAATAATTTCCTAGGAAAATCCTTTTAAAAAGAAGACGACAGCAGAAGAGCGGCTGTCAGCGCAGCCTTCTGAGGAACTACAAGCCCCAATTACTGTGAGGGTCACCATCTGGGAGAAGTGACTTCTTTGTAAGGCATGCGGATAACGTGGTCCACAGCAGAACTCTAAGACACCTGAGAATTCTAAATTTCAACCTGGCCTCCGGGTCATTATGATGGTATCAAGGTGGAAGAATAAGGTATTTTATGTTTTGTAGTTCGGTTTATAACTCTTAGACATTGAAACCAAGGTTCCTTAACTGTGGCATTACTGACATTTTGGGTGGAATAATTCTTTGTTGGTAGGGGACCATCCTGTGTATTGTAGGATATTGACCAGCACCTCGCCTCTGCCCATGAGATGCCAACAGCAACGTCCCTCAAGTGGTGACAATCAATGGTGTTTCCAAACATTCCCAGTGTCCCCTGGGGAGCAAAACTGCCCCAGTTGAGACCCACTGGTTTAGACCTATACTTTAGGAGCCTACATTTGTCCCCCTGCCCCGGACCCCACATTTTTGGGGTTGGTGGTTTGTAGCCACGTAATCTCGGGCACGTCTGTCCTGTCTGGGCCTCATCTGCACTCGGCGGGAACTACATGAGAGAGCGTGTCAAAGCTGAGCTGCGGCCACTGCCCACTAGGCTCCTTCCCGCCTTGGCCAACTTCTAGGGGTGCTCACCTGTTCAGGAAGATGCTGCTGACGTCGTCATGCGTGATGGGCGGCTTCTTGGAGCTGGCAGCCATCCGCAGCGGGCGCAGGAAGTTGTTGACGAGGATGTGCAGCTGCTGCACGTACTCGGCCTCGGCCTCCAGCATGCTGAACACCACCTGGTTCCGCTTGCGCATGCTGTCGGCGTGGGGGGACCGGATGTAGTCCTGGATGATGGTCTTCCACTTCCGCCGGCACAGCCAGCCGCGCAGGAAGCTCTGCACCTGCGC
Source organism: Cebus imitator (assembly GCF_001604975.1). Lineage (NCBI taxonomy): Eukaryota > Metazoa > Chordata > Mammalia > Primates > Cebidae > Cebus > Cebus imitator. Next base: position 1,914,989 of record NW_016107725.1, on the reverse strand, counting down.
AGCAAGACCGGCGCGGGAGGGGCCTGTCAGGGAGGCCGGTCCACGCCTGTCCGTGCAGGCTCTGAGCTCCCCCAGGGCAGGGACCAAGGCTTTGTTCTTCCCACGACCGGCCTGTGGCGAAGCGAGCGCAGCTGTGGCCCGAGCCTGGCTCTGCAGCCCACGTAATACAGGGCAAGTTGTTTGGTTGACCTGAGTCAGTTTTCCCTTCTGTGAAATGGGGCTAAGGAGATGATGGCTGCATGGAAAGTGTGGTCCACAAACTGGACCAGCATCTCTGAAGAGCTTGTTGGAAATGCCGATTCTCAAGCCCCGCCCCAGACCTCTGCAGTTCAACAAGACCCTGGGATGCTTTGGAAGCATTCACTGGAGGAGGAGCCATGTGGCTCCACGTCTCCGTCCTAACTGGAGGTCGCCCGAGGATGAAGGGTTGCAGGGCTGCACGGGCGCGGCTCATGCCTAGTCTTGTCTAATGACTTGCCTGAAAGCCCAGAAGTTTCCATTAAAGCTCTTCTGGATAGAGGGTGATTATCAAATTGAACAGAACATGGAAAATTAGTTAATCTCATCCTTAGCTCTCATCAGCGGCTTCTGAGTCCTGGGGCCTGCCTGGAGCCTCTCCTCCTGACTCAGTAGGGAAATGAACAGAGACACTTAACTCAGTTGCCTGGGAGCTGGGCTGCTTGGAGTGGCCTCGTGTTGGTAAGAACTTGGGAAAGGGCCTTAAGTCACATATGCATGGAGAGTTGTTTTAAGCTGTACAGGCTTCCAATCAAGGGGCCCTCGAGCTATGTGCAAACTCCCGGTCCACACTGGGAGGAAGGGTACTGGGATGAGCCACTGGGGACCAGGCAGAGGTGCTTATGCAATATTCTCCACTGAAAGGGTCACGGTCTCCGAACAGCAGGCACAGGTGTCCAGGTGCAGATCTGCTGGCTAGGGATGGGTGCTGTGGAGAGCAGAGGCCTGCCCAAGCCCCAAAAGCTATCTCTGAAGGTAGAAAGGGTTTTCTCAAAGATGGAGGTGCTTACTCTGAGGTTCCAGGAGGGTGAAAATAGAGCAATGGGAGGTGAATGTCAGCTGGCCTTTAATAAAATGTTCTAACCAGAATGCTCCAAATACAGGGGTGAGCTGGGAAACTCACTGGGGCCGAAGCAGAGAACTCAGATCAGGGCATCTCTGCTCAGGTCGGACTTGGCTCAGATCTGGGTGGCAATCCCAATGCCTGTGGGGCCCTGGCAGGTCCTAGGGGTGCATGAAGCTGGCTGGGGGAGTGGAGGGAATGTCATAAGACGGCACCTCTTGCCTGGGCCGGCTGCTATCTTGGGCAGGAGGTGGCCTGGGGCTGCTGGACCTTCTGCTTTTTAAGGAGACAGTGTGTCCCAGTGGTATGGCATCTGAAGCTTGGCAGCCAAGGTTGGAATGTTACCCTGTAAATACTTAACTGTGTGACCTTGGGCAAGTTCCTTTGCCTGTCTGTGTCTCAGCTTCCCCATATGTAAAATGAAAATAATAAAACCTCAGAGGATTTTAGTGAGGATAGAATTAATCTGCATAAAGCTCTTAAAATAGGGTCTGGCACATAGAAAGTAGTTAATTAATGTTAGCTATTTCTATTCCTGAGAAACCCAAAATCCAGATTTTTGTGTTATGTGTTTGCTTTTAAAGCACCGGCAACAAACTTTTAAAAATGTAAACCAAAAAAAGCCCACCGTGTAGGCTGAAAATCTCAAACACACTGGTAAGCTGAACTTGGCCCATGGGATGCCAGTGTGCAGTTTCTAGGGATGGCATTGGGGTCCTTTTTACACATTCAACAGGATTCCGTGGTTTCACCTATTTTTCTTAGGGTGAGTCAGGCTCCCCTGCCTTGAGTCTGGCAAGCTACAAACACAGGCCATGCTCCTTCCTTCTGCCACACCACCCGGGGTGGCCCATGGTATGTCACTACCTGGCCACTGAGCAGATTCCTGGTAGCTTCTGAGATGTTGGTCCCTTCTGAACTCTAATAGGGGAAAAGCAGTGAGGTCTGAAAATGGCTTGGCTATTGTGCCGTGTCTGCTGGGGACTCAGGAGGTGCTTGTGAAAGGTGGTGTGTACATGGCAGGGAGTGGCGGTGGAGAGGTGGCCCTGGGGGTCTTGGCGAGGTGCATGGCACTGTGAGGAAAGCAGTCAGCTGAGATTCCCAGGCCTGAGTTTCTGTCCTGGCTTTCCCCACTCCTCCCTCTTGTGGAATCTCAGTTTTCTTACCTATAAAATGGGGCTGAACCACTCTACCCCTTAGGGATAACCAGAAGAAATCACTTGACAAGGTGCTCTTCAGGGATAAGGGGGTGTGGGCTCTGCCTTGGAGCTGAGGTTGGGGGATGGGGGGCACACCCTGAGGACAGCGGGACTGTGGGTGGATACCGCTGAACCTGGGCTGGCTCTCAAAAGAGAGAGCTCCAAAGAGGGCCACCCAGAGGGATGCCACAGACCTTCTTAATTTTCTTGATGTCACTGTCTTCATCGTTGGGGGCGACGGTCTGGGTGGACTGGATGCGCTCATTATCCTTGAGCAGAGATGCAATCTGCAACAGAACACAGGGCAGCCAGTGAATGGCACTGGCTCCCAGAGGCCCCAGGTCTTTGGCCGGTGGCCAGCGGGCATAGGTGGCAGCCGAGCACCCTGCCTCTTCTTCCCTGAGAGCCATGATGCCACAGCTTGCAATTCTGACTCCGTGCATCCAGGTCATAGAACCAGACAGGCCCCAGACATCTGTGAGAGGCAAGCGCTGCACGGGGTGCAGGTGGACACCTGGGTTCCAGCCCAGCTGGGCTGCCACCCGGAGCGACCTTGGATGAACCCCTTCCGCTCTCGGGGCTGAAGCCACCCAATGTGTAATCTCAGAATTTGGCTTAAATCTTTGATTCTCCTCCCTACTCCCCAAACCATCAGTCCCTTTATTTTACAATTTTTGCTGTGAAAAAACACATGTAACATACAATTTACCATTTTAACCATTTTTTTTTTTTGAAACAGAGTTTTGCTCTTGTTACCCAGGCTGGAGTGCAATGGCGCGATCTTAGCTCACTGCAACCTCCGCCTCCTGGGTTCAAGCAATTCTCCTGCCTCAGCCTCCCGAGTAGCTGGGACTATAGGCATGCGCCACCATGCCCAGGTAATTTTTGTATTTTTAGTAGAGACGGGGTTTCACCATGTTGACCAGGATGGTCCCGATCTCTTGACCTTGTGATCCACCCACCTTGGCCTCCCAAAGTGCTGGGATCATAGGCATGAGCCACCATGTCCGGCCCATTTTAACCATTTTTAAGGGTATGATTTGGTGGCATGAAGGACATTCACATCTCTGTGCCACCGCCACCATCATCTACCTCCAGAACTCTTTGTTTTGTAAAACTGAAACTGAGTACCCTTCAAACGATGACTCTCCATTCCCCTGGGAACCACCATCCCACCTTCTGTGCTCTGAACTGGACCTCGCTAGGTACCTCATCTAAGTAGAATCGTGCGGTGTTTGTCTTTCTGTGACTGGCTTATTTCGTGGTGCATTATGTCCTCAAGTTTCTCCCACGTTGTAGCATGGGTCAGAGTTTCATTCCCTTTCAAGGCCGAGCAATATCCCCTCGTGTGTGTAGACCACGTTTTCTTTTTTCATTCTCCCCATTGATGGGCATCTAGGTAATCCCTTTATTTTTCAAACAAAATTGTGTCTGGATATAAATCAGAGCAGGTGGCTCTGGGCGAAGCCCCGCTGGCCTGGCTCTTTCCTTCCTGGGCAGCCCCAAAGCACCTCTCAGAATCAGAGGCCTGTTTCAATCACAACCTGCAAACTGCTGGCCTAGAAAAGTGGAACAGCTCTTTGAATATCTAGCTGCTCTAAACATCTCCATTTGCATAATTTGGGGATCACAGATGTCGACATAGCTGCAAGAACAAAACCAAGGCTTGATGCCTAGGAGAAGGTGTCCCCTAAGCTGCACAGTGGCCAGGGACCTCTAGGATTCATCCCACGGACAGGACAGTGGCGCATCCTCCCACACAGGCCTCGGTCCTTCCGGCCACTCCAATTCTGTGAGTTTTTGTTTTGTGTCTTGTAGCAGCTGCCCCCAGCACACGGACTTCCCTGTGAAAATGCTGGCATTGCCTGTCCACTCTTTTCTGTCTTTGCTGTGAGCTCTAAAGGAGAAGAGACTGCAGCTGTTTCATTGATTAATGTGCTCCTGGTGCCTAGCGCAAGGCTGGGCACTCAACACATTCTTGTTGTCTACACAAATAAGTGAATTTTTAAAAAATCAGAGCAACAGCAGCAACAAAAACATTAACCAAGGGAAAACACCGCGGTAACTAAGCCCGGCATGTCTAAAGATAGTAGCTCAGGGGATTCTACGAACACAGCCACAAAGCCCAGTGCTGTTCTCTCTTGGAAACACATGGCTTTGTCCCCTCAAGGCCATTTGCTGAACCAGAGGATGAATGGGTGCTCATAATTGAGCGAATCAAGCACTTTGAAAGTGAAATGGAACAGTTACCCGCTCTCCACTCCCTGGTTGCCAAAATTATCCCAGCCAATGATTGAAGAGTGGCTGAAAATATCTAACAGAAATAGCGTGGAGATGGGCTTTTCTCCCCACCCTCCCCCTTTTTGATCCTTTGAGAATATTTGCACATTGAAATGATGACTGATTCTGTGATCTGGAGTCTCAAGGGCTAAGGAACATGGAAGCACACGTGTGTGCACACACATGCACGTGTGCACGCACACCCTTGGACCCTGCTCAGTCGACACCTTTACCTCCGGCCTCTTCTCACCTCTGTACCAGGATGCTTTCTTTGCCAGTTTTGGGATTGGCACATAGCACCCCTTTTAACTTTAGGATGGTGATATGTGTGTGTATGTGTGCTGGGGTGGGGGCAGTGGGCTGCGTTTAAAGCTGATGGTGCGCTTCTCAGATCGAGGCATTCCAGGACATCTACTTAACAGGGACCAGGGCAGAAAATACATGCAATTAGGTCAGGCACCATGCTACATGCGCCGACAATAGTGACAATTTTGGAGTCTTTATTTAAGGATCAGACTGAGTGGGCAAAGCTCTGGAGGGCTGCGAGCCTGGGGACTCTGCAAAAGTCTTGAACTATGTCTAGTCTTGGCGCATTGCAACTAGGAGCCAATATTGGGATAGTGGTGGAGGTTACAGTAAGCTGAGATCGTGCCATTGTATTCCAGCCTGGGCAACAAGAGTGAAACTCCAACTCCAAAGAAAAGAAAATAAAAAAGAAGAAAAAGACCCCTTAAAACTGATTCCAAGGCTAAGTCTTCATTTTGAACCTTAGGAGAAAGATCTGTGCAGTTTCCTCCATTGTCAGCCTTCTAGGATCTGTGTGTTCCCACGCCAGTAAAATATTACAGCCACCTGCAAACTCCTTTGCTGCCCTTTAGGGCCTGTTTTAGCTCTCCAAATTTACTTCCAATTGCAAATGTGAGAGAAACAGCTATTAAGAAAACAAAATCATGCCAAACTGAGCATTCTAGAGGAGGGGAAGAGTCTTTCAGAGGCAGATGTTCCCTCGTTTTAGATGGTTCCTTGATGGGACTTTCTGGTAATGAAAGGGAACGCCTGACAGAATTGTTTAGAAGGGAGAGAAGAGATTAAGTTAGCAGTGGATTGATGGTTTTACTTAGTAAAGTTACAGGTGCGTCGGCATGATCTCCTGTCACAGCAATGGCTAGGGGTGGGGACCACAGGATGGAGAGTACAGACGGAGAAGAGATAGTCCAGCTTCAGGGATGCGTGGCCTGTGCAATCTCACAGAGCCCCAGGCTTACAAGGGCCCAATGGTTGGTTTAAGCTTCTGTAATCGCTGTCTTGAAGTTTTTAAGGGGGTCACATTTCCTTTTGCACTGAGCCCTGCAAATTACATAGCTGTCGTGAAAAAAGTTGCAGACAACGATATAATGGTAAATTATAAACGGTGAAACCTTCTGAAAGGAAGACTGACTTGTAGCATTTGTCAGTTCCCATGATGCCAACACTTGTAGCTCAGCCCGTTTCAAGCTACCAAAGGTCAAATACCCAGCTAGTGAAATTCTTGAAAATCTAACAGTTGGCTCTTGCAAGCTGGTGGATGGAGTGTCGGATAGTGACCAATGGCCAATGTTAGAAGCACGTTCTGGCACATCACGGGATGCAGGGGGAAGATCTTGGTAGTGAAAGAGGTTATGGACAAGAACAAAAATGGCACATAGGAGTGTGAGGAGAGAAGTCAGTGTGTGAAGAGGAGGCTGGTGAAGGATGCTGTGGCAGGAAGGGCTGCGTGACGTGAGGGCAGGGGTGTTTTCTCTTCATTTTTGAGCTGTTTGCTGTTTTAATAGTGGAGTGCCCCTCCATTCTGTTACATACAAGAGCCTGTGTCATGGGTTGTGGGCACTGGAGGAGGAGTCTCTTCTGATTCGTTGTTGGGGCTTTGGCAGATACCCTTTTCTCTCTCTTCTTGGACATGGTGAGATTGTATTTCCTAGATCCTCTGAAGTTGGGCATGGTCACGTGACTTGCGTCATTTAATGTGATGTAAGCAGTGTGCCATGTGCCTTTCCCCAGCCACGTGACTGGTGAATGTCTTGATGGCGGAAGCCTCCTTGGCTTGTGTCTCAATCACTTGAGGATTTTGGGGAGCAGAGTCTTCAGAACTCTCAATGGACACACAGGGTGAGTAATCAATCTTTGTTGTTTTAAGACATTCAGATTTGGGGGTTGTTTGTTACTATAGCATAATCTAGCCCATCCTCACAGAGACAGGTAGTGACCACCCAAGGGGTAAAAAGCATTGAAGACTGAGTGGAGGCAGCTGCCATGAGAGTGGCAGTGATAGATCAGGGGAGTGGAGTGTGTATGGCCAGGGTAATGTAAGTCCCCAGAAATCCTCAGGAATATGTGGGATGGGGCCTGAGGAAGCATATTTGGCCATCAGAAGAGAGGTGGACCATGAGAGCCTGGGGCCATCCAGGCAACACTGTCATTCCTGAATATACACCCTGGCATCAAGGTCCTCTCCTTAGCAGGGAGGGAAGGCTGCCGTGGGGCAGGCTCAAGCCAAGGATTTCAGCCAGGAGATCCAGTGGTGCAGGCGAGGGACTCTGAGTAAGTCCCTTCCTCCCATGGACCTCAGCCTTCAGAGTCCTCCTGGCTCCAGCAGTCTAAGACCCCAGGCCCTCCTCACTGGTGTCACTCATCACTCACCTGCCTTTTCAGTGTGTCCTGCCCACCTGATGGCCAACAGGAAAGAGCTCTGTTTCCATTCTGCTAGAGCGCATTCAGAGCTAGCAGGTGCCTCTGACCTGCAGGACATGTTTGTGGATGTGTGTATATCGGGGGCGGGGTGGGGGGAGAGACTGAGAGAGACCAAAAGAGACCCTGTGGCCTGAAAGCTTTACCAAGCTGGTCCTTCTTTCAGTCTTCTTTAAAAAATCTTTGCCCTGGAGGGTAATACACTCAATTGGAAGCATTGTTCCAAAAATTCTCACCAAATGGGTCTCTGCTGCCACTTTGAGACACACACACACACACACACACACACACTCTCACACACTCTCTCTCTTTCACTCTCTCTGTCATGACTGATCTGATTTCTGCTCCCCAACATTACAGGGGCTCTGCCCTTTGCACCTACACCCGTCCTCTGACCTATGACCCCCAACAACTTCCAAGTCCACATGTGACATAAACCCACACCTCCCAGGCTGTGAAACAACCGACTTCTTGACTTGGGTTCACACCACAAGCCCTGCCACGGCACCCACCACACTCTACCACAATCAGACCCAAAGGCAGAAACTTCCATCTCTCTAATGCTTCCCGCAGAGCTTGACAACCATTCATTCATTAAGCCCTTATTGAGTACCTACTATGTGCCAGGCCAAAAGAAGGAGTGGCAAGCAACACAGCCCTGTCCTTATGGAGTTCCCACCAGTCCTGTTGGGGCGACAGGCACGCATGGAACCTGCTCTCACGTGGAGAGCTGAGTATGGAAAAGCCATGGGAGCAGACAGCAGGGAGCACCCTCCGGGCCAGGGGTCCCCCAGGGGGAGGTGTTTGAGCTTGGTAGGATGTCACCAGGTAGGACGTATGGGGATGAAAAGGGCATTCCAAACAGAAGCACCCTGTGTAAAGGCCAGAGGCAGGAAGTACACTGGTGCGCGCAGTGACCGGACAGGTGGTGTTTGGGAAAAAGATGAAGTCAGTGGTAGGTGATCTCGAGTCTTCAGTGAGTGAGTGAATGAATGAATGAATGACACGTGGACAACCTCCATCATGAAGCTAATAATCTGGTACTGGGGCTAGACTCCTTCCCTAATCCCTTACAAGGGTTCAATTTGGATTTAGGGATCTGTGTTGGGCGAGGTCTGATACCAGAATGAACTGGGTGGGCTGGAGAGGGGACATCCCTGAACTGCACTCTGGGAGCCCTGTGGGAAGAGGCAACCAGGAGAGTGGGAAGACTGGCAAGCAGAGAGGAGACCTGGGTTCGTCCCAGCTCTGCCGCTTCCCAGCTGTGTGGGCTTGGGCAAGTGACTGGGGCTCTCCCAACCTGGCTCCTCGTGTGAAACACAGGCACTGATCCTATCACAGGATGGCTATGGGGACTGAAGGAAGCGTGCCTTGAAGGTGCCTGTTATCAGCCTAGCAGAGGCGTGTCAAATCGGGAATCTTTTTGAGGTTGTTACTTTTAGTTCGGGGCTTGGCTGCTGCAGAACAAGGTGGAATTATTGGCTTCAGATCTTTGAACATTCCAGGCAGAGCTAGATTCACAGGTGTGATTGGGTCCTATGCTCCAAAGGCCCTGCCCTTGGGATTTCAAGCCCTTTTGTTGAGATTCTTTTTTTTTTTTTAATTACTTTTAAAAAATATTTAAATTAAAGAAAAAATAGAGATGGAGTTTCTCCATGTTGGTCAGGCTGGTCTCGAACTCCCGACCTCAGGTGATCCGCCCACCTCGGCCTCCCAAAGTGCTGGGATTACAGGTGTGAGCCACCACACCTGGCCGAGATTCTTAAAGTAGTTTTCTTTTGGGGTTGCACTGAGTGAGTGGAATCTGATGGGACCATGAGCGCACCGCGGGGTCTTGGAGCCTTGGCTCCTGCGTGGTCTATCTCCTGCGCTGTCTCAGCTCTGTGGATGGCTTCTGGGATGCTTATTCCCCACACTCTGGCATCCCAGGCCCCAAGACCTCTGCTACCATCTGCTCAGGGAGCAACTGGTTAAGTCAGCTGGGGAGACTCACAGTCCACCATCACCCCAACCCTCAGCAGGTACCTGGACATAGGTGTCCCAGGGCAGGGCGAGGAGACAGCCATCCCTGCTGCAGGCTGGCAGTGCCAGGGTGCATTAGGGGGGTGACTTGGCAGGAGCTCCTTGCTCTGGTCCTGCTACTGAGCACATCCTGGCAGTCAGGACGGCGGAGGCTAGGGGTTGAGGCTGGGTGCTCCCAGAGGCTAGGGGTTGAGGCTGGGTGCTCCGCGCCCACCATGAGTTAGGTCAGGAGGCTGCGGGAGGGGAGATTGCCTTCCCTGGCCTGGGCCTTGGATTTTCACCTTTGCATCAGACCCTGCAAATTAGATACCCAGCTGACTTCAGGAGTCTGTGTTTTCATTTTCCCCTCCCTCAGTGTAGAGTCCATGGTCCTTATATGATATGGCCAGATGGTTCTGAGCATGCTGGTGAGTTGATTGAAGATCATTCTGTGTGGGGGCTGATAGCCGGTGAGGGCTGTCTAAGAGACTGAGAGCTAGTGCTTCCCTAGGTTTAATGTCAATGGAACCACCTGGGCTATTGTTAAAATGCAGATTCCAATTCCGAAGGTCTGGGGCGGGGGCTGAGATTCTGCTCCAGGCGAAATTAATGCGGCTATTTCATGGACCATATTTTGGGAAGCCAGGTGCCAAGAGGCTTAGTCTGGCAACAATGCCACCTCCGAGTGGCATTGTTGGAGTGGTGGCTAGTGGGCCCCTGCAGGAGCTCTTATCAAGACGGGTGGAGGGAAGGGGCTGCCTTGGAGTTGAGCAGAAGCCACACTCTAAGGACCTCCCAGTGGCCCTGGACCCTCCAGAGTCTTGGGCTAATGATGCAGCATGCTCAGTCAATATAGTTGCTGACACAGTAACTAGGAGCTTGCCCATAGGAAATCTCACTCGGTCCTCACGACCTGGTTTGGTGTGTATAGAAAGCCCTGTTTTACAGCTGCAGAAACTGAGGCACAGGCACGTTGAGGGACCTGTTCCAGCTTGTTGTCAATAAGCGGCAGAGGTGAGATTTAAGCCCAGTCTGACCACAGGACCTTCTCATTCTGCCAGCGCCAACACGTCTTAAATTTGGAGCCTAGCAGAACTGCAGCTGGGAGCTGGTTCCACCGCCCGTCATATTACCCCTCCGAACCACCCCCTCCCACCCCGTGCCCGATCCTTCAGGAGCCGGGGGTTTGAGCTGTTGTGCCTGGGGCTAGGCCCCAGGCCAGCCTTCTCCGCCCCACCCAGCCCGCAGTCACCTCCGCCTTCAGCCGCTCGATCTCGATCTCCCCATCCTCGATCTGCTGCCGAAGCTGCTTCGCTACAGTCTTCTCCGTCTCCACGATCTGCAGCAGGTGCAGATACTTCTGCATGAGCGCCTCATGCTCCGTGGCCAGGGTCCGGTAGCTGTGGACGGATGGACACGGCAGGTGAGATGCTGACTACTTGTCCCCTGGCGAACCAAGCAGGGCACTGACCGGGAGAGGGGCTCACCCACCCACCTGCACTTAGCAAAAGGCCCCGACTCCCAGCATTCTGCAGGGTGGGAGGGCTTAGCAGGGTGGAGCTGGGGGCAGTCAAGGCAGGGAGACAGCTAGAGGAAGGCGGGGCAGTGGGCCAGACCACAAGCCTGATCCAGAAAGCACGTCTGCATTCTTGTTCCCACCCACTTTTAAAGACAAACAACAGTGCTAGAAGACAGAATGCTTGAGTTTGTAAAGTAAATAAGATTCTGCACTTCTCTTATGAAAATGAATATCAGGTTTTTAAGTTTTTCCCACTTCCCGAGGGACTTAATTGTTTTTCTTTGCAAAGGAAATTTAGCTGAGAGCATGAAGGAGTCTGTTTTTCTACCACCACACCTCCCGCCACCCCACGGGTGTGAAAATTCGGCTGCTTCCATCAGTCTCTTCTAACTAATGGACCCCGTCAGAGTGCTGCAAAACAGGCACCACCCTCGTCACAGCCTGCTCTGCCAGCATCCCTCCCTCCTTCCTTCTGTCCCTCCTTCTACCCTCCATCCATCCTTCTCTCCTTTCCTTTCCCCCCTCCCTTCCCTTTCCTTTCCTTCCCTTCCTGTCCTTCCTTCCTTTCATCCCATCCTTCTATCCTCCCTGTGCAGGTGTGGTCTTGGAACTTGGGATCACAAAAGAGCAGTTATCTAATTTCACACATGAAGAAATGGAGGCCCAAATCACAGTCCATGAGCATCCGAGTTGGAGCTAGAGTCGGGCTCCAGCCCCCGACAGTGCGTTTGTACACCCTTTAGCGGTTTGGTTTTCCAGTTAGGCATACAGTTCTCTCCCTTGAAATCACGCTGTAAAATGCACGATGTTGCATTTTATACCTTGCTGTATATAAACACACACTCCCCACAGAGGCGTCCCGTAATACCGGAATATTATACATACAGCGCGAGAGAACATTGTGTCTCTACATGATATTAATACACTCCAGTGCCTTTTTTCGTACATAGGAAGTATCTATTATGTATATGTAAATAAAAACTAAATTGGGAATATGTAAAAATACTTAATACTCAATATGGCTGTGGAAGACAGCCAGTGTCTCCCTTAACACACACACACACACACACACACACACACACACACACACACACACACACACACACAGAGTGTCTGAGGTTCAGCGATGCTTACAGTTAATGTCCCCCTCTGGTCATGTGGCTAACTCCCTAGACAAGAGCATGATGGCTTCTGTTGTCCCAGGCACTGCCCAAGAAGCCTCAGCTCAGCCAGGATGGCTGATGTTGATGTTGATTTCTAAGGAAGATGCCTTGATTTCCCTTTCTGCAACCATGACTTTGTCACCGCCTGCCCCACCCCCCAGGTTGAATGGGAGAGATTCCTGGGAGGCCAGTGGGCTGACCCAGACCCCAGGGCTTGACAAAGGAAGAAGACAAACAATCAGCATGTCCCATTGACATGTGCCCCTGGCCTCCAGGATGATGTATAAGGAGCAGTTTCTGTTCACAGGTAGGTGGCGTCGATTGCCAGCTGCTCGTTTTTTGGGGAGGGAGGCTTCTAGTTTGTGTTGAATTGCGTCACCTGGCAGTTGCAGAGCCCTAAGCTGTGAGCCAGGATCTAGGGCTCCATAACCCCCTCTCAGGCACACCTGACAGGTCGCACGCCTGTCAAACGGGCTGAAGGGACCCCTCCCTGGGTTGTCATAAGCACACGATGGACTGGGAGGGCTGGACAGACCGCAGAGCAGACAGACACCCTGAGATGCAGAACAATCCACCAGACTCTGGAGGCGCAGACATGCTTGGCAGCATTGATGTCAATTGGATTATTATTATTTTATTGGCTTCTTAGAGCCAGTCCTTAATTTAGTGAATTGCTTGTAAGCTATGATCCTGTCCATGGTAGGCAGGAGAGGTGAGCATGGCCTGCCTGGCACGTGCTGCTGCACTGCTGCCCTGCAGGGCTGCTTCTCTTGTCATCAGCTTGTGTCACTGTGGCTCAGCTGACCTTAAGGGAGGGAGATTGTCTAGATGGCTGTGATCCAATTGCATGAGCCTTGAAAAGCGGGGAGTTTTCTCTGCTGGTTGTAGAAGGAGCAGTGAGAAATCTGAGGCTGGAAAATTGCTGGCTTGAGGATGGAGGAGGCCACGTGGCAAGGAATGTGCACCCTCTAGGACCTGCACTCCCCTCCCCTTTCAGCAGTCAGCAAGGAAATGGGGACTTCAGTCCCATGGCTACAAGGAACTGAATCCTGCAGACAACAAGAACAAGCCTGGAGGCGACAATTTCTTAGAGCCTCCAGAGAAGAGCCCAGCCCACTGACTCTTTGATTTCAGCCTATGAGACCCTGGGCAGAGACAGACCTCAGCCAAGCCTAGACTTCTAACCCAAAGAACAGGGAGGTCAAATAATGGGTGTTGTTTCATGCCGCTGAGTTGGTGGTAATTTCTTATGCAGCAATAGAAAATTAAAACACTCTCTTTAAAACATATATATATATATATATATATATATATATAAAATTCATTTTTAAAATTTAAGGTTTAACATACATATTTTAGAAAGCACAGGTCTTAAGTGCAGTTTGATCGGTTTTGATAAACACATACACTCAAGTCAAGATAAAATTTCCATCACCCCAGGACGTTCTGTCACGCCCCTTCCCTGTCAATCCGTACCCCAGAAGCAGCTACTGTTCTGATTTCTATCACCACAGGCTCATTTTGCCTATTTTAGAATTTCATGTAACTGGAACCAAATAGCATGCACTCTTTTGTGTCTGGCTCTTCACTCAGCAAATTGATTTTGAGTTTCATCCACCCCGTTGCGCGCATTTGTAACTGGTTCCTTTTACTGCTGAGCTACAGTATCCCATTGCATGCATGTACCAAGGTGACTTTAGACATCTGCCTGCTGAGGAACACGTTGGATATTCTTAAGTTTGGACTATCATGCATAAAGCTGCTAAGGGATATTTGCATACAAGACTTCTTATGGACGTTTTTTCATTTCTCTTGGGTAAATACCAAGAAGTGGAATTGCTGGGTCACAGAGCAGATGTGTGTTTCACTTTTTAAGCAACTGCCTCGTTATTTTCCAAAGCGGTTGTGCCATTTTCTCCTCCTGCTAGCAATAGGTGAGAGTTATGTTTGTTCCACTCCTCTTCAACCTTCAGTATTGTCTGTCTTTAGCATCTTAGCCATTCGACTTTATAAGTATTGGTATTTCATTGTCTTTAGAAACTTTTTGTATTGATTGAGGTTCTAAATCAGCGTAGTCCTGGTTACAAAGCCCCCTCACATAAATCACTTTACTTAGTCCTCAAAATAACTGTGCTCTTGGTTCTACTTTAGTGCTTAGGAGACTGAGGTCCAATTATTCCCCCCGAATCTGGGTTCTTCCTCACTCAGTTTTAGCCTCCACATCATGAGCAATTTTTAATTCAAATCATAGTTCTGATCACACTATCCAACTTGTATAAAACCCTTGATGGCTTTCCACCGTTCACAGGGAAAGGTCAAACATCTCAGTGGGATTCAAGATCCAGTTATGATCTGGTTCCAGCCCACTGTCCAACCTCAACTACCTACCTACCTTCCTTCCTTCCTTCCTTCCTTCCTTCCTTCCTTCCTTCCTTCCTTCCTTTCTCTCTCTTTCTCTCTCTCTCTTTCTTTTTCTTCTTTCTTTCTTTTTTTATTTCTTTCTTCCTTTCTTTCTTTTCCTTTCTTCCCTCCCTCCCTCCCTCCTTTCTTTCTCTCTCTCTCTTTCTTTCTTTCCTTCTTTCTTTCTTTTCTTTTCTTTTCTTTCTTTCTTTCTTCTTTCTTTCTTTCTTTTCTTTTCTTTTCTTTTTTTCTTTCCTTTCTTTCTTTCTTTTCTTTTTTTTTCAGACACAGAGTCTTGCCCTGTTGCCCAGGCTGGAGTGCAGTGGCACAATCGTGGCTCATTGCAACTCCCACTTCCCTGGTTCAAGTGATTCTCCTGCCTCAGCCTCCTGAGTAGCAGGGACTACAGGCGCCCTCCCCGACTTGCCATGCCCAGCTAATTTTTGTATTTTTAGTAGAGATGGGGTTTTGATATGTTGGCCAGGCTGGTCTTGAACTCCAGACCCCAAGTGATTTGCCCAGTTTGGCCTTCCAAAGTGCTGGGGTGTCAGGCATGAGCCACTGCACCTGGCCAACCTCATCTACTTTATGACACACAAATTTTGCCTCTTCATTATTCTTGGAATTCTTTTTCCTGTATCAATGCCTTTATTTAAGGCTTTTCTGTGGGGCAGGGGTGGGGAGAAACGAGCATTTCAATGCTACCAATCTAAACCCATTAAGTCCCCAATCCCCTTACTCAGGCCAAATCTTAGCGTTTCCAGCTTCCCCAGATTCTCCCATTTCCCTGCAGATGGAAGTAACGTTCTCCCTCTTGCATTGTTTTATATTTAACACAGCCTCTATGCACCAGAGCTATTTGTGCATGCGTCTACTGTGCACCTGACTAGACTGTGATATCCCTGGGGGAATATTTATGTTGTATCCGTCTGTCTTCCAGCACTGTGAAGTGGGCCTGACTATTGGTTCATACGTGGCAACCTGGTCTCTGTAGCTAGAATGGATATCCCTTGAGGAAAGAAATACAGATCGCCTTTTCTCAGGGCCACGGTCATTGCTATAGTCATAATAAGGGCTTCTCATTAGCTAGCCTGACTCAAGGCTCAAGGAGGGGCCCTAGGATCCATCTATCCAGCCATACATACACCTTCCGCACATGCCTTCAACTTGTCCATGCATCATCCATGTATTCGCTGTCAATTTGCCACTCATGTTTCATATATAAACTCAACAACTAGCTTTGCATCCATCCATCCTCCATCCGTCCATCCATCCATCCATCCTCCGTCCATCCTTCTTCCATCCACCCATCCATCCTCCATCCATCCTCCGTCCATCCATCCATCCTCCATCTGTCCATCCATCCATCCATCCATCCTCCATCCATCCATCCCTCCATCCTCCATCCATCCATCCCTCCATCCTCCATCCATCCATCCATCTATCAATCCTCCATCTGTCCATCCATCCTCCATCCATCCATCCATCCATCCATCCTCCATCCATCCTCCATCCATCCATCCATCCTCCATCCATCCATCCCTCCATCCTCCATCCATCCATCCATCCATCCTCCATCCATCCATCCATCCATCCTCCATCCGTCCATCCATCCATCCTCCATCCATCCATCCATCCTTGCATTCCTCTGACCCATATTTACTTTTATTAGGCCGTGGTAATACAAAGAATCACATCTGGTCCCTGCCCTCAGGAGCTTCCATTTTATAGGCGGTAGACACAGAAACACCATTTTCCACTAAGGTAGAAAGATCCACCTCCCAGAAGGGTGAGTCTGGGTGCTGCTGCCCCCGACGATGCTCAGCTCTGCCAGGCAATTGTCAGTTCTGGGACCACATCCTGGCTCACAAACCCATCATTTCCCCAGGACCCAAAAAAGGACTCAGGTCAGCTTGGAGCCCCCATTTTCTCTGTGGCACATATTGTCTTTGGCTTTCCACTGACCCGGTCCAGGGAGTCTTCCTCCAGGGAGCATTTACTGCTGGGGCAGAGGGGAGGAGCAGGCCTAGAATCCCTGAGTGTCAAAGTTCAGAGAGGTTTAGAATGTCAGTCTCTGGATGAGAGAACCGAGGTCCAGAGAGTGGAGAGGTCTGGCTCACAGTCAAGAAGCAAATGAGTGGCTGCATCTGGGTCAGAATGTGGGAGGCCTTAGACTTCAGGAGCTGCAAAATCCTTTAGCCAAACCAAATCATACTGGGTTCTCCTAATATAAAAAAGGCAGCTAGTGTGGGAGCAGGGCAGGAGCCGCAAAACTCATGGCCTCGTATTCCCTGTGGCACCCAGAGAGGCACATCCCAGATGTCCAAGCTGTAAGGGTGGACTCTACCAAGAGATGCTTCTTACAGCTTTGGCTCTCCTCTCCTCTCCTCCTTTCCCATGCCCTCCTGTTCGTGGGGCTTGGCTTTCTTCAAGAACAGGGCCCTTGGGTCTGGTCTCTTCTGCCTGGACTGTGGGGTGGGGGCTTCCTGCCCTGGCCAAGGAGGCATACCTGGCGTGTGCAATGGCTGCCACCCATTCATCACAGTCTTTCGCGTCCTCTGTCCTCAGCTCCAAGGCTTTCTGGTTCTCATGGCTGAAGTTCACCGTGAAGTAATGCTGTACCAGAAAGAAAACATCGTCAATTACCAGGGTGTCCACAGAATCCACAGCAGCTCCTGTGATCCATCTAGCTGTTTTGCAAAGTGCCTGCTGCCACATCAGCTAGGCACAGATTCCTTCTTTGTGATCATCAGAATGCCATTCTATTTAGCAGTTTCCAATTCTCGATTAAAAGGGCTTTTGTACCGTGTAATAGAACCTACGCTTAGGATATTGTAGGAAGGAAACAAATCACACAAAGCCCTGTTTGACAACAAATTGTAAAAAAGCCAGTTTTAAACCATCAGGCACGCTGGAGGGAAGGCAGGGAACACACGCCATTGGACCACCCTTTTGGGAATTGGGTACCAATTCAATGCAGCATGTGTTTAATTCATGCCACAGAAATGGACTAAGTGTCCGTCTGGATCCTGGGGTTAGAGTGATGAGTAAACAGACACGGTCCCTGTAAGAGCCCACCAGAAGCCCCCTTTGTGTTGAGTGCAGGTGATTAACTTAGAACCACGCCACCCATGGGCCCTGCCCCTTAAGGACTCAGGGAAGCAGAAGAGCCAGACAGTAGACACCCATCTGCAGTGTCGTTATATGAGTTAAATACACGTAAAGCTCTTAGGAGAATGCCTGGCACCTAGTAAGCACTGTAATTGCTATAATTAATGTGGTGCAATCACTACTGTCATGGAGGTAAGAGCAAAGGGCTGTGGGGGCACAGAGAAAGTCACCCACGGACTTATCTCAGGGTGATCAAGAGCACTTCCCAGAGGATGAGACACTGGTTCTGGTTTTATTTCAGCTGAATGGAAGAGCATAGGGGGCAGCTTGTTGTCCAGAGCTCACAGGATATTTGGGAGGGGGAGGGGGCCGTACAGGGATGCCAGTGGGCAGGTGGGCAGGGGCCTGGGGTGCAGCTGAGGGGAGGGGGCGGTGGGGGAGAGGGCGGCAGGGACAAAGCCCAGGATTCTGGTTTGAGCAACTGGACATGTTGGGGGAGTCAGACTGGGTGGGGGCATTGGCAGGAGAGAGGGGCAGGGGCTCTGAGGGGCCAGCTCCATATGCAGAGGGATTTGTCGGAGAGAAAGGGCACACAAACCAAGTGCCAGGGGCCCAGCCTGGGCCTGGGCCTGGTGAAACTGGAAGGAGAGAGGCAGGGGGTGAGCTGCAAAGGAGACCTCAGGTCTGCCATTCAGAGGCTGCATGACAGGCCAGGCACTGAGCCAGAGAAGGTGCCCGTCCCTCAGTGTCCGGGTGGCAGGAACAGCAGCACAAGGTGCAGTGTGTAAACTGATTTTAGCCTCTGCTGACATTTATGTATTTTTGTTAATTGTCAGTCTAGGTGGCAGCGGGTGTATGTGAAGTGGGGGGCGGGGGGATGAGTGAAGACAGAGAGAGAGAGAGAGTTGTCACAGAGTCAATGTCTGTCTTTTGTTTCCTAGGAAACAGATAACTGGGGCTATAGAATGAAATGTCAGCTACAGCCTCAAATAACTGAATCCAAAAGGCTCCGGTGGGCACCCCGCCCCCTCGAGGAGGAAGCAGGTGACACAGTGGTGGTTCGGCTACCTAGTGCCTTCCCTATCTCTCAAGAGATAGTGAACATACAGATGCTTGTTGCCCGTGATCTCATTATTTCCACATTCACCAAGTGGAACAGGTATTCTGTGTGTTACAGCTGATGAACCTGAGGCTCAGAGAGGCTGACCTCCTTGCCTAAGGTCAAACAGTGGGAAAGCAGAGGAGCTGGGATGACACACCTGCAGTGGGCACCTGTCACCTGTTTAGGCCCTGGACTTGGCCTTGGGATGCAAAGACAGAAAGGCAAGGTCCTCATCTCAAGGAGCCTGTAGACAGGTGAGACTCAGAGTCCCAAATCAGAAACAAGGCACTCAGCTAAGCACAGGTACAATGGGGTTGCTGGGTCTCCTTAAAGCCCCAAGGGGAATGTCCCAGAGCTATAGGGGCCCATTGCTGGGACCAGAGCAGGAGTGTTCTCCTTCCTCACTGGGTCACCAGGGGACTCAGAGTTGCAGGGGTGATGGGCTTGGCTGAAGCCTCTCACCGCCCCGCCTCTCGCCCCAAGGAGGCTTCTTCCCAATCAGCTGCCTGAGTGTGTGAGCAGGCGGCTCCCAGCTGCCCGTGTGTGCTGCAATGCCCCCGCAGCCTCACCCTTGCTAGATGGAAACCTAACTGTGAGGGGGATGCCAGGAAGACCCTGCAGGCCTGAACCCAGCCATCAGAGACCTTGAGTTTCTGACCGCTGATGAGGCCCGACTCTCTGTCCTGCAGACCAGGCACAGGGCTCCTGGAGGCTCCCCTGACGTTCTGCCTCTCCCTTCCCGTCACCCGTACAGTTGCTCGTCCTTCTGCCGCCCTGCTACTCCACCTGTGTGGCCTCGGTCTGACTCCATCGCCGCTGCCCCAGGTTAGGCCCACGACCTTCCTCCTGGGCTGCTGCCGCAGCCTCCTAACAAGTGTCCTGCTGGGCGCGGTGGCTTACGCCTGTAATCCCAGCACTTTGGGAGGCCGAGGCGGGCGGATCACGAGGTCAAGAGATCGAGACCATCCTGGCCAACATAGTGAAACCCAGTCTCTACTACAAATACAAAAAAAATTAGCTGGGCATGGTGGCGTGGGCCTGTAATCCCAGCTACTTGGGAGGCTG
>NW_016107725.1:1890517-1895224 GCF_001604975.1 Cebus imitator | reverse complement strand
AAAAAAAAAAAAAAAAAAAAAGTGTCCTGCGTCTGCTGTCCTCCTGGGATAGGAGACACTGCCTAGACCCTGGGTGACTGGAGGGCCTGGCATTCCAGTGAAGTGGCCAGTTTAGGCAGGGGTGGCCCAAAAGCTTCCCTGCGAGGTGTAACAGCCGGGCTCCAGGGGTCAGGGAGAGGTCTGGGAGTGTCCAGAGCTACTCAGCCTCCTGGCCAGAGGCACTGAGCCCAGGCAGTTATGATAGCCTCCATCACCTTAAGGAGAAGTGCAAACTGGAGGACCCAGCATGCCCCAGGCATGGTACTAATTCTTAGTACACATGACCTGACTAGAGACACAAGCACCCTAGACATTGAGTCTGTTCTTCCCATTTAGTGGGGGACGTGGAAGCAAGACACATTCATTTGTCCAAAGTCGTCAGGCCAGAAACAGCATCACTCCAGCCAGAACCTAGGGCTGCCTTTGCCCAATGCTGCTTTGCTGCTGCAGGAGGCCTAAGCTGGAATAGAAATGCCTCGCATGACTTGAGAGCCGTTTGTTCCCTCCGTGCTTGTAAACCTGCCCCCTGACGGTTCGACACAACCACACGGCCCGACTGACTTGTAGAAAGTGTTTGCTAAGGGAAAGTCAGCTTCCGCCCTGTGGTTCTGAATCAGCACAGATCCGGACTTTAGGTAGTAAGTGAATGAGACTTTGCTCGCTGTGGGAATCAGTAGGGACAGAGATAGAGATGGAGGCAGGGACAGTGATAAGAGAGAGCTAGATGGGTGGGGGCAGGTGGGAGAGGGAGGAGCCTACAGACACGCAGAGAGGAGTGAAATCCACTGGGAAAGACCAAAGCCCACGTGTAGAGAGAACGGATGAGCGCTAGGCTCCTGGAGGATACTGCGTAAAATGGAGCTTGGAGAGTTGAGTTGAAAGGGGCTCCACGAGAACGTCAGATTTCCAAACCTATGTGCAGGAAAATCTAAAACACAACAGTGCTGTGGGGAAAAAAGGGAATTTTTTTGTGAGGCCTTGCTGTGTGCCTGTCACCCTGCAGGCATTGCCCCTGTGTTCCTGAGGCGCCCAGCCATGGGGGAGGTAGGTGGCGCAGCCCCATTTCACAGAGGGGGCTGCGGCTTGGAGGTGGGTGTGAGGTGCCTCTGCGATTGCTGTCGGGTGGCTTCGCTGTCAGCCCAGGGCCCTTCTGTTCATCGTGTTTGTTCCCTTCACTGTAATAGACAAGAGTTAATAGCGGGCAAGTGGCTTCCTGGGTAGAGACAGAGGACTGAAAAGGGGGTCCTATCTGATGTCAGCTCTGCAGTTGAGACAGTGTGGCTTGGGGGCAAGTAAGTCTCTTTCTCTTTGTCATCCTTAGCTTCCTCATCTATGAAATGGGGAGTTCCGATGAGCTGGGGTCAAGGTCTTTTCAAACTAAACACACACACACACACAGACACACACACACACACACACACACACGCTTTTCTATCTATCCATCTACTGATATATCTATCTGGAGAATGTGAGTGAGCGTGTGCACACGTGGATGTGTGTGTACGTGCTCTGAGTCTTTCCCTGCACTTCTGGATATGCCTGGGTTGTTCCCAGTGTCTCCTGTAGCTCTCAGAGGCTGTGTATGTTTCTGGCCCCTCCTTCTCTGTCAGGGTCAAGTGTGTGGCCTTGGTGTGGTCTGAGGGCCAGGGCATGGCACTGTGTCCTGGAGTCAGCCTGGTAAGCTGAATCCCAGGCATCACACAGACCAGAGATTCAGGTCCCGGGGTGAAAGTGTTTGCCTGGACCTCAGGCCTGGCCTGGCTTAGGCTGGGGATGGTGGGGAGGTGTCTCTATGCCCTTCATCCTTCCCCTCACCTACAGGACTCCTCCCTCAGGCCTCTCCTTCCTTGGAGCCTCATGGCCTGGCTGACCCTCAGGTCTTGGACTGCTCAGGGCCAGGGCCTCCGACTGCTTCATTTGGAAACTCTAGAACTCTGCCCAGAGCCTAGTATGGAGTGAACACTGATGAATAGCTGAAGAATGAGTGAATGTTGAACAGACACATGAATGCTTTGCCTCGGGGTTCTGATGACGTCCTGATGAAGCACCCAGGACCTCATGGTGGTCCTCACCCCTCTTGCACTTGTTAATAATCGTGATTTTGCAGGCAACCTTTCCGGGCACTTGTGATGTGCCAGCCACACTGCTGTGTCTCTCAGCAGTGTCTTTGGTTAGTGAGGATCTGTAACCGCTGTTTTTGTCCCAAGATAGGCTCACCCCAAATAAGCGGAGCCCTGGGAACGAGGAATATAAGTGATAGAATGTTCTCTGTGCCAATCAATTTCCCATCTTTATCCTGCTTTCCAGCCAGGATGGAGGGTCTGGGTGGACTTCTCCAGGGGAAGCAGGTCCTGCTGCAGCAGTTGGACAGAAAGAGAATTTTTGATGATGGTATCAGAATAGCAAAGACTATAAATGCTGGTGTTTCTTAAGTAGGGGAAGGCAAAGATTTGAAGGAAATGGCGGCAGAAGGAGGAACTTCCTGCCATGCCTGATTACTGGGCCCTTGAGGTTCCCGGGATGAGAAGGTCCTGATGTGTGTCTGCCTTCCTCACCCACTGCCAACTTTTTTTTTTTTTCTTTTGAGACAGAGTCTTGTTCTGTCACCAGGTGCTAGGTTGGAGTGCAGTGGCGGGATCTCAGCTCACTGCAACCGCCGTCTCCTGGGTTCAATCAGTTCTCCTGCCTCAGCCTCCCGAGTAGCTGGGACTACAGGCGCGCGCCACCACGCCCAGCAATTTTTTTTGTATTTTTAGTAGAGACGGGGTTTCATCATGTTGGCCAGGATGGTCTCTATCTCTTGATCTTGTGATCCGCCTGCCTCGGCCTCCCAAAGTGCTGGAATTCCAGGCGTGAGCCACCGCGCCCAGCCTGCCAATGTTTTAATATAAAAATTTTAAACATTCACAAACATTCTAATTATTTTACATTAAAAACCCATATTCCACCACCTAGCTTCCACCATTACACTTTATGGCATTTGCAGAAAACCTCGGCCTTTTTGAGGCTCTTATGTACGATTCATCCAGATGGAAGATTCCCTGCCATAAGCTGGCACAGACCCCTGGAGACAGTGGAAGCCCCCCTCCTCAACCCAGGATGTCCCCGTGAGGTCCATGGATGGTGACGGCAGGGGCTGGGAGGAATGTTTGGGGCACCTTGGTTCTCCCTGGGAAATGCCCAGGTCGCATTTGATCCCATAGGTGTGAGGTTGGGTCTGGGATATGCTTGTGTGTCCTGTTGGTCTTCTGGGGCTTTGGAAAGGGAGAGCACATGGAAGTCTCAGGGGTGCAATAGTCCAGCTTTGTGGTCTAGTTTGGGTCAAGGAGCCCACTCTCCACCCAGCCCCTACCTGGGCAGCTCCCTGAGATGCTGATCACCACCTGCGGAGGTCTGCCCTGCAGACCCTGACTCAATGACCGGATGAATGAATGCACTCACACACTGCAATACAGTGAATCTCAGCGGGCTAGGGATGGCCGGTTAGCTGCAGCTGCCCTCTGAAAGCAGCTGACCGGCCTTCCAAAAGGTTTGAGACTATAATCTTCTAACTTTCCCTAACATTTCCCTAATATTTTGCCAGCCACCGCGAGTGAATCCCAGCAGCTCCTCTGACTGACAGAACATAACTGGGGAAAAAGGGAGAGACATGCTTCAGTTCAGCCTTAGTTTCTGTCTTGGGTTTTTTAAAAAAGGGAGACTCTGTTTGGCACACTTGATTTCCTTTTGAGATAAAGACATGCCCTTTATAATTGGAGGAGGACAAAGCAGGCAGAGGTTCATATTCCTAGATGTTTCAGAGGACAACCAGTGACAGGGACAACTGGCATTTGTTACGTGGGAAATGCCGTGGTCGGTACTACTTGCTAGCTGTGGAACCGGGGGACAGTCGCTGGATGGCTCTCATGTCAGTTTCTTCACTTCCAAAACGGGCATAAGGAGAGTCCCTTCCTTGCATGGTTGCTTAGAGAGTCAAGTGAGCTACTCCTGATGCCTGCAAGCAAGCATCCAGTACACGTTCACTCTGCTTATTTCATTAATATCTTTCTAACATTGTCTTTGGGAAGCTTGGGCACCTACTTTAAAGCACAGGTGATTTCTTGGCTAGTAGGCTCCGATGAGGGCTTGGGGTACAAATACGATTATCTTCTAGGCCTTAATCCATTTTAGAAGTTCAGGACAACATCAGGGGAATAGTCACAAAGTGGATGAGGTCTGAATTACGTATCTCATGGGTGATTGGTGGCGGCACAGGAGCATGTCAAGGCTCAGGGCAGCCCTCCCCAAGGGACACTCAGACCTCTTATCCTCTGCTGGTCTCCAGCCCTGGGAGAGCAGCTGCACCCTCAGGCTGGGCTGCCGATGCTCATGCTGTGTTCCCAAGGAACAAATGTGCAACGGAGAGGGCTGTTGTCTGGACCTGCTTGAGTCTGAAGCCTTGTCTTCATGGCGGGTCCCAGGACCCACCTCAAGGCTGTCTCCCGTTACTGCACCCTCAACAGGGAGCAGGGCGGCCTCTGGCACAGATGGGCCAAAGTTCTAGAAAGAGCTCTAGAAAGCCCACCTCTTGACTCTTTGAGCCTGGAAAGAGATCATTTCCTCTCCTCTCCGTTCTTTCCGATTTTCTCTCTGTCTCTCTCTTTTGCATCCTCTGCAGCTTTCTTTTTT
>NW_016107725.1:1882708-1889419 GCF_001604975.1 Cebus imitator | reverse complement strand
GCAAAGCTGCAGAGTGAAAAGCAGACTCACCCTGGAGGTCCCACTGGAGTTGCTGTGATGAGGCCAGGACCACAACTTGGGCATCCTCAGAATGATGCTGAGACCAACCAGAGCTACCTGGAGCTTCTCAGAGTCTAGAGGACTCACCCCAGACAACATAGCCTCAGTGTGACCACAGGATAGGACCCAAGTTGCACCTGCCACCACAGTGTGACCACATAGGCTTGCCTCGATCCCGGTTGGATTCCTCTGCAGAGCAGCAGCATTGTTCTGGACTCGGTTCCAGGGACACGCCAGAGCTCGTCAATGCAACAGATGCCCTCATGCCTGCCTCCCCTGGGCCCTGGGTGGGATCAGGACTCACTATATGTGATCAAGGATACAGGATAAATTCAGATGTAGGACCTGAGCCCAGGTTTCAACAACGAGTCTTCACAGGCTTAGCTAAAGTTGCTGGAACAGATCTAACACCCCGTGTGGCCCCTCACCAGACTGCCGGGATCCTGGGCAGTGGAATCATGATGGCTGAGAAGCCCACGGCTCTTCCTAAGAGCAGCTGGTTCCTCCGGGGAGGCTGGGCTGGGGTTCTCCCCTTACCTGGACTGGAACCAGGTTTAGAGCAAGGGTAGGCACCTGAGGTGAGGGGTCAATCTCTACACTGGCCAGGGCTCCCCGAACTGCCCCAAC
This sequence comes from Cebus imitator, assembly GCF_001604975.1. Taxonomy (NCBI): domain Eukaryota; kingdom Metazoa; phylum Chordata; class Mammalia; order Primates; family Cebidae; genus Cebus; species Cebus imitator. The sequence continues at coordinate 1,888,732 of NW_016107725.1, read as the reverse complement.
AGGGAAGTGAGGCTGGGAGTTTGTCTTAGGACATATGAGGAGGGGCAGTTGGTTGGCAGGATCATAAACTGTAAGGAGACCACTGGGAGTCAGGGTTGTGAGACAAGATGGGCTATGAACAAGCAGAAACTAAGAAGGGCAGGTGAGCAGGAGGTGTGAGGCCAAGCAGAAGTAGCAGAACACCGAGGACGGCACTGGCAGACCCGGGAGCCGGTGAGTTGCACTGATGGTGGGAGCTGAGGGGGCGTTTCAGGCTCTGCCTGCAGGTGGCTGGGGATGGCTGGGAACAAGACTGGCTGCCCGGGACACCTGGATTCCAGCCCTTCTCAGCTATGTGTGGTGGGAATGCCGCCTGTACTGTGGTTCTTGTTCTTTCTGGAATGTTCTACCACCCCGACTGCCATGAGAATCCTTAAAGTCACTGGAGCAGTAGCAGATCACCTTGGAATTTGTTAGAAATATAAGTTCTTGGGCTCTACGTCAGACCTGTGTTTTGAAACAAGCCTCCAGGTAATCTTGCTGCACCCTGGGGTGTGAGACGCATTGCTTAAGACCAGCCGCCGTCACTTCAGATAAAACTGCATGTGGGGCCAGGACTGTCTTCAGTCCTGCTGGGTGCCACCAGTTTTCCATGACCGGGCTCCGATCTCCAGCTCTGCTGGTCAGCAGCTGGCCCGGAGGTGAGTAGGTGTAACAATGCATTTCTCTTGCTTCGCTGTCCCAGTTGTTCACTCCAAATCCCTTGGAGCGCTTGCTAAAAATGTAGACCTCCAGGCCCCAGCAGGCCTTCTGAATCAGGATCCCTAGGGGAACAGCTGAGATTTATTTTAAAGAGCACCCTAGGTGATTCCTTACGTGCACAAGGTTCAAGGAGAACTGATAAGCCCATGGCTCCTTCTAAGGGCGACTGGTCCCTGTGGGGAAATTGGGCTGAGGTTCTTCCCTGAACTGGACTGGAGCCAGGTTAGGGTGGGGATAGACAGGTGACGTGAGGGTCAGTGATGGGGAGTCTTATCATAATCCAGAGACACCTCCAAACCTGGCTTAGCCCAGCCTGCAAGGACAGCCTCACTGCTACCAGGGCACTCACCAGTGTGGGGGCAGAGCCAGTACCCTACGTAGAGCTTCACCTGGGTGGGAGGCCCAGGTCCTCTACCACACCTGGAAGGTGTCAGGGGCTGTGTAGAAAGACCCTTACCATGAGCCTCACTAGCCTGCATGGGCTAACGCAGAGCCACACCCAGGCCTCATAACGCATCTGGGGATTCAGAGAACCGTCACTGGGGTCCAGCTGCAGTTATATGAACAGACCGGAGCCTCATTCAGGGACTCCACAGAAATGCAACAGAGGAAGAAACCAGCAATGGGCCACACCCGATTTTGCTGGAGAAGAGGCAAGACTTGGCGAACCACTTCTAAAGCCCAGGTAGGGCTGCAGAGATGGATGCAGAGCTCCACCTGGGGCCTCCACAGAGATCAAGGATGGACCTGGAGTTTTCCTAGACCCGAAGTAAGAGATGGATAACCTGATGTGGGATTCCACCCCGAGTCCTAAGATCAATTGAGAAATACTCAGAGCATCGAAATCACTAACAGATCCGCAGTGACCCCAAGGGCCTTCCCAGGTGCAGGGGGAGAGCCTGGGCCTCTGGAGGCTTCACCTGGGTTCCTGAGTATCCCTAGACCTGCAAGTCTCCGCCATGGCTGGGAACTGGAGTCTAGCATCCCCAGGTGATTCCAATAGGCAGCGAAGGTCGAGAACTACTTTCTAGTCTAGACTTTTGCCTGGCGCCTCAGTAGGAAAAGAGGGATCGATCCACAAACTATACCTGCGCACTACCAGGCTCATAGGCGGGGATTCAGAAATCACACCTGGGGTTGTGCCAGAACCAGACTCACACGTGGGTCCATGTCTTTGCTGGAGGAAATGTTCTGGAACTACACCTGTGGCCTCAGCTGGCCTGGAGGTACATGAGCTCCAATCCATATCTGGCCCCTGTGTGCCCTTCCTCCCTCCTGTCTGACCTGGTGGCAAAATGGCCCCTGCTACCCTGGATCATTCTGGAGCTGGCTCTACCTTCCCTCTAGAAGCTGGGGCTGCGGGCTTGAAGCCCCACCTGCTTAACCTCTTGCCTCCTGCCTCTTCAACTGACCAGCAGCCCCAGCAGCCCCTCCACTGAATGCAGTACACTGGACAACCAATGACAGTAGGGTGACCAATTATCCTCGGTTTGCCTGAGACTAAGTTTCCTGGGGGCGTGGCACTTTCTCTACTAAAACCAAGACCGTCCTGAGCAGAGTGGGTTGGTTGGTCCCCCTACAGACAGAGGAGCAGTGGAAACCTCCATGGCTAAGCCTGGGTCTGGCGGTGCTGCTCAGAGCTGGGCAGCCTGCACACCCTTTTCATTTCTCTGAGCGCTGGTTCCTTCCCGGCAAAGAGGCCCAACAACACTTGCCTTGGTCAACTCTATACACGTAGTATTAGAGTGAAAACTTCCCACACCTCTTACTCTCCAAGTCATTTTTCGTTCATTAATTCAACCAGTATTTTATTCAGCGCCCCCTTGAAGCCAGACATGGTTCATTCTGCTGCCATCAGTGGCGACACACATGCCAGCCGTATATGCACTTTCGGAAGGGCAGGATTGCTCCTCCTAACAGGTGAGCTGCCAGGAGCTCCCAACAGTGCCCCGTTCTGCGCCATCAACGACATTCTCAGCATGTATCATCATGACATTCTGATGATGTTTCCAGCTACAGCCCATAATCTCAATCCAGGCTACACATGAGCGATGTCTGGGAACTTAAAGAGGCACTGTCGCTCAAGTCCTTCCTCAGATCCATTTCAACAGAGTGGTGGGCGGGGAGAGGAGGGGAGGCTGCAGGCACTGGTCTTTTTGAAAGCCCCCCAGCTGATTACAAGCACGCAGAGCCTCAAACCCCTGAGGGAGGAGCAATGTGGCTGTTGTCATTCCGACTTCTTCCCTGCCCCTCATGCCCTCTGACAGACCCATGGTCCTGGATGCAGCCGCCTGGAGCAGCAGTGGACATGCACCAGGGGTCACCCGTCTGGGGCTCCTGGGAATATGGCATAGTGGCACAGAGAGACCAGACTGGTGAGCTGCGTGTGCTGAGCTCTGAGTGGAAGGAAGAACTAAGAAGGAAACAGAAGGGTCTCAGAGAAAGTAGCAAGAGGTGGTAATGGAACTCAAGGGGCGGGGGCAAGGCCAGGCGGAGGCCGTCCCTGGTTCAGGCCATGGAGACCCATGCGTGTATTTTCTCTCTGGGTTCCATTAACTACTGCTGTGTTTCTTCCAGGATAATCCGCTCTTGTTCAAGCTGCTTTGAGCAAAAGGCTCCTGTTCCTTTCAAAGAAATGACTCCTGACCAAGAACGCTCCCTGGAGCCTGGTACCATGCCTTGGTCGGGGCACAGGGTAGCCCTGGTTGGCTGAATGGGTGACTGGAAGCATTTGTCACCACTGCCCGGGAGCCCAGCTTTTTAACTGGTTAATAGCAAAAGCACAAAGCGGGTGGCGCTGAATGTGCCATGCAGGCATGGGCAACGGAGCTGGTTGGAAGGGGTTGGGGGGATGGCTTTTCATGAAAGCCATCTGTGCCTCTTCAGGGAGGGCCCACAGGGCACGGCACAGTCCTTCCATAAGGAGCCTTTTCTGGAATCCCCATGGAATCTTTTTGTTTTCAATATTTTTGGGAAGATCTATCAATATTCCATAAAACCAGTGTTCCTGGGCGTCCACTTGGGGCCCTGGGGTTGTGGCATCTGCTGGGTTTGGAGTCATCAGACCCAGGTTCAAATTTATTATTTATTCTTTAGCCTTGGGGTCTTCGACATGCCTCTTCCCTTCTGTGGACGGTTTCCTCTGTCACAAAACGGGGACAATATTGCCCGGCTTACAGGGTGGTTTAAGACGACACCGCGGGAGCTCCTGGTTTATGAAAAAGCTTCAGCAGTGTGTTGTAAACCACTGGGTTCCTTTGCAAGGTCAAATGATGGGTCTAATCAACCTAGAAACGGCACGTCGATGGAAGACATGCCTGCATAAGCATTCGTATGCCTGCACATGTACACACAACGCGGGATCCGGACGCCGTCCTGAGGGCGTGGTGGGGAGAGGCTGGAACCGGAATGGTTGTAGGCACACAAAATCAGTGGGTTATAGGGAGTTAGTGTTTGTGGTATCCTTGACACTATCTTCAGTTCCTTATTCCCACTGTGTAACTGGCTGCCAGCTGGACCTGTTTTTCCCGTCTAGCATTTCTGGAATCTGTGCCCTCCCCTGTCCTCACTGCCCTGCCTGCATCAGGGCTTCATCACTACCCACCTGGACCATCCGACAGTCCCCTCTGGTCTCCTTGCCTCCTCCAATTCATCCCGCCTTTCGGGAGTTCAGACCTGCTGCCTAGGCCTCAGCCACCCTCTGAGAGAAGGAGTGGGGGGTGGGCTTAGGGATGGATGCCCTCACTCTTGGCTGACCCCACCCCTTACTAGGCCCCACTCTACTGCCCTGGTCAGGCAGGGCCAGCTGTCCCCATCTGGGTCCTGGCTCACTGACGTTTGGGGTCCAGGGCTCAGCCAGCACTGTGCTCACGCCACATGCTGCATCTCAGCGCAAAGAGGGGCTGTGCTAGAGAGCACATGGTGTGTGTGCACCCAGCCTGGCCTGGGGTCCATCTCCTCTCCTTCCTTCCTTCTATATGGGGACATGCATCTAGGCTCCTCCCAGATCATACATCTCCCTTTCCCACCTCCTTCCCGGGGGAAGTCACTCTGTCCAGTTCCCTTTCCCACCCCCTTCCCAGGGAAGTCACTCTGTCCTGTGACCCTTTCCCACCTCCTTCCCGGGGAAAGTCACTATGTCCTGTGACCCTTGTAGGCCAGCCCAAGAGCATCTTCCGACCTCTCTCAGCTGCTGCAATGCTGGAAATGCTCATCAACGCTGGTTCCTCCCAGCCTGGCTGCACACTCTCATGCCCCGGTGCACAGTGGGGGATTCACTAAGCACAGTATTCAGTATTCCTAAGTCGGGGAATACTTCCGGCACTTGTGGGGCCAGCAGAGGCCAATACTTCCACTGAGCAGGAAGTATCAGCTTTTCCCGTGTCCCCCTGGTTCCCCCACACCAATCCAGAAAGAGCTCATCCACCCTGACGACTCATACTCACTACCTCTCCTGACATGGCTTCAGACCGGGTCAGGACCCGACTTCGTGACCTCCTTCCTAGTTCCGATTGGTTTATTTCTGCCCAGCTCTGAGTTCTCGAGTCTGAGTCTTCCTGGGTCCTGGTGACTGCCCCGGGACCTCTCCTTTGCCCCCGATCTGAGTGCCTGTCTCAGGTCTTTGTCCAGATCACCAGTCTCCTTTAGAGCCTGAGCTGTGCGTCACTCTGGGCCCCAACCCAGCCCAGAATGAGGCCTGTACCCAGAGACTGACCTCCCAGGAGCCAAGCTACCTGCTGGAGTATCCTCCCTGCCTGGCCTTGCTGGGAGTGCGGAGGAAGTAGGTAAGACGACATCTGGGAGGTGACTGCAACCTCAGGGCTTAGAAGCCCTTGAAAGCTCCCTGCTCTCCCCCCTGCCCCAGCCAGGCGCAGTGGCTCAAGCCTGTAATCCCAGCACTTTGGGAGGCCGAGGCGGGAGGATCACCAGGTCAAGAGATCAAGACCATCCTGGCCAACGTGGTGAAACCCCGTCTCTACTAAAAATACAAAAAAAGAAGGCCATGGCTATCTGAGAGGGTCCAGTTGCCCATCCATTCCCCAGGCTTCTCCAAACTGCACCTCGTGTTATCTGGACGCCAGGAAACTTCTTCCTGGGACCCTGCCATTTCAGTCTCCTGGAGTGTGGTCTCCACTGAGCATGCTCAGCCTCCCTGCAGAGCCAGGAGATGCTGCTCACTGGGCAGCCACCTCAGGGCTCAGAAGCGCCTGTGCCCTTGAGGTCATCATCATTTCCCTGCTGGTCGCCCTGTGCAAGCTCCTGGGACACAAGGACACAAGTGCT
>NW_016107725.1:1831509-1882608 GCF_001604975.1 Cebus imitator | reverse complement strand
TGGAGTGCAGTGGCACGATCTCGGCTCACCGCAACCTCCGCCTCCTGGGTTCAAGCAATTCTCCTGCCTCAGCCTCCTGAGTAGCTGGGATTACAGGCACATGCCACCATGCCCAGCTAATTTTTTGTATTTTTAGTGGAGACCGGGTTTCACCATGTTGACCAGGATGGTCTCGATCTCTTGACCTCATGATCCACCCGTCTCGGCTTCCCAAAGTGCTGGGATTATAGGCGTGAGCCAGCGCGACCGGCCAAGTGCTCTTAACTGAGCAACTGGACTTCGTCTTTCTGTGAGCCAACAGCTGTCTCATAACCAGCCTGTTTCCCTCTTGCTTAGGCTACCAGGAAACTCTAACATGGGATTACTTGCATCTCCTCACTGGTGCTCCAGCCCCAATACTGGCTCTTCTCCTGAAACACCAGCCCTTCACCCCACCCCCAATTCCTTGCTGCCGGCAGATGTGACCAGAGGTGAAGGAAGTTGGATAGACACTAGTGCAGTGTGGGGGCAGAAAGGCCCAGTGAGGGGGCAGGAACGCCCATGCGGGAGGAAAGGGGTGGGAGGGCAGCAGCAGGCTGAGGGCACAGAGCAGCTGGGCAGGCTGAGGGCACTACAGGTGACCAGACTCTTCCAAACTATTCCACTAATTTCTTGAGTTTGGCTAAGAGTACCCAAGAGGCATCTAAACAAAGTTGATTATATTTCACTCATAGAGTTAGTTATAGTCAATTCTGTTTCACTCATGTAAGATCCTGTGAGTTGGATCTTCCTAACAGGAAATGTTCATCTTGATCAGAAATTCTCTAAATTTCTACATGGATGTTTTGAATACCAGCTAAGGTTACCAAAAATTTATTCATTCTTCTAAAACTGATTTGGAAAGGACTTTATTTTAAGATCTGAGTTGGATTTTTCCAGCTGAAAAAAAAATTCAACTAGGAAGTATCTTTTGGAAAATAATTATCTCATGTTTCAGGGGAAAGAAATTGCACTAGCCCGGATGGATTAGTAAAATCTAGTCTTTACAGTAGAAATTACCTCATTTAACAACTGGCCTGAATGTCCACTGACCCTACTTACCCACCTAGAACCAGGAGGCGTGGTGCCGATTCTGACTCTGACATTTAACAGTGAGACCTCAGTGCCTGGCACAAAATAGACACTCACTAGGTATTTGTGGGAGAATGAACTCTGTCTATTCAAGCTTCATCTGTCAAATGAGGATGGTGTCCCTCTTATGTAGAACCTCAGTCACTGCAGGGTCCGATGGAGGATAAATGAAATGCTAATTGTGAAAAAGACTTTGTCATCTGAAAAGGTGCTTTATCTGAGTGCATGGCTTGCTTGGAAGGTGTGGAGACAACATTTGAAGCTTTCACGGGAGGAGAATTTGACATTCCACTGCTGCCCCAAACCTGGGGTGTGGGAAGTCCCAGAGGGCATGGGGCTGCTTAGTCTCCGGTTCCTGAGCTCTGGGTGGTTTTAGTGACCCAAGCACCACAGGCTTCAGTGGCTGAGTCACAGGCTGGGATGGGAGTGGAAGGGAGACCTTTAGTGCTCATGGTACTTCCCAGATTCAGGCCTTTGAGACTGCTCCGTTCTGCAGCCTCCTCTTAACTGGCTTCCTGCCTCCAGGTGGGTTTCGTCCTGTTCATTCCCACTCTGTGGTGATCTTCCTAACAACAGAGCGAAGCTGCCCCTTTCTCTCTCGGAGCCCGGCACTGGCTCTGCACTGGGCCTGGGAAGGCCTGAGCTTTGTGACATAGCACACAGGCCTTCAGGGCAGCTTTGGTGTCCCCTGCAAAGTACAGGTCCCTACTCACCCCCCTGCCCCGACTCCCATAGCCCCCACCCCTCCTTGGCTCTCACACTGTGTTGTCACTGTGTGTTCACAGGCTGTCCCCTCTCTGGACAGTGAGCCCCTCCAGGGAAGGCCCCTGCTGTTTGCCCCATCCTCTCAGTGCCAGGAAGGCATGGGCCCGGCTCCTCGAAGGTCCTTGTAATTCTCTGTTGAGTGAAGGCTGTCAATGGAGTGTTAACATCTCAGGAGAACACTTGAGCCTTTAAAATCCTCTCCCTTGTTAATTCCAGGGAACCCTAGTGGCCAAAATGCTTCTGTGACACTTGGTCAAGAATGACAGAGCCACTGAGCTTAATGAAACGAGGGAGGCCAGGCAAGGATCCTGCCCCTGTAAACTCAGAGCTTATTCTCACACCACACACTCTTCGTGTCTTCACGAAACCACCATAAAACCTGACTTCAGCTACGGTGTGTGTCCCTGATGATCAGATTTGCATTTAAGAAAGATCATCCTGGCTGCGGAGAGGCTGAGGACTGGGGGTGGGGGGCACACCGCGTATGGGGAACACTGGAAACCGTGAGCATCATATTCTTCTCTCAACCTTTCTGGCGCTCTGTGTCCAGGTACACGGCAGGTCTGCACTTCTTCTAAAATGAAGCCAGGTGACTCACCCTGTCTAGGGAACTGTGCTCAGAGTGGATCCCTTCTGGGAAAAGCCAAGGAGAGCTCTGTCACACTCCCTCCCCTCCGTGGAGGGGACCGTGGAGGCTGGTGTCAGGACCAAGCCTCTACCAGAAGATCTCAGGTTTTAGAATCAGGAAGACCTCCCTGAGTGACCATGATGAGCAGTGGCCTCCTGCCAGCCGTGTGGAGCATAGAGCACAAGCAGGAGGTGAATCTTAGTTGTGCTGATGGAGGTCTAGGGGTTGTTTGTTACTGCAGCACAACCCAGCCTACCCTGACCAACACACCGGTTAGGAGGCAATTGTGGAAGATAAGACCAGGTGAGAGGTGATGTCCACCTGGACCAGAGCAAGGAGGAAGAGAGGGACAGAGGGCACAGCTCTGAGAGATAGACCCAGGAGGAAAGTCTAACAGGGCTTGGCAACTGTTTGGCCACAGGCATGGAGGATGCTCCTGCAGCAATCATCTGTCCTTTCGTACGGGCTTGCTTGCTCAGACCTTTCCAGGAACTCACAGGTTCTCTGAGCTAAGATTTCCATCTATTTTCATGCGCAGGGTCAGGGCTCAGTGTTGACTTGCTTCCAACCTGTGAGAGATCACAGGGACCTGGGTCACTGCTATCGTGAGGAACAGTCTCGTCATAAAGGTGGAAATTGAAGCCCCAGCTGCTGTAATTTACTAGTGACACCTACTGTCCTGTGCTATGGCTTTCTAAGCAGCAAGTTTAACACAGAGATGGGGAAACTGAGGCTCAGAGAACTGAAAAGCCTTCCCAAGCTAGGAGGTGGCAGAGCCGAGACTCAGAGCCAGGATCTAACGCCGGGTCTCCATGGTTGGAAGTCCTCAATGCTGCCTCACCATCAGGGGCAAAATAACTGCTCAGCGAAGGAGGTTGGAGGCTGGAAATGAAGGCTGTGTGTGTGAGGGGCTGTACTCTCCTCTGAGTCGGGGACAGAGAGCGGGGGTGTCCACACCTCCCAGCTGCTCCCTGCACGACAGTCGCCCTCACGGAAGTGTTTGGGCGTTGGCAGAGTTCCAGACCTCTCTCAAGTCCACGCGTCACTAGTGCTCCTGCATAAACATCAGGGGGCTGAGTTCTGTTCTTGGCTGCATGCACGCGGGCACTGGCTCCACGCTCCCACGGATTCCAGGGAAACCGGACTGTGGGGCGTGGATGCCTGCCTTGGTGCGCTTCCCATCAACGCTCAGGGGATTCAGAGTTGCATGGTTCCCATCCAAGCAGACACAAAAGCCGCTTTCACAAAAGTCACTGGCGCGACTGTGACATATTTTCACCTGCTGTTAATTCTCTTCTTTCTCCATGTATTTTGGCAACAGACAGCAAGAAATAACAGTCCCCAGCCAGTCCCTATGCTGTGTTTGTGGATGAAGATCTCAGGTTTTAGAATCAGGAAAACCTCCCAGGTTCATGGGCAGCTTCTCCATACGCATGCTCTGTGACTTTAACAACTGACTTAACGTCTCTGAGCCTCAGTTTTGTCATCTGGAAAATGGGTAAATAGTGATAACCTCACAGGGCTGTTGGAATAATGAAGGGAAGAGCTATATGTGAAGCATGCACATTCTGGTGCCTGGCACATAGTAGGTGCTCAATCAGTGGTATTTATTTTCATTCAGTATTTTTGATCTAGCATTTCGAAACATCCTGCTACAAAATTATATACATTTAAATCTGCATTCATACATGTCAGAGTTGAAGAGTTGAAGGGCATTTAGATAACTCATGGTGAAGGTCAAGCTTTTTAAAGCGTTAGTAAAGATGAAATCTCATGTGGAAACCTAATATATAAAACAGTTAAAAATGGGACCGCTCTGATTGACGTGGGAGTGTGGCCCCCAAGGTTCCTCAGAACAAGGCAGAAAAACATCGATTAAGGAAAGTCGAGGATTTGGCCACAGTGACCCAGTGGGAGAGAAGGGTCAAAGCCTGCTTCTCCTGCTCAGCTTTGGCAAGTCCTATGAAGGAGGTGTGATGGCCCCTGCCTGGCAGTGTTGAAAACTGAAATCCTACTGTGGACAAACCACCAAATTCAACTTCCCACTGCTGGCTGCTTGCTCTTGGAGAAGTTCAGGGCTGACCAGTCAGGCCAGTCTGTGAAGGCACTGAGTGCAGGCGGACCCCAAAGCGACCTCGTGAGGCCCTGCCCAGTTGGCACTATCCTCAGCCAGCCTGCATGCCCCCTGCTGTGCACCTGGCAGCCACATCACTTCATCCCCTGGGCTCTGGACAACAGGGTCACCACCCGCCGAGGCTCCACACAGGCCCTTTTGTTCAGACCATGCTCTCAGCACACACCACCCACTGTTCTCCTTTTGGGGCTCTGCTAGGTTTTATAATAAGTGTCCTCACCATTCTGGATGGTGGTGTGTGGGGGCGAGGATTAAAGCCCTTTTCTGCCCTCAGGCTTCTTAAATGTGACCTCCCTGAGATTAAATGTGATGAGATCACTGCCACTCATCCTCTTCCACTGCCCGCAAACCTGCTCATCTTCAGCTCTTCCCTCTCTATGGGTGACATGCATCTGCTTGGTGGCCTCGGGTAGAACTGCAGACGTCAGGTTTGATCCCATCTTCTTTTCTGTTACAACCAATGGGATGGCAGGTCTTGCCAATTTTCTACCTGAGTCTCTCTTGGTGAAGTTTTTTTTAATCGTAAAGACCCTGTTCCTTCATCCTTTTGGGGCTTCGACATCTCTCACCTGGACTCTGGTTTCCAGCCCCTGCCTCCTGCTCTCCTGGTGCTTACATTCTAGAGGGGAAAAGGATGGTTTGCATCCACCTGAATACATGAAATAATCATAGACTGTGATCAGCTGTATGAATGAAGAGTCCAGTGCTGTAAATGCACGTGATGCAGAGGCGACTTTGAAGCTAAGACCTGCGGGAGAAGAAGGAGCTGTTCATTCTAAGGGCATGGTGGGTGGGAGATCATTGCAGGTGGAGGGAGCGGCTTCTGCCACAGCCTTGAGGTAGAAAGGGGGAGGCAAATGCAGGACTGAAAGATGGCGGCCTGGGCAGGGTGAGGAAGGGGGAGAACAGGATGGGTGGCACTGGGTTAGAGGGGCCAGCAAAGCGTGGATCTCACTGGGTACTCCAGGTCATGGTCGGGCGTTTGAACGTTTTTCTAAAGGCGATGGAAGCCACTGATGCTTTCACTGGCTTGGTTCCATGATCTGATTTGCATTTTAAAAGATAACTTGCTTGCTGTGTGGAGTGGGGAACTGGAGTGGGGCGAGGTGGGATAAGAAGGAGGCTATTCAATTAGTCTCAAGCAGGGTTCCATGAACTCCTGAACTAAGGCAAGGCAGGGAGAAAGAGTCCCAGGCTCTGGGGGTGGGGGAGGCTCTCTTGATGATTACTGTGGGAGTGAGTCTCGAGGAGAGAGGTGAGCTCCCTACTGAACTGTGAGTGTTTTGAAGACAAAAATTAAGTTTTATTTTTCTCCATGTCTGCAGGACCCAGCACAGGCCTGGCACCGAGGGCCAAAATGTCTGCTGCGTAAACAACATGGAATCTTAGTTCAGGCTTGTAGATGTACAGTTTGTTTCTGATTCTCACCACACTGTCACCAAGCACAGGGGCAAGGAGCCAATACTCCCTTGTCCCACTCCAGGCATAATTACTGTGCCTCTTCAACTCCATTCCAACTCTAGGGACATGTGGGGCATGGGGTGGGAGATGTTGATCCTGTGGTCCCCACACTTGCTGGAGTTGGGCGTGGTCTGGAGCTGTGGGGTAGCCTTGCTGGTTTCCCAGTGATGCAAGCATCTCATACGTATGCCAACGTCCCAGGGTTCTGTGTCTAAGGGTTGCTGCGTTTAGAGCAACGTTATTTTTCTACATCCAGCTTTTCATTTTTCTGACTAGCTGAGATGTTGAATGGGCTGTAACGCCAAGGAGGGTGGCTTTGTGGTGACAACAGAATAGCTACAGAGTGAGAAGGCCAGAGAACACGTCTCATCTCTGCCATTGGCTTGCTGGGTGGCCACAGATGAAATTGTTGCCTCGTCTTCGAAATGGGCGTACTCATTAACCTCAGGGCTATTGTTGATCTGAATCTGCCAGGCCAATCAGTAATGTGTCCAGTGCATGTGGACCAGCAGTGGGGCTTTGTCTTGTTTCTAGGGAAGGGCACAAAGTGGGAAGACAACAGGTACCAAGAGCCCCCTAGGTTCTGGGCCTTCTACCAACATCAGGTTCTGAGGTTCTGGCTGCAAGGATTTGTCTGAGTCTCTTCTGTCCTAAGAGAATCAGGAAGAGCCTGATGCCCACTTTTTGACCCTTCCTGGTTGGGGAGAGTGAAAGGAGTGTTGGAGTTGGTTTGGCTGGGTGCCCTACTGAGAAGCTGGGGCTGGATGTTCTATTTCAGGGAGCTTGGAATGAGAGTGGGAAAGGCCAGAAGTGTATGGAACACCAAGGGCCAACCTCTAGGGAAGCTGAACCCAAGCTCTAAGTCAATGGCGCCTGGGCTTTCGTTGCGTGGGCTACAGGGCTGGGAGCAGAGGAGGTCAGGACTGAGTAAAATGCCCAGGCCAGGGAGGTGCCTTGCAGCTGCCAGATGGAATGGGGGGGCATGGCTGTGCCAATCTGACTTCACGAGGCCTTGGGATCCCAGGCTAGAGTTCCTGGACATTGAAGCTACATCAGTTGCAGTCGGAGCAGCCTGGATGCAGCCAGATGAGACTGCACAATGTCAGGATGGGCCTGGAGCTAGTACCAGGGCTCCCAGAGCACCTTGCATGTCCCACTATTACAGCGTCTTCACAGGGTGAGGAGCTCACCCTTATCTATGTCTGTCTTCCTCAGGGGCTCATGGCCTGTGACAATCAGCTTCTAGGCTGAGGACATAAAATATGAAATTAGCATATGATAGGCTAACAAGTCCAGCTCAATATGCGTTTCCTGTGCAGCTACTATGTGCATGGTCTGACTCTGCCCTGGCCACTTAGGGTTTCCCAGCCAAGACTTGGTTTCTATCCCTTCAAAAACCGTTCTTCAGGGAGGAAGCTGTCTGCTTCGACGTTGGTAAAAATGGCATCCTGCTGAAAGCGATTCTTTATCAGATACCAGCTAGTCTAGTTAAACAGATGGCTTCGTAGAGGCCTCTCCACTCAGGCGCTCTGTCCATGCCCAGCAGATTGAGTCAAAGCTTCTCATAGGCTCAGACCTGGTCACAGAATGGCCTGGAGCTGGGCGTATCATACTGGCCTCTGTGGCTTACGCCACGGGGCACCCAAATCAAAGAGAAACATGAAGCGGCTGCTGGCACCATCAGTTTTACTTGAAGATGATGAAAGAAACAGTGATGGGTTTTTGTACATGATGTACAGCCTGAAGGAGCAGGATTTAGTTTTCCACAGGGGCCAAGCTTGGTCTAGAGTCAAATGGAACATATATTAACATATGTGATTAAAGTATGAGTCTTTAAGAAAAATTTGTGCCAGACCATTCATCAGCTACTTTTAACTCTGTTTTGTTCTCTTGGGCCAGGAGGGCTGCTCTTGTGAACACACCTGAGGGTCTCTGACTGACAGTGTTCCGGAAAAATGATTCTGAACATGGGTGCATCTCATATTAAGTAGTTTACACTCTTGTTCCTCCCGTGATCTGCTGCTGGTATGATTCCATACCTAAGCCAAGAGTTGGACGATCTGAAATCAATGTAGGGTCTCCTTTTCAGGAATTCTTAGGCATTGGATGAATTCTAGGTCTGATTCTGCCACGGATTTACTGTGTTGCTGGGTACCTCCCTTCCTTTCTTTGCCTCTCAGTTTCTTGGTCTGTAAAATGGGAAGGCTGTATCCTCGAGGTCCTGTTTAACGTTAACCTCTGGTGACCTGAATAGCTCTGTCCAGGTGGGCACAATTCAAATTCAACTATGATTCATCTAGATCCAACTAAAATGTATTGGGAGCATATTTTCATGTATACTATTTAATGTAGGGCTCTCAAAACCCCGGAAAGGTGTGTTACCATCTTCATTTTGTAGATTACCAAATGGAAACTCAGAGAAGTTCAGCAAGTTAAGAGAAGTCACACAGCTAAGAAGTCAGAGAGCTGAGATTCAGCCTCAGACCTGTCTGTCTTCACGTCCAGGGGACTGAGAACAGATCATATGAGCCCATACCAACTTGGCTTCTCCCACCCCTCCCTTCCTGCCTAGCCAGGAGCTTAGCTCTGGGATCTAGTGGATTGAGGGATGGAGGGGGTTCTGTCTGGGGCTGGGGGCTGCAAGCCCCTGGTAGGTGTGGTGGACACTGCCTGGAGAGTAGCAGGTTCTAAAAGGCGGAGAGCAAATTCACTAGCCTGGCCTGGCTCTGGCTCTGGCACAGGAGTCCCCAAGGCTCCATTTGAGCTTTAAGCTTAAGGAGCTGCCTGCTCTTTGCTCTTCTTGCCATCTGGGAGCCCCTGCCTACCACGAGTCTTGTCATCCCAGGGACCCACTCTCAAAAATTCCTGTCCACACTTCCCAGTCCTCAGAAACCATCTCCTGACCCCAACTGACTGAGGTCAGGGAAGGAAGAGGTGTGCTAGAGAGACCGAGCTCAGATCCCTGTCCTGAAAATTGGGAGGGAGACGTCAAGCGACGCTTTTATTTCAACCAATTCAATCGCCACCGGTCTGCGTCTTCATGCAGCAAAGGCTTTTGAGATATCGGTTGTCTACTCAGAACCTTGGGACGGCCTCAACTACTTGCATGACATTGGGCAAGTGATTTTCTCTCTCTGGGCCTCAGTGTCCCCATCTAAGCAATCGCCAGCCGGTTGGGCCCTATAGATGTCAGGTCCCTGCCGGTAGTGGCATTTTAGGATCCGCAGTCATGTCATCTGCTTTACCTTCCTCGAGGCAAGCGGCTGGACCAGATGCTTTTGGAAGGCGCACTCAGCTTAAAGGTGGCTCTCTTTGCAGGTGCCCCTCCTCCCTTCACACCAGAGGCTCACCCCCACCCGGCCAGAGCTCCCTGTCAGATCCAGGCCTGGCTCTTTAGCCTTGCAGCTCAGGGAACCAGAGCGCAGCGCTAGAGCCGCGACTGCCGCGGCGGCGCAGGGGGCGGGGGAGGAGAGAAGCGCCCACTTGTCCCGCGGCCTCCGCGGCAGCCCTGGCCCTAGCCCCAGCGCATCAGAGCGGTCCTTGGAATCTTTGGGCTTGTCGCTCCGGCGGCCGCGGGGCTGGGAGCCCACCACTGCTCCAACGTACCGAACGGAACTGTGCAGCCCCGCAACCCCCGCCCAACTCCGCGGAGCTAGCACAGGCTGCTCTTCGCCCTCAGCTACGGCGAGGCAAGGGCTGGCCGCGCTTGAACGCCTCCGTCTTGCCCTTCCCATGCCTAAGTGCGGGGAATTACGCGTTCCCGGCGTCGGACAGACGGTTGGGGGTACTGGGGCTGGGCAGTGGGAGTGGGGGTTGGGAACACCATTTTTGGCTGGACGTGTGTCCAGATTCTTCGTCTCTGTCTGGTCCTTCGGACCTCATCTTCCTCTGCATCTCCAGGTGTCGGCCCCTCTGTACCCGCCTCCCACGGGGCTCTTCCGGCGAAGGGCAGCCGCAGCCCACATCTACTCCCTGCCCTCAGTCCCTGCCCCCCTCTGCCCGCCGCAGTCACTCGCCCGGCTGGGAGCAAGCCTCCCCTCTCGCTGAGGGTGCGGGAGCGCCCAGGGTACCAAGAGCAGAGGGGCCAAAGTTCGAGCTCCATCGGCCAGCTGAAGGCCCTGAACCCCCAGGGCCGTGGCCGGGACGCGGGGAGGTCGGGACCCGGCGCTCGCCTCACCTGTTTCTCCAGCGGCTCCTTGGCCGACAGCGCCGGCTTGGGGGAGGGCGCGCGGTCGCACACGCAGCCCTCGAGCAGGTAAAGCCCCGAGGGCCGCGAGCTCGAGTCGCTCTCGAAGTAGAAGAGCAGGTTCTGCAGCAGCGCGAACCACTTGGTTTGCCATTTTGTGTTGTCCGAACTCCTCTTGCTCAGGTAGCCTTTGCGCGTGCCGTCCTTGCGCGCCAGCAGTCCCAGGGACGCGACGTGGCCATCGTTCAGCCGGATCCCCTTCTGCATGGTGCTCAGAGGCCAGCGAGACCCCACGCGCTTACATCTTCTCCGCGCAGCAGCCCCCCGTCCTTGCGCGCCGCGCGCTGCCTCTCTCTGGCGCTCGCTCGCTCGCTCCCTCTCGCTCTCCCCTCCCCCCAAATATCTACACTCCAGGATCTGGCGCCGAGCCGCGGCTTCTTGAATCCAGATGTACCATTCCCCGCTGGAACCTCTTCTCCGCTCCGCAGAGCCCTGGGAGACGCCGCCCGACCCTCCACCCGCGCCGGGCAAACTGAGGGACTGGCGACCTGCGCGCTGGCGAGGGGGCAGGCGGAGTCATGTGACGCCGATCCCTCGAAGAGCGCGTTTCAGCAGCGCGGACAGGGACACACGCACACAGCCCCGCCGAGGCGCAGAGCCGCGCGCAGGCTGCACCTTGGCGCCTCCTCCCCCGCCCCAGACACACGCGCACGCACAGACCCTGCCCGCCCTCCCCCATCTCCCCTTCTCTCCTGCGGGTGTTAAAAAGCAAATCGGATCAATTTGCGTTTAACCCAGTGGGACCCCGCAGGCCCGCCACCCGGGAGTTCGCGTCTTTGCGCCGCCGTGGCGCACTGTAGACCCGGGGTTAAGTGCCCGCGGTCATGTTCTCCCCCAGAGGCTCCCCCACCCCGGCCTCTGTTGCCAACGCGAGGTGGAAGGAGGAGGGTGGGCGGGCGAAACGGAGTGCGAGGGCGCCCAGTCCTCGCCTTGGCAGAGTCCGTGGGTCACGCTGAGCCCCAGCCTCCCTCCCGCCGCTTCCCAGCTACCCGAGGGCAGGGCGGGGTAGCTGGGGGGGCGGCCGCCGAACGCTGGCTACTTTATTCTATTTTGAGAGTTGCCAAGATCGCCGAAGCCGCCCCCGCCCCCTGCACCCTGAGGTCTGCCTGGCGAGCCGGTGCTGGGAGTTTTCTGCAATACCCCCGAAGCCTGAAGGCGGCTTCAAACGCAGGCGCGGGGACCATGGGAGCCTTCAAATAGCTGCGCTGGCGCAATGATGCCTTAATGATAGATTTTCCGCTCTTATTTTTAGCTCTCACTCGCCTACACAGCTACACGGCATTTATCCGAGAACGTCACAGCGCCCGCTTGCTGCACAGGGAGGGCGCGCGGGCAGCCGGGGAGCCGGGAGCTGCAGCGGGGAGCGCGCATCCGCGTCTGCCGCAGAGGGCAGCGGGCTCGCCCCGAACCCGGAGCCAGCCAAGCCTGGCCCGGAGCTCCGCAGCGGGGATGGGTGTCCGCGCAGCCCTCCAAGGAAGGACACCGTCGTTCCGCGCAGAAACTGCGGGCGCCCCTCCCCCGACACACACAGACACACACACACACGAACACTCACACACACCACACACCACACACACTCACACAACACACACGCACACTCACACATACCACACGCACACTCACACCGCACGCACACACCATACACACCCACACCACACACACCGCACACATTCACCACACTCACACCACACACACACCATAAACCACACAGACCCACACACCACACACACACCTCACACACCACACACACACCTCACACACCACACACACAGCACACTCACACCACACACTCACCATACACACACACATCACAGACACCACACACACACACCACACACCATGCACCACACACACCACACGCCACACACCATACACACAACACACACCCTACACACACACCACTCCCCATACCCACCCACATCTCCACCACACACACCACACACATGTCACACACATGCCATATACCAACACACTCCCCATACACTCCATACTCCCCCACACCCACCACCACACACACACCCCCCACACACATCACACACACACCACACAAACACCACACACACACATACACCACACATACCACACACACACCACACACACTACACACAACACACATACCCACACATACAGCACACACTAGACCACACACCACACATATCACACACACACACCACAACCACACACACCACATAACACACACACCACACACCCCCCCACACCACACACCTTAGTTTGGAGCCCTAGGAAAGGGCTTGGGAACCAGGCAACCCCGTGTAATCACGAAAAATCCACAGAGAAGCTCTGCTGTGGAGGAACGAAGCTGCCCCTTTCTTGAGCACAATGGGGCCAGCCTGTGCTCTTGGAGTGGGAGCATTAGGGGGAGGGACTGGCCTTGTAACAACAGTCCTCCCTCTGGGTGCCATTGCACCGGTCCCAGGGACCCCAATGACTCAGTGGTGCCGATGTTTCTTCACAAATAATGAAAATAGACTAGATGGCTAAGCCTTTTCATTCAGCCTTAATTTTCCCTACACTGTGACCATCTTTTCTTATTTGCTGTCTTTATGGCAGCAGAGTTTGCAGACTGAGGCTCTTAATCTGGCCTTTCTTCATCTAAACTCTTTTATTAGGAAGTCTGTTACAGAAGCCAAGAAAAACTTTAAGGAAGGGGCACTGTTATAAGTGCTGGAGATCAATTAAGCCATTGAATCTTCATGCAGCCCTGTGTAGTAGGTTCATCTTTTTCCCCAATGAGCTCCATTGTACAGACAGGGGAAACTGATGCATGGGATAGTTGAAGGACTTGCTCCGGGCCACTCAGCTAGAAAGTGGCAGAGGTTGGATCTGAATTGGGCAGTCTGCCCCTGAGGTCTTTGTACAGCTAAGTGGGTGGTCCCTGGACTGCAGAGAGATTGGCTTTTATCCCAAGAGGGGTAGGTTTGTCAGGAGAGGGTCTCCCAGGTAAGCTAAAGCCAAGGCTGAGCCTGCCTGGAGGCTGCTGTGGCAGAGGGATCTATGGTAGGTAGGTTCTGAACCTGGGCTGCACATCAGAATCACCTGGGAGTACTTAACAAGCATCCCCCCCCTACTCCCACCCCACCCCTTAGAGATCTTGGGTGGGCTAGCTATACTTTCTTTCTTTTTTTTGAGACAGAGTTTCAGAGTTTCGCTCTTGTTGCCCAGGCTGGAGTGCAATGGCACAATCTCAGCTCACTGCAACCTCTGCCTCCCGGGTTCAAGCCATTCTCCTGCCTCAGCCTCCCGAGTAGCTGGGATTACAGGCATGCGCCACCACGCCCGGCTAATTTTGTTTTCTTAGTAGAGACGGAGTTTCTCCATGTTGTTCAGGCTGGTCTCAAACTCCCAACCTCAGGTGATCCACTCGCTTTGGCCTCCCAAAGTGCTGGGACTACAGGCTTGAGCCACCTTTGCCTGGCCCACTTTCAAGGGTAATTGTAATGTGCAGTGAAGGTGGAGAACCGCTCATAAATGGGAGGACTAATGATATGGTCATGCACACATGAATCACCTGGGCGTCTTGAGGCTAGTAAGGACTTCTAGTGTGTGTGTGTGTGTGTGTGTGTGTGTGTGTGTGATGTGTGTTGTCTGTTGCATGCGTGGAATATGGTATGGTGTGTATGTGTGTGGGGTACGGGGTGTGTGTGTGGATGGAACGTGTAGAGAAGCTTTGCTCCTTCGGCAACATATTCCAAAAGAAAAATGTAGTTTCCATGTCATTTAAAAACAACGAAGACTCAAGCACAAGGGCTGGGAAGCAGACTTGGAAATGGAGGTTTTGCCGATGGGGGTTTACTACTCCAACTTTGGGCTCAGTTGGTCAGCTTTGCCCGGGCACCCAACTGCAGACACCAGCGATTCACACTTTTACTTTCCAGCCAATGAAAATAGCCATAGGATTCCGTTTGATTAAAATTACTGCAGACTCTTGTAAAAAATTAAGACAATATAGAAAATAAACAGATTAACTTCTCCAATGATTTTTTTCTATACAATCCTCTTTTCCTAAATAAATAAATTTACCAAAATGTGTTTCTAGAATACGTACTATTTTATGAACTCAATCACCTGCTGTCTCTTTACTTCACAGTGTGTGGGGACATTTTTATGTTACTACAAATTTAATTAATGGATTCTTTCTGATTGGGGATTTAGGCTGTTTTCAATTCATTGTTTTTGGAAATAATGCAATTAACTTATTTTTTTTTTTTTTTTTTTTTTTTTTTTTTTGAGACGGAGTCTTGCTCTGTCACCAGGCTGGAGTGCAGTGTCGCAATCTCGGCTCACTGCAACCTCTACCTCCTCTACCTCCTGGGTTCAAGCAATTCTTCCGCCTCAGCCTCCCGAGTAGCTGGGACCACAGGCGCGCGCCACCACGCCCTGCTAATTTTTGTATATTTAGTAGACACAGGGTTTCACCATGTTGGCCAGGATGGTCTCTATCTCTTGACCTCGTGATCCGCCCGCCTCGGCCTCCCAGAGTGCTGGGGTTACAGGCGTGAGCCACCGCGCCCGACCAATATCTTTTTATATACATGTCCCTCGTTTAGGCTGAATCCCTGAAAGTGGCATTTCGGGGTTAAGGCGATGTACATTGACAGTATCGGTTTGTATTACTTGATTTCCGGAGAGCCTTTGCTCCTGACAAGGCTACCAGCAGTGGATGAAATCGTCCATTTCTCCATCCACTTGTCAATCCTGGTTACTGATGTTGCCCGTCTCTTAAATATTTGCCCATTTTGAAAGGGCAAAAAAAATGATATCCCTTCTTGTATTAATTTTAATTTCTTTCAAATATGGTGAGGTTAGACATTTCAACATGTTTACACTCATTCACATTTCTTCTTTTTGAATTTTTGTTTTATATCTTTATTTTTGCAGACGTGTTTATGTTTTTCTCATAGACCGATCACAGCATTTTATATATTAGAGATATCAACCACTGACCATCATACCTGCTGGAAATAGTGCTGTCTTTTATTAGCTGTGGTAAAATATACATAGTGTTTACATGTTACTCATTTTTAGGCTTACAGTTCAGTGGAATTAAATAAATTCACAGTATTGTGTAGCCATCACCATCATCGTCTTCTGAACTTTTTATCTGGTGAAACTTAAACACTGTATCCATTAAACAACTCCCATTTCCCCTTCTCCCCAGTCCCTGGCAACCAGCCTTCCACTTTCCATCTCTATGAATGTAGCTATTCTAAGTACCATAGAAGTGGAATTGTTAGGGAAGCAGATGCCTATGTCTCTGTTACTGACCAGGTTTAACTTGCTACCTTATTTTTTCCCTCTGTTAGGGAAACAGAGGGAAGCAGTTAGGGAGCTTAGGAGAGTCAGAGTAAAGCCATTTTAAGTTCAGCTCCATCTTAGAACTAGCAAGGCACATTCCCAGTTGCAACCCATGGCCCTAAGATGTTTATAGTTGAAGAAAACC
Organism: Cebus imitator; assembly: GCF_001604975.1. NCBI lineage: Eukaryota > Metazoa > Chordata > Mammalia > Primates > Cebidae > Cebus > Cebus imitator. The sequence continues at coordinate 1,866,803 of NW_016107725.1, read as the reverse complement.
CACAAGGACACACACTTACAACAGCCGAAAGCCCAGATGTCTTAATACCCATAACAATATGTGCTTTCAAGATAATCATAGTTATGCTCTGGTGTACTCATACTGTAAAATGTCAAGGATCATTTTTGTTAATAGAATAATAAATTTTGTTATGCTGCCTGTTCACTGGCATGTAGGCAGAGGTTAGTTTAGTCTTTGCATAGGCAAGACCCTACAAAATAAAAATTTAAAACAAAGACGGGGCGTTTCTCTGCTTGCTTTCCGAGGACGCCCCATTCTGTGATGCAATCGCTTTCAAGAAACGATCTCTTCTCACTATACTCTGTGACCTGCCTTGAATTCTTTCCCGCCTCAGATCCAAGAATGCTCCCCTGGGGTCTGGATCGAGTTCCCTTTTTCTGTAACAGAATCATACAACAGTATTTGTCTTTTTGCGACTGGCTTATTTCACTTTGTTGTTTGTATTTTAATCCTGTATATCCATATCTATATATTGTGCATTTGGTAACAAAGTTTAAATCTGAATTCTGACAAATCTTTTTAAAATTGTTTCTGATTTTAGATCCCTTTTCCATGCTAGCTCAGGATTGAAACGTTTGCCTGTATTTGCTTTTATAGTTTTATTTTCCCCATCCAACATTTTAATACATTTAGATTTATTTTTTAGAAAGGATTAAGGTTAGGGTCTGGCTTTGTTATTTTCTCAAATGGCTGGCATGTTGTCTACCATTTGTTTGAATAATCCAAATTCTACTACTGATAAGAAGTAGTGTCTTTATCGTATACCAAATTCTTGCCTATACTTGTGACTATTCCCAGATTTTGCTTTTTGTACCATTGTTCTGTCCGTCTGTGCTTATGCTAGGGATACATGATTTTATTTCTTATTGCTTTATTTTTCATTTTGAAACCTGCTAGTGCAGACATCCGCATCACTTTTGCTTTTTGTACTGTTCCTGAATATTCTTTTGTATTTACTTTCACGATTAATTCATACTCAGTTGCCTAGATTCAAAAAACTCTCATTGAGATTTTGGCTGGAATCACATGGAAAATATTTATTAGTTTAGGAAGAATGAATGCTTTTATAAATGTTTTGTCTTTTTGTTCAGGAAAAAAGTGTCACGCCAATTCCTCATTTTAAAAAACCTTTTGGTGGAATTTTACACTTTTCTTTATATATGTCTTGCATATTTCTTGTCTAATTTATTTCTAGATGTGTTTTGCAGTAACTGTTGGAAATATGATCTCTTTCCTATTTTTAGAAAGGCGGGACAGTCTTAGTATAGAAGAAAACGATTGCTATTTATATATTTATTTTTAAACTGTTATTGTCCTGACTCATTCTTGTTTCTAAAATTTTAATTCATCTGTTTGGATTTGCCAGTTAGACAAATGGAGTACATTAATACATTTCCCCATATTTAGGCTTGCTTGTATTTCTTAGATAAACCCCATTTAGCCATGGAGAATTTTTACATTATCATTGATTTGTTTAGTTTTTCCTGTCTCTTTTTGAGTCAATCTTGGAAATTAGGAAAATTTGCTTACATTTCCCAATTTAATGTCCTATCAAATGTTATCTTACAGTTTTTCTAATTTTCTCCACATGTGTTATTTCCCCCTTTTTCAGTGCTGATTTTGTGGTTTTATATCACTTGTCTTTTCTTATAAGAGTTTAAATTAGATTATTAAGACTTCCAATTTATTTGTGAATTAATATGTACCTATAATGCACTCATTAATATGTACCTATAAGTTTATTTATTCAATTATTTGTCTTGCTTTCTTTAGATTTGTTGTTGTCCCCCAACTTCTCGTTTAGTTTATTTTCATTATTTCTTGTTTACTAATAATAGTGTTTAAGATTTCTTCCAGATACAACAGGATTGCTATATAAATTTCTGATTATCACTATATTAAAAAAGTATAAAATTAATTTATTCTCTAGGTGGACATTTATCAAAGTTTAACTGGGTACTTTCTGAATTTCCAAGTAGATTTTTTTTGCTTGCTTTTGCTTATTTCTAGTTATATTGCATTGTGCTCAGGAAAATGGCCTGTTTTTGTTTTGTCCTGTATCTGGTCAATTCTGTGCTTGTTCCATGAACTTTGGGAAAGGAAACACACACTCTTTTCACAGTACATAGAGTTGGACACATATCTAGGCACCTATCAGTCTAACACATTATATTATTCAGAAACATATTTCTGGTACTGATCTCTGTTTAGAGTAGGTGCAGCTGTGCACAGAAGTTGCAGCTGTTTGTACAGTCAAGAGCAACAGAGCTGGAGTATTTTCCTCTTCTAAGACTGTCCAGTGTCCCTGAGGCTCAAGGACGTGCTGAAGTCCAGAGCTCAGCAACAGGCGAGGAAACAAACCTAAAGGGCCCATGAGTAGCCAAAAGGAACACTATTAGTGTCCAGTCCTCACAAGCTCTGACGTTACCAGAGTCAAGCCTCCTAGGTCATAGCTCATTGCCTCCGCGTTTACATTATACATGGCTTTTTAGTGAGCCTGGTGATGTGGCTTCCCAGCTCATCGAGGACTAGACACGAAAAACTGACAGACGATTGAGCCAAATGTGGTTGACAGTAAGTGAAGAGAAACATATTTAAGTCTTCAATGAGCCCAGAGGATAGAGTATCGTGCACTAGGGCAATCACCAGTACAAGTTTGTGCTGGACAGCTTCCATTTGCCACTCCAGACCTGCTCTCCATTTTCCTCCACCCTACTGTGTCCCAGGAGGCTGATACCAGTCCTTGGTCTCAAATGCATCAAGGGCTTCTGGTGGGGTTTGGACCAAGAAAATTATTTTCCTAGAGGGAGAGAGGAGAATGAGGTTGGGACGGCATCTCCCCTACAAGCCCTGTCCCTGGCTTCCAGGAACTCCTCGCTGCCCTTACTGCTGCAGGTCTAGGGATGATACTTACTCTAGGGACGGTACACTGGCTCCTGTAGTTTCCCTACTCCCAGTCCAAACCTTTGCAGATAGCCCCTTGATTATGCCCACCTCTCAAATTACCCAATTTGAATGTTTCGCCCGTTTCTTGCTGGACCCTAAGTGATACAGAGCTGGAAGGAAACTTAGGAATAATTCAGCCCAAGCTCCCCAAACACAGAGAACTATAATTGACTTATAAACATAGAAGAATATGAAAAATAAGTCAAAGACTTACCACCCCCTTCATTGGAATCAGGCCCAGCTAATCTGATCTTTTGAATCATTTTAGGGGAGTGGGAGGGGAGGTAGTCATATGTGCTCAGTTTCTCATTTAGATTATACATATATTTTTTCTCCTTATCTATATTTTCTCCTTTTTGTAATAAAAAGTTACTATAGTAAAGAAATAAAACACTTTAAGAAATGTTTTCAGTCAAAAACTTCTGGTGCTTAAAAGAGCAGGCAAATCTTCAGCTATTTAGAGTGTTCATCTATCCACAATGGTACAGTTCTGGAGAGTTTCTAGAGTGTTCTGGAGAAGAGATTTTTACTGCCTTACTAAATGAGGAATGGTTGGTCCAAAATCCCATAGTGATTGGAGTAGGTTTGTTGCAGAGTCCAAAATAGGAGAGGTGTTTTAAAAAATGGAGTTCAGAGAGTTTTAAAAACAGATTATCGTTAGGATTATTTCAATATTTTAAGTAAAAAAAAAAAAAGAAGGAAAAAGAAATGAGGGGTTTCTTGTTGCAACTGAGGTGCCCAAAATGGAGAATCACTTTATGAAGAACTTTTCATGTCTTAGCTTGTTTTGTTTTGTTTTAACAGAATACCTGAGGCTGGATAATTTATAATGAAGAGAGGTTAGGTAGCTCACGATTATGGTGGCCGGAAGGTTCTAGAGCCTGTTGCTGTCATGTTCTTGGCTCTGGCAAGGGCCGTTATGCTGCACTGTGACACGGTAGAAGGTCAAGGGGGACCCAACACGTGTGAAGGGACAAAGCACAAGAGTGTCGTCACATTATAACAACTCATGCTCACAGGGATTAAGCCAGTCCCATGAGAACTAATCCAGTCCTGCTAGAGCTAAGACATTAAACTATCTTAACAAACTAATCGCCTCTTGAAGGCACCAACTCCCAACACCATTACGTTGGCAATTAACTTAAAAAAATTTTTTTTTAAGTGGAGCGTCACCCAGTCGCTCAGGCTGGTGTGCAGTGCTGCAGTCTAGGCTCACTGCAACCTCTGCCTCTTGGGTTCAAGGGATTATCACGCCTCAGCCTCCCAGTAGCTGGGACCCCAGGCATGCGCCACCACACCTGGCTAATTTTTGCATTTTTAGTAGAGACGGCCAGGCACTAGTGTAATCACCACTACAAATTTGTGCTGGACAGCTCCCATCTGCCACTTCAGACCTGCTCTCCACTCTTTTCCACCCTGCTGTGTACCAGGAGGCTGGTATCAGTCCTTGGTCTTAACTGCATCAAGGGCCAGGCTGGTCTTGAACTCCTGACCTCAAGTGATCTTCTTGCTTCGGCCTCCCAAAGTGCTGGGATTATAGGCGTGAGCCACTGTGCCTGGCCAGCAATTAAATTTCAACATGAGTTTTGGTGGGGACACTCAAACCATAGCAACGCTCGACCTTTCAAGCTCTTACATTTTGCACAACTCCTTGAAACACCTAGGGAAGGAGGAAGTCCCTTTTTTTGTGCCCAAATACACTGTAAATGAACTCCCAGGTCTGCTTCTGGGTCTTAGCTGACATAAGTTAGACTTTACAAATGAATCCGAAAGTTTATGCCTTAAACCCAGTGGAAGTTTATTCTTCTGATTTGTTAATAGTCCAGGGTATTTGGGTGAGTGTCTCTCCACATGGTGATTCAGGGATCCAGGCTTCTTTCATCTTGTGGTTCTGCTACTCCCTAGGCCTTGTTCTAGTCACCTTGTTACTTAGCCAGATTCTAATTGTGGGAGGGGCAAACAGTGGGGCCGAGGCACACCTTCTTTCTTAAAGCTCCATCTCAGAAGTGACATATATCACTTCCGTTCACATTCCACTGGTACAAATTAGTCATTTGGCCACTCGTTAACTGCAAGGGAAGCTGGGAAATGTGGACTAGCCATGTGCCTGGGAGGAAGGGGATAACAGGTTTGGGTGGAAACTAAATCGCAGAGAGGTTAAAGAAACTGCTCAGAGTCACACAACTTGTGTGTGGCAGCGTTCAATTTATGGGATTCACATCTCATGACTTTTCAGGACGTCACACTGCCTCCCGAGAACCCAGATGATCACAGGGCAGAAGACTGCTGCCTTCCATCTGCGGAGTGTTTTAGAGTTTACAAAGTGCCTTCGAAGTTGCCATCGGCTGCTTCTCATAGCTGTTAACTTCTCTTCTGCTTCACCTTCCTGGTCTGCACTACCTCCCTCTCTCCGTGCTGGGCACATAGACGCACCAGCTTCAGGCATTGCCCTTCTCTGATTCCTGAGCATGTGGGGTTCTGACTCTAAGGAAATGGGTGCTGAGCCTGCCTCTCATTTAGCCTAATTCTTGTCCCCTGCATGGGGACCTCAAGTGGCTGCCTTCTTTACCCACTAACAGTTCTGATCTTGTGACAGGGCATTTCCACCAGTTTCTGAGCTTGTGTCCTCCTTGCAGCCCCTGCCTAGGTGCCCCCATCTTGATCCCAGCTCCAAGTTCCTCTCCTCTAGGAAGGCCTAGGGCTTTGATACCTTCGGAGGCTCACAGTACAGCCTTGAACTGTGCTCTGTACCCTTGAGGATAACAAGCTCCTTCTCCTAGGACTGGAGCCAGGAAGTATCTTTCTTTCCAGATTTCTTATCTCCGGCTGGACCCCATGGCGGTAACTCCGTCACCTCCTGGGGAACTTTGGTGCTGAGAATGTGGGGATCTCTGTGACCTGTTTATCCTTCTGCAGGTCACCTGGCCAGATTCTAGCCTCTTTGCCTTTAAATCTGCTGTGAGTTAGCAGCTGTGCCTGCTGAGCCCTGAGATGCAATGGCCCTTTGAGATGGGCATGGACAACGCAATGAGATTGTTATCATCTCTGCTATTTTTACTGGTGAGGAAAAGAGGACTCAAAACGTTCAGTGATTTCCCCAGTGGCACAACCAAGAGTTGAAACAGAGTCTCTTAATCCTGGAATGGTTCGCACTAGCACAGGGAGTTAGATTTGAAAGGGACTGTGGACATCACTTAGTCTAACAACTCCATGCACCCTTCACTTATCCCAACCTGTAGGAAGGAAGAGAACCTGAGGTGGTCAGCTTAGCTAGAGGCACCACACAACTGGAAGGCCGGTTTCCTTCATCCCTTTCTATGATGTCTTGCTGCTTCAAAAACTGTTTGGGCTCCTGATCTTGTCTCATTCAAAGTTTTCCTCTGAAAAGCTCATGATACCTAAGATGTCAGGGGAATCGAGGGCGGTATCTGCCAAAGACATTGCCTTATTTCTGGGTCAAGAAACAGGCAGCCCTCTTCTTATCCAAAGAGACCAAGTGCTCAAACCCAGCCCTTGTGCTGAGGAGCTGTCCACACATGGCAGATGAGGAAGCATGTTCCAAATCATCCTGGGTGTGTGAAGGCAAGGGAGTTGTGGGTTTTGAGGTCCTTGGGTGGGCAGTTCAGCCAGCAGGAATTGAGTCTGCAAAACTGATTACGGCGAACATCGGATCAACTTTAATTTAAAAGTGGCTGAGAAATGCAGTTAGTCCTGACTGGGGTCGGAAGACCTTGGTTCGGCGAACTGCTGATTTTCTACATGGCCACTTCTTTGGGTCTCAGTAAAATGCTTCCTTCACCCATTGCCAGGTGGTCACCAAGTCTCAAATCGCTTGAGTTCTATTTCTCCTTTTTTCTCCATCTCCACTGCCAGATTCTCAATCCCAAACAGACTCTGCACTGGCCTCCCTCCCTGCTGTTGGGCTTGTGTCTAGATCTGAGAACAACAAGCCCCTGCTTAAAGCCCCTGGTTGCTCGTCGTCACTGTTAGAATAAAATTCAAGCTCACCAGCATGTCATTCAAGGCTCACCTTTTTCTGCTCTGCGTCCTCTGCTGACTTCGTGCTGAGTTGCATGAGGTTTCTTCATCCTCCCAGGCTGTGCCATGCCTCTAGTGTCTGCACATGACATTCCCTCTTCTCTTGGCTGGCAATGCTCTTCCCTCTTAGCAGTCGGTGTAAAGCCTTCCACCTGCAGCTCGCTTAATCGCTCTTAGACTCTCATCTGTACCATTACTACCTCTACTTTCTTGTGACCAAGTCTCATTGTAAGGATTGCCACCTAACCTGGTGCTCCTCTGGTGTAAGATTTAAAGTTGCAAGAGCAGGTTCCTTTCAGTTTTGATGTTCTGGAAAAGAACTGGGCTCTGCCTTGGGAATGCCAAGGGGTCACATGGAATTTGCTGTGGATTAGACAGGGCCACTGAGATGCTCTTTATTCTGCTTAGACCTTGGTCACACGCAATAAGGCCACTGCTGTGCCCTCCTCATCCCTGACTTGCAGAATTTTCTAGGTACCACCCTCTCTCAGCTGTTTCAGTGGTACCTTGGGGCAAGGAACATTTGGCTTCCCCCACCCTGCTCCACTGAGTGGAGACTCTGAGACTAACGTGAACCATTGCCCAGATGCCCTGAGAAGTCAGCTCTTGACTGCCCTAGCACCAAGCTGGCGGGGGTGAAACTGGGAGATGATGCCCGGGGCTTGTCTGCTGTATGATCCCTGGATAAAGAGAGGGTTTCTAATGTTCCCTTTTCACAGTGCTCAATCCGAGAGTGGTGGTACAGGGCACCTCCTTGGGGACCCACTCTACCTTCTAACTCTCCTTATTGCCATCTGACTTTTTTCCATTATATAATAGGAAAAAACTGTCAAAAAATAGTTAGTCACTTGAATAATAGTGGCAAGAGTACTTGTTCTTGACTTATTCTCAATCTTAGGGAGAAAGCATTTAAGCTTTCACCTTTAAATATATTAGCTTCAGGTTTTAAAAAATAGGTGTTCTTTATCAAACTGAAGAAGTTCTCTATTTGAGGTTTTCCAAGAGGTTTTATCATGAAGTGATAAAGTGTTGAATTGTGTCAAATGCTTTTTCAGCATCAGTTGATATTAAGATGTAATTTTTTCTTAGTTTGTTAATATGGTAGATTGTTACTATGGTTGATTGACTTTTAAATATTGAACCAACCTTCTATTGCTGGAAGAAACTCCATTTGGTCCTGGTGTGTAAAAGGTCCTGAACCCTTTTATATATTGCTGAATTCTATTTGCTAAGATTTTATTAAGGCTTTTTTTGTATCTATATTTATGTAGGATATGGTCTGTAGTTTTCATATTTTGAAGTGTGTTTATCTGATTTTGCTATCAGGGTAATACTGGTTTCATAAAACAAATTGGGAAGTGTTCTTTATTATATTAATATTTCCTGGGAGAGATTATGTACAAGTAATGTTAATTCTTCTTTAAACAATTCAACATAGTGCTGGAAGTCCTAGATAGCTCAATAAGGCAAGAAAAGGAAATATAAAGCATACATATCAGAAAGGAAGAAATAAAACTCCCTATTTTCAGATGACATGATAGTCTATATAGAAAATTCCAAAGAATCAACAAAGAAAAACAGTCCTAGAACCATAAGTGAGTTCAGCAAGGTTGTAAGATATAGAAGCAACATATGATGATAAATTGTATTTCTATATAATAGATATAATCACACAGGAACCAAAACTAAAAATACAGTGCCTTTTACAATCACTAAAAATAACAATTCTTAGGTATAATCCTAACAAAATATGTATAGGACTTGTATACTTAAAACTGCATATGCTGATGAAAGAAATAAAAAATATCTAAATGAATGGAGATATATGAGATTCATGGGTTGGAAGTTTCAACATAGCCAAGGTGCCAATTCTCCCCAAATTGATAAGCAGGCTTAATGCAACTCATATCAAAATTCAAGCAACATGTTTTTTTGTAGTATACACAGGATAATCTAAAATGTATATAGAAAGACAAAGGACCTGAAATAGCTAAAACAATAAGCAAAAGGTAGAAGAAAGTGGGAGGGATCAGTCTTTCTGATTTCAAGACATTATTTAAATGTGTACTGGTGGAGGGGTAGCCACGTAGACCAATGGAACTTAAGAAAAGATCCAGAAATAGACCCAAACAGATACAATCAACTGATTTTTGACAAAGGTGCAAAAGCAATTTAATGGAAGAAAGATAATCCTTCATGAAAGGTGCTGGAGCAATGGGATATCCATAGTCAAAACTCTGAGCCCCAAATTGAACCTTACACTACATACAAAAATATTTAACTCAGAATAGCTCACAGTATAAGTGTAACACATAAACTATAAAACGTTTAGAAGAAATTATAGAATAAAATCATCAGGACATAGGAGCTGGTGAGAGTAATTTGATATGACAACAAAAATGATTTATTAAAGAAAAATATCAATAAATTTGACCTTATCAAAATTAGAAATGAGGTTCAGCAATCCCATTTCTGCGTATTTACCCAAAAGATTTAAAGCCGGGTAGTCAAAGAGATGTCTGCGCTCCCATCTTCATTGTAGCACTATGTACAATAGCCAAGTTCCCGGATCAACCCCCATGTCAATCAACCAGATGAAAGGGTAAGAAAAAGGTGGTATGCACACACAACGAAATACTATTAAGCCTTAAAAAAGAAGACAGTTCTGTCATTGGCAACCACATGGATGAAATTGGAGGACATCATGATAAGTGAAATAAGACGGGCATAGAAAGACAAATGGTGCACATTCTCAGCTATATGTGGAACCTAAGACAATTAAACTCATAGAAACAGAGTGGAATGGTGGTTACAGAGGCCAGGGGTTGTGGGGAGCGGAGGGATGCTGGTCAAAGTGTACAACATCTATGATAGGAGGAATAGGTTTTTGTTTTTTTTCAAATATCTATTGCATAACATGGTGCATGTAGTTAATAACAGAGTTTTGTACATTTCGAAATTGCTAAGAGAGTAAATTTCAAATGTTCTCACCATAAAAAATTATAATCATTTGGGGTGATGGATATGTTAATTAGCTTAACTTATTCTCTAGTGTATTCATAAATCATAACATCAATCTGTACCCCACAAATATGTACCATTAGAAATTGTCGATTTATAAGAAAATAAAATAAAGTAACCAAAAAGATTTAAAATGACCTTGCCAAGAGGATAAACAGGAGGTAAGCTACAGACTGGGAGAAAATATTTGCACACCACAAATATTTAACGAAAGATTCATCTGTAGAATATACTAAAAATCTCTCAAAACTCAACAGCAAAACAGCAAACAATACATCTAAAAAAGGAGCAAAAAACCACGAAGAGACATTTCACTGAAGAGGGTGCACGGATGGCAAATCTGCACAGGAAAAGACGTTCGGAGTGTGTTAGGGAAATGCAAATTGAGACCATGATAGCCATCTCTTCACACCTGTTGGAAGAGCTAAAATAAAAAACAGTCACAACACCGAATGCTGGTGAGGATATGGATAAGAGAACTTCGGTCTCTCAAAAATTGCTAGTGAAATGTAAAATGGGATGGCCACCCCGGAAAAGAGAGTGGTAGCGTCTTACAAAACTCAACATGAACTTGGCATACAATCCAGAAATCCCACTCCTGGACATTTATTCCAGAGAATAAAAATGTATGTCCACACAAAAACCTGTACAGAAATGTTTACAGCAGCTTTACTGCAATAGCCAATAACTAGAAGCAACCAGGATGTCCTTCAATAGGTGAGGGGCTAAACTAACCATAATGCATCCATACTATGGAATCGTACTTAGCAATCAATAGGAACGGAGGAGGCACATGGCAACCTGCATAGACTTCATGGGTAACATCCTGAGTCAAAAAGCCAGTCTCAAAAGCCAATCATGTAGATATGATTCCATTTACATAACACTCTAAAAATGACAGCATTTAGAGATGAAAAACAGATTAGGGGTTGTCAAGGTTTAGAAATTGGGGAACAGCAGGAGAGAAATCTTTGTAGTGATGAAACAGTTAATTGTAGAGAGGCTCACAGAAATCTACAAACATGCCAAGAGGGCATAGAATTGTGTACACACATTGTACCAATGCCAGTTTCCTGATTCATTTTATTTTATTTTTTTGAGATGGAGTCTCACTCTGTCACTCAGGCTGGAGTACAGTGGTGTGATTTTGGCTCACTGCAACCTCTGCCTATTGGGTTCAAGTGATTCTCCCGCCTCAGCCTCCTGAGTAGCTGTGATTACAGGCACCCACCACCACGCTCAGCTAATTTTTGTATTTTTAGTAGAGATGGGATTTCACTATGTTGGCCAGGCAGGTTTTGAACTCTTGACCTCAGGTGATTCACTCACCTTGGCCTCCCAAAGTGTTGGGATTATAGGCGTGAGCCACCGTGCCCGGCCGGTTTCCTAGTTTTGATATTGTACTGTAATCACGTAAATGAGATCCTTGGGGGAAGCAGGATGGAGGATATGCTGATCCCTTTATACTCGTATTGCAATTTCCTGTGAATCTATAATTATTTCAAAATAAAAAGCTAAAAATACACATATGTATTAGAAAATACTGTTCTGATCTACCATAAATGTTTTGTAATCTACTGCTTGTGCCTTTAGGGCCTTGGCTTTAAAAGATTGATTAAAATTTATTTTATCAATTTAAATTTATAACATTAGAAAATTATGGATTATAGATTATATTGCTGTTATCCAGTGTGTTAAAATTGTTTAACCCACTGTACTTTTAAAATATTTTATTTTCATTATTTATTTATTTAGTTTAAAACATTTTAATTTTAAATTCTGTGGGTACATGTATTTAATGCGGTACATGAGATATTTTGATACAGGCATGAAAAACTATTCATCATTACTATTAAATAATAGTTTTCAAAACTGTTATTTATATTTCATGATATAATACATGGACATAGTTAAAAAAGTTAGTATCCCACCTCTTCCTATATCCTGAATTCCATTCACTAGAGGCAACTACCCTCAACTCCTATGAATTTTGTTCCTTGTATTTCCCATGTCCCTTAATTATATGTTTATATGGATGTTGTATTGCTCATCAACAACAGATATTACTGGTTTATATTTTGTCATGGTAGATATGAACTTAACTCTAACGCAGCCCTGCCACTGCTAACCCCTGCCTGCTATTGTTTTCTACATTTTGGTCATTTTATTGGTATATACAGTGTTATATGTGTTCAAATATTGCTTCATAATAAATGAAGAGTCCTCTCTTACAATGTCACGAGGCTGTTTAACTCTTTGTCCTGGAGTTAACAGCTCTGTGTCTTTCATTTGCCTGCTTTTCTCTGCATCGATGGCTACACGTTTTCCCATATGTTCCCTTCCTGGGTTACTCTTTAGACCAACTGTATACATTTTCCTGAGATTCCCCTTCATGGCTGTCCTGTGTTGGAATCCCTGCTTCCTGGAAGCTGTGCCTTTCTCTTTCCTGTTTTACATTTGCTACCTAAAGAAGGGGTGTGTGGGAGACACATATTTGAATCTTTGGATGTCTGAAAGTATCTTGGATCTGCTCCCCCTCTTGATTGATACTTTGGCTGGGAGTAGGCTTTTAGGTTGAAAATGATTTTCTCGTGAAAATTTGAAGGCACTGCTCCCTGTTTTCTAGCAACTTGCTGTGAGAACTCAGAAGCCGTTCTGGTTCTTCTTCCTTCTCTATGTGTCACCTGTTTTTACTCTCTGAAGCTTGTGGGGTCTTTTGTTGCTGGTATTTTGAAATTTCACAGGGATGTACAGTATCCAGGCTTTTGAAATTAAAAAAAAAAAAAAAAACCTTTCTCAAAGTAATCTCTTTGACGTGAGTTCCAAAAGTTGATTTGTAACTCAAAAGCCAGCATTAGCTCTTTTCTGCTATTTTCTGTGCACTCTCATTCCCTGAGGTCATTAATGCCATGGACTGACTGGGCAAAAAGCTGGCGGGTAGTTGGGGGTACAAAGGGACAAAGGAAGAGGGGATCCTGGGTCCCAGGAGTCCATTACACCCTACAGTGAGGTGCCAGGCAGAGGCCCATGGCTGAGAGTAGGGAAAAGATCCTAATGAAAATTAAGATCCAGAGAAACCACACCAAGGGATTACTCCACCCTGGGGAGTGATCCAGCAACCCCAAAGCTGTGTCCATTCTCACGTCAGTGTCTCCTTGAGCTGTGCCCTAGCTGGAATTATAATCGGCTGTCAGCAATGGATAATTCATTCCAGTGGCCTAAATACATGAGGGTTCACGTTCTTATGTAAAGGAAGTCTAGAAGTAGGTGGTCCTGGGTGGTTTGGTGGCTCCACGGTCATGAGGGACCCATCCTCTTTCTACCTTTTAGCTCCAACTTCATTAGCATGTTGCTTTCATCTTCAAGGTCACAAGATGGCTGCTGGCATTTTAGGCGAGAGGAAAAACAAGAGGCAAAGGGGCATTCTCTGGCTGGCTGATTTCTCTTAAAGAGCCTTTCTGGAAGTTTATCCAGCTTCTACTTATATCTTATTGGCCATTGTGCAAGGGAGGCTGGAAATATATTCTTTTAGCTGGAGATATTGCTGGCCAAAGTGGGTTTCTGTTAAGGAAGAAGAGGAGAAGGAATCCTGGTAAGGGACTAGCAGCAGTCCCTGTGACATGTTCTGGATTCTTAACTACTCTTTAGCTACTGAGACCTTGTTCTTTCCAGAAAGCACAGGTGAAGTGGCACTTCCGTTTCTCTGATGCCCCGGGCAGATCCACCTCTGCCAGTGCCCTCGTGCCCTCGGAGACCCCTTCTCTGTGTTTGTCATTTTTATTTCTGCCTGAAAAGTGTCATCTCCTCACCCTACACATCCCCGCCTTCCCATATGTTCAAATTCAGCCTTAGATGCCTAGCCAATGGCAATGCCTCCAGAATTCCTTGGTTTCAACTGCCCAGCCAAAAGCTCCTCCCTTTTCTCCTCTGAGTTCCGTAGTAGGATGGGGGATTAGAGTGACTAACTCCTCCTGTTTGCCCAAGATGAAGAGGTTCAAGGGACAAGGGACTTTGCACTGAAACCAGTCCTGGACAAATCATCCTGGTTTGCTTGGGACTGAGGGTTTTCCCAGGATGCAGGACTTTCATGCCAAAACTGGGAAGGTTCTGGGCTAGCCAGGATGAGTTGGTCACTTCGCAGAGATCAGAACACTGAAGATGACAGTCAGAAAACAGGAAGGAGAGTACTGGTGATGCACCAATGGACCCTATGGTTCTGGGCCTCCCTGATCCTCAGCATCCAAATCTGTGAAATGGTACTATTGTCAGCTTTTCAGGGTTGTGAGGAGGATGGCAGGAGATCCTTTTTATTTATTTATTTATTTATTTAACAGAGTCTTGCTCTGTTGCCCAGGCTGGAGTGCAGTGGCACAATCTTGGCTAACTGCAACCTCTGTTTCCCGAGTTCAAGCAATTCTCCTGCCTCAGCCTCCTGATTAGCTGGGACTACAGGCATGCATCACCATGCCCAGCTAATTTTTTTATTTTTAGTAGAGATGGGATTTCGCCACATTGACCAGGCTGGTCTCAAATTCCTGACCGCAGGTGATCCACCTGCCTCATCCTCCCAAAGTGCTGGGATTACAGGTGTGAGCCACCATGTCCAGCCTGGCAGGAGATCTTATACATGAAAACTCCTTGCAAATGTGGTAACATATAAATGGGTGACAGCCTTTTTTACCATATTGGTAATCCTTCTTATGGCCCATAGCAAATTTGTTGGGTATAATGGTTATTTGAATACTGGTTTTATTTTCCCCTCCTAGACTGAGAAACATATGTCCCCATAAAACAGAAGAACGCAGCAATCTCTGCAGCAGGTAGGAATTTGCATCCCAACAGTCATGTGCAAGAACCAGCACAGTATTTTATTTTTGTAAATCAAATTAAATCTGGCTGTGAGCTCCCAGTCACCATGATTGAGTCATTGCCTGGAGCACCCCCTCCATAGGGTGGGCAAGGATGGTTTACATAGTCCAGAAACTTCAGCAAAGCTTGTGTTCTTCAGCCCCATATGGTCACTGCTGGAGCCTCACACTCAAGTCCAAATGGTTTATTCCAGAGGAGGGTGGCTCTTTTCTTTCTGAGCCAAGCAAGGCTCTGAGATCTTTTTCAGCAGCTCACAAGGTCTTAGAGCTTGATTATCAGTCCCTGGCACCCAAGGCCTCCTCATCAAAGGCTCTGCTGCCTCTTGAGGTGCTGCATTAAGCTGGGTGCATGTTTCCATGCCAGTGGTGTGTGCTGGAGTCAAGTTGTACTGTCAAGAGCTGACAGTGTGTGCCTCTTCCCAACTTTCTGCTCAATGACATAAAGTCGGTAACTTGAAATTGACCGTGGTGGAAATATTTACACCACAGAAACTGGCAAACACTATAAATCAGGAGCCCCCGCCCTCCTCCCCTCCACCCTGAGAACACGTTGTTAGCTTTCACCAGTGCGCCAACATATATGCCACCATGCCTTCACTTCCTGTCTCTGGGAAACCTGTGTCTCCCCGTGGGTTGAGCCTCTTCCTGCCCATCCCAGAGCCCCTGCCCACCCAAGACAAGCTAGCTCTTTGTGCCCAGTGCCGAGACTTCAGAAAATAAAAGGCTTTCGTTTCTCCAGTAGGAGAGATCTCAGGACACAGAGCCCTCCTGGTTCTCTTCAGAGGAGAAAGATGAGGCTCCTTTCATTCTGTTTTCTGTACCTTTCTCTTTCAGATGAGTTTATGACATCATAAAGCACAATCAGTTTGCCCATTGGGCAATCCTGCCACATTCGAATTCCTCCTGGCAGTGTCTGGCATTATGCTCTTATTTCAGCAGAGCAGCTGGGTAGATGGACAAAGGGAAGTTGGACATCACCACTCCCAGTGAACTGGGTGATACTCTCAATGTCCCTCCCCCATACACAAGCCCACTGCCTCCCACGCCTGCCGCCCAGGCCCATTGCGGGCCCGGCTGTGGCTCTGCCCTGACCTTCTGGCTCCTGTAGCTCTTTATGTAACGGAGCACTAAATGTTCCGTACGGAAGGCTGGCTCCAAGGAATTTCTCATTTTCAGATATTTATGCCTTAAACCGAAGACCAGATACTGCTGGTTCTTGTCTTCTGTCTCCTCGCGACATCATTAGCAGTTTTCAGGAGCTGCATTCTGTAAGTGGATTTGCCAGCTTGTCACTGGTGAGTTCTGACTTACCAATGACACTTGAAGAAATGCTCAGAATATCTCCAGCCAGCCAGCAGTGCATAACCAGGGAGACAGGAGCTCAGACACACGGATTTATGGAGAACAGTGGGGATCTCATCTACAAAACCCCAGTAATGGCTTGTATCTTTCTCCAAGGAGATAAGAAAATGATTGTTGCTTCCATCCACCTTCTCAACACTCCTGGGGGAAGATAACAAGTGGATGTTAGTGTTCTCCTGTTGCAGATGGATGCACTGAGGTGCAGGAAAAGCACGAACATTAAATGTAGGTAAAAGTTGCTTCAGTGACTATATGTAAAGGGAAGTAGTCAAGCTGCAAAGAGATACTCTTTCATTTACACACGCGTTTATTCAGCTCTTTGCCCGGCATGCCTCGTGTATGGGGACAGACATGATTAATGAAATGGGATGCCCACTCTCAAAGAGCCCTAAGTCTCGTGGAAGAAGCAGACACACTTCACCCAGTAATTTCCCTGTTACATGTGCAGGGCCACCAGGTATGGTTGTTCAGGTGCTTTACTGCACAAAGGTGCTCTGCTGAAGAGGCAGGTGGAAGGGGCAGGCTAGAAATCTAGCCCTTGCTCTGCTGGCTGAGACTTTGCCCTGGTGTGGAGCTGGGACCTTTTTCTAGGGATAAAAAATCTATATGGGGGATCTCTAGACTGTCCACAGGACCCCAGCCGAAGATTTTTACAGCATTATCTCATGTAAAGCATTCTGCATCCTAATCGCAAATGGATAGCCTGATCGTCAACAGCAGCCACCTGATTTGAGCTCTAAGGCGTCTAGCTCCATGCCTCTTCCTGCCTCGGGCTTCAGTCTCCCCTGTGCACCGTGGGGATTGGCAAGATGGGTATGAAGGCCCTTCCTGCATCAGCAGTCCAGGTGAGTTTACGTCTGGCAGGACGCCCGATGGGTGATGGTTCCCTCCTTTGTACTTGGGAGGCTGGTAAGAGCAGAGAGAAATATCAGTAGAGGAAGGATGTTCTAATGAGGGGATCTCAAAAAAGTCCAGGGTTTTTATCAGGACAGAGGGCTGACCTTAGCTCCACTGCCCAAAAGGTAGAGTTGGGCCAGTGCTGGAGACCATTCTGGTGGGCGGGGCTGTAGCAGGTATAGGCCAATTGGAAGGGCCAGGAAGTGGTGATTGGCATATAGAGATCAGCCAGGGGCCAAGGGGAGACTCCAGCTGGTGGGTTCCAGGCTCTTTCAGGTTGTTCAGCAGGGCAAAGGTCAGATTCAGAAGTAGGTATCAAGCAGAGAACCCAGATCCCAGCATAGGAGCCCACAGGTGAGGAATGCTGTGAATTCACCCGCTAAGAGCAGCCAAGGAAGGCAGGCAGAGGCCAAGAACAAGCGGCAGGGATGGAAAATGTCCCCTAGTAAGGCAGCCACGGTGTGGTGCCCAGGACAGAGCTTGGGGTGGGGCACGTGAGTTCAAAGCTCGGACCCAACACTCTCCAGCCGGGTGACTTGGGACTAATTACCTTCTCTGAAGTCTCAGTTTTCTCATCCATAAAATGGGCTGAAAAACATCTTCGCTTTGCAAAGTGTTTGCGAGCATTTATGGTGTTGGATGTGAATTCCCAGCACAGGCCTGGCTGGTGGTAGACTTTCACAAACAATCGTTTTTATTAATCTCGACAAAAATCAGCTGCAGTGTGGTACGGGCTTGAATAGGGAACAGCATTCTAGCACAGTGAAAGGCGATGCTCCAGCTGCCCCTCAGTTTATTAAAATGCCACCTTCTTCTGCACATCTGGATGAATGGACTTGATGCTTGACATCTAGCTTCTGTGACTCCTTCCTTTGCTAGAAAGAATTCTAAATGAGCCCATCACCAAGTTTATCTTCTAAAGACACTGACAAGCTGTATCCAGGGTAGCTAGGGATGGCATTTCTATTTTGGTTGTCAATAGCATCAAACAGATATTTGCAACATGCTGTCCACTTGGAACTGGACAGAGAGGACAGGAGATTCCAGCTTAGGCGAGAATCTCATACCTTTGTGAGAGCCACATAAAAAACCCAGTGTGTATCAGCATGTCCATGGGATGATCGGGCCGACAAGCTCTGGGAGTTTCAGAGACTACGTTGATGACAAGATAGGAACGTGTGGCTGTCGCAGTGTGGGAGGGATTAAACAGAGCTCCGTACACCGTGCCATTTAATAAGCATCTCCTGTTTGACCTTCTAACAACCGCATGGGGGAGATGCTGCCCCCATTCTACAGGCAGAGAAACTGAGGCCCCAAGAGAATAATAGACTAGGCCAGGGTAATAATACGCTGAGGAAAGCGTGATGCCTGGACTGGAACCCCGGAACCTGACCCTAACGGCAGGCTCGTTTCTACACAGGCACGCTGCAAGTCCTGCGTCTTGCTAAAGGCAAGCTGTAGGGAGCGAAGCTAGTGGTTCAGGTCTGGTTTCCCCCTTCTGGTTTGTTTCTATTTGTTGTATTTTCGACTTACTGATTCCATATGGGAATATTAGACCAGAGTGTGCTGGCCTTCCCTGCCCCGCCCAGATGGGTAGAGCTCCTCATTATATTCCCACAGAATCCCTTGTGCTGCACTTTAGAAACTGATTTCACAGGTGGAATTACTTAAGGCCTTGTGGCCTGATTTGTGTCTTCCTCACTATACCTTAAGGTCCTTGAAGACAATCATATCTTTCTGCTTTACCCCAGAGCTTATTATGATCGCTGGCACATAGCAAAGGATGACAGCTTCCCCTTGGAGGGAGAGTAGAATTTTGTCCAGAAGAGACGGGCGGTGGCCGCTCCAGATGGAGGGGCAGGTCTTGTTGGGAGAAAAGCCCTGACGGAGCATCCGCCCCATCCACATCCTCTCAGTATGGAAAGCGCAGGCCCTGACACATGGTAGGTGACAAATAAAGACCGATTTATTGAATGAATAAAAGTCAGAAGCAAATTCTGTCCAGGGTTCTCTGTTCCGATTGGTTTCTCTGCATGGCTGAGAAACTCATTATTGGCTCAAGCATACATGGTTCAAGGGGCAAGAATGTGGGGAACTTATAGGGGGCTCTCAGGCATCATATGTTTTATATACATGTTTCATTATCCTAAGAATAGGATAATAAAAAAATCCTAAGGGATAATAGTAAGAACCTTCTGGGCTTATAATGGTGGGTAACTTGGGATTCCAGGGGTCAAAGATTGGATACCAGCTTAGACGGATGGGAATGGTGATTGGATGTGTAACCTTACCTGGCAGGATTCCAGGCCACTTGAAACTCCCCTGCTTCAAACCTCCAGTGGTCCAGCACCTGGGCAGTAGGGGACCGGACTGAATAGGCTGATGTAGGCTTCTCGTACACAACCTTAAGGTGTGGGCAGCGGGGAATAGACACTCACTGATGGTAAGGAGAGAGGTGAGCTGATCAGTGCAATAAAATATGCATAGCTCTATGGTATATTTTCATCCAACTCCTTTCCTGCCACAGGACCTTTGCATGTGTTACTCCCAATTCTTAGCTTCCCTTCCACTCCTTTGCAAGACTAGCTCCTTCTTGTCCTCCAGACCTTAGCCTATTTTTGTCTCCTCCGAGAGGACTTCTCTGACTACGGTATTGTAAATACATCTCCCAATTTCTCTTATTCTCTTAGTCTTTCATTTGTTGCTTTCATTACACATATTAGAATTTGTAATCATTTTACTTATTTCTGTTTACTTGTATACTTTGAAATCTATTTTCCCCACTAGAATGTAAACTCCATGAGGCCAGGGCCACGCCTGCTTTGTCACCATTGATTTCCTGCGCCTAACAGTGCCCGGCAGAGCAGGCAGCCGTTGGCCTTGTTTGACTGATCGAATGAAGAATTATGTCACTGGTCAAGATCCTCTTTGAACTCTGGCTGCCTAGACATTCAGAGATAAAATTTTAATGCAGCTTTAATAGGTCTAGGTCATTAAGATGGGTGTTCCTGAGTGCTGACCTTTTATCTGACGTTCCTTGCTCAGCGGACCTTTTTTTAGTTGGTCTATGTAACTGATGGTTGTCATTTATGGCAAGAATCACACTTTCAAGCAAGCATGATGTACCCTGCAGGCAGGAGACATGATCGTTTTGTCCTTTCCAGAAAACGGAACAGTGTAAGCAGGTGCAACAGAGTTATGACCAATGCTGTGTCCTCTTCAACAGGACTGTCTTTAGCAAGAACTCTTTGGTTAAGCGCTGGTACCTTTGGGGTTCAGGCCTGCCAGGTGAGCCCTGTGATGGGTGAGGGTTCTGCCACAAGTGTACAAGGGCCATAGCTATTCTACATAGATCTTCTGTGCAAATTAGAAAAAGATGACCCTATGGGTGGCTATAGCACTGTGCAAAACAAAAGGTTGGCAGATGATGGAGTGTTGACTGGATTTCAGTCCTTACTTGTTGTCCTGGCTGGATATCTTTGTGCAGTAAACAACCTGAACCACTGTACATGGTGGTCGTGAGTGGAAAGGTCTCTAAGGCTGGGGAGGACCCCACTTGCCTTGGTATTTGCACCCCTTCTGTAGGGGCTGCCCAGCAGACAGGGCTTCCTAATGTCAGTCATTGCTTCCCTTAATCATGTCCAAGTCTGCTCAACCCTTTGGAAAATACAGCTGGGAGGGGCAAGGGGGTTGGGGAAAGAGCAACATTTGTCAGGTGTCTAGCACTAGGCCGGGTGCTGGACACACAGCGGCGAGTATGACCTGGTCTTTTTTCTCGCTGTCTGATGAAAGGAATAGATAGGCAAACAAAATAGGAACAAATTCTCACAAGTAAATGAGTGCAAAGATACGGGAACAGAGAGAGGAGCAGCCTGCCTGGAGTCATGAATGGCTTCTCACATGACAGGCTTTATGACCTGGGTCCTTAGAGGAGTTCCCAGGCCAAGCAACAAAGGAAAGGGCATTCTAGGCAGGAGAAACAGCGAGTCCAAAGGCACGGAGCTTGGAGACTGCATGGTTAGGTCTAGAAACAGAGGCTGCCCGAAATACGGGAATGTCCTCCTCCCACACACCCAGCTCCTATCCATCCAAAGAGGTCTAATGTTTCCTCTTCCGTGACGTCTTCCTTTGCCCATCGGTCCCCTTACCCTCAGGCTTTGTGGTGCGCACAAAGAACAGCGCCTAACTCCGCAATCTCCCCATAGCGCCCGACCCCGCATACCGCTGTCATTTCCCTGGTCCCTCACTAGAGGAGGGCTGGGGCCACCCCAGCCTCACCTTTGTGTCCTCTCTTCTCACACAGTGCCAGGCACATGTCAAGTGGTAGAAAATGACTTACATGAATGAACGAACAGTGTGCTTGAAGCCGAGTGTAGTGAAGCCAGTCAGAAACCCACCTGGAGACGAATTCTGGGTCTTGTGATGCCATGTAAGGGAGTCTGGACTACAGCCATCGGCATCAAAAGTTTTGGGCAGAGGATGACATCACAGCCAAGGTCACACCTGCTCTGTGGCAGGGAGCAGGGTATTCAATCTGGGAGGCAGATCCCAGCTGTAAGAGAGCCAAGCCTCTGACCCTCTGGGTCACGCAGGTGCCTTAGTGCACAAAGTTCAGGGAGGAGGTCCCCAGGGACGGGGGAAACCCGGGGCAATCTCGGCCAGGGCACCTTTGACTACGGATGGCAAACAGTGGTGCCTTGCGTTATTTCGCCTGATACAAAGCCCAGAGGTAGGAGAGTTTTCGGGCGAACAGGGCTTGATAATGTAATAATCTCATGGAGGTTCCTTCCATCTCCCTGCCTTGTGACTTCAGGTTCAGCTTCATTGCAAGATAGTGGCAGCAGCTCCAGGAGTCACACCCAGATCCGTGAACGCCCAGTGGTGTAAGAGCTGTTCCTTCTGTGGACTCCTTCCTAAGAGCAGGGAATCCGCCTCCAGAAGTCCCCTGGAGGACCTCCCCTCACATCTTAATGGCCAGAGTGGGGGCACATGTTCATACTTGCACCAATTACTGGCAAGAGCTTCATGATTGACTTAAACTAATCAGGTGCCAGGGCTGGGGCTGCCTTTCCCTACAGCAAATGGTGAGGCCTGGTGGAGCAGAGGATGCTGAGCTGCAGAGGACCCTGACCCAGCTTCTAGACCCTGAGCTGAGGGCCTGCGGTGATGATGAGCACTGACCCCCTCCAGGGGGTGCCGAGGAAGGACATCTTCCGCAAAGCCACCGCTCAGGTGGAAGAGGAGAGGGAGGGAGTTTGTTTGCCAGGGCATGGGGATTCAGGGGCGTGGCTGATGGGAAGGCTGGGGAGGCGAGGTGCAGAGGGTGAATGGGTGAGAAGGCGGAGGCTGGGAGGCAAGCATTAGAGGAGACGCTAGCATGCTATGAGGGCACCACAGGTGGGTGAGAAAGGCTTTCCACCAGGCCGCAAGTGCTCCATTATGTGCTGGCTGGGAGTGGGGTCCCGCGGTGCGCTGGGGGTTTGATGGCTTAGCATTCTGGGCTGAACCTCGAGGGGACAGGTGTGGCTGAGGCTTGGTCTGCAGGAGGGAGGCTGTAAGGGGCGGGAGACTGCACAACCTGTTTCAAACACTCCGCCCACAAGCCACACGCTCGCATACTCATACACACGTGCAGCCTTGCCATTTGCAATGGTAGACTCCTCAGATGGCACAACGCAGCTCTTTGCCCAAGCAACAAAGGAAAGGCCCTGGTCATTATTCAGAGGCATACAGCGGAATGATTTGTTTCTAACGACCCCTTGACATCTTCACTTGGACATCTCAGAAGCTCTCAGAGCCCATGCCTCTCAGCTAGGACGGCTAGAACAGCCGAAGCCTGGCTGGAGACTCTTTATGTCCATGGTATCTCTTCAGGAGGGTGTCAGGGATTTTTACAAGGTGGCTGGGTTCCAAGAGGGCAAAAGAGTGGAAGCTGCAAGCTTTTCAAGGCCTGGCCTGAGAAGTCCTAAAAGCTTCTGTTTTTCTGATCAAAGAAAGGCATATGGCTGGGCAAGCCCAAGGCCAGTCAGAATCAAGGAGAAGGGAAATAGACTCCATCTCTCGAGGAGAGGAGTGGCAGGTGTACCCAGGAATGAGAAGGATAGTTGGTGACCCTCTCTGGACACAAAAGTGCCACAAAACTGGTGAGCAGCAGAGTCAAGGCTCCAGCCCATGCCTGTCTAATGCCAACTGCACACCACCACATCACTGATTTGATCAGGGACTCCTCAGCTATGGATTTGGACTCCTGAATCACTCTTGAGATCATCCAGTGATCCAAATTCATCATTGTTTTAACCTGGGTTTTCTTAGAAGCCAGACTTGAGGCCCAATTTGAGTATAAGTGATTTATTTGGAAGGTGACCCCAGGAAGCCCTGACAGGGAAGAATTATGACGGGGATGGATGGATGGATGGAAACCAGGTGCCAATGAGAAGGTTATGCTGTAGGCACCTGGAGCTCAGTCTTGCTGGGATTCTGGGAGGTGATCCAGAACACCCCTGAGGGGCAGGAAGCTGGGGCGTTTATTCTCCCACTTTCCACTCTGGGGCCAAGATCCTATCCCAGACCCATAGAACTTCTGTTTGAGCTGATACCACTTTTCAGACTTGTTCAGGATAACTTCATTCACTGGCTCCCAGTTCTAGAGGCTTTTTATTGTTATGGCCCCTGGGCTGGAGAGGCTGCATTGCACCATGGAGTCACATGCAACAACCCTGTCAGGCTCTTTAGTAGCTAATCAACTCCAGACTCTTCCAGGGCCAAATGTGTTTCCTCTGCTTGGATCTCTGGGCTGTCCCTGCCTCAACCAACCCAACAGTGTCTTTTGGCTGCAAGAGCTGTAATTAGAAACTGCAATAGACTGTTACTTTGTAGCTGCTGGAGAATGATGCCTCCCAGTATTTCCTTTCCTGTGTGGTCTCCTCCCACATGGACTTGAGCTTAGCCATGTGATTTGCTTTAGCCAATGGGACATTAGCAAATGTGATGCAGGCAGAGGCTTGATAAGTGCTTGCACATTGGGCCTTTTCCTCTTGCACCCCAGCCGCCATGCTGTGAGGAAGTCCAGGTCATCCTGCTGGGAAGCGGGATCACATGAAGAAAATACATGGTGAGAGAGATAAGCCACAGGGAGAAGCCCTGAGCCATCAGACATGTGATCTGGATCTTTCTGGGTCTTCCAACCCAGCCCAGTCACCAGTCAAATGCAGTGAAGAGAAAACCCATGAACTGTAATACAGAGCAATGCAGAAGTACCACCCGGCTGGGTCTCATCTGCACTTCTGACCCTCAGAATCTCCAGCAAACAAGATGGTTCTTGTTTTAGGCCACTGCGTTTTCTAGCAATAGATAACTGAAACAGCACTGCTGGCCTTTCTACCCATATGCTTGTAGCTTCTGCTTCCTAAGTTTACTGACACCGCACGTCTTTCCTCTGTCGGTTGAGAAAGTGCTTATTGAAAGACACTCAACACCCAGTTCGAGGAAGTAGGGAATAAGGGCAATGCGTGCTGCTGCTTTGCCTCTAGGCGGGATAGGAGTGGTAGAGAGGTAATAGCACGCGTTTGATGGTCCTGCCCAGCAGAACTGCCCACCGATGCCACTGAAAGGCTCAGCAAGGAGTGTGGTGAGTTCTCTGCCTCACTGTGGGGTTCTGACTTCTAACTCAAAAGCGAGAATTGAATGCTCATCTCTAGGCATGGCCTAGGAAGGCCACAAGGGGCTCCGAGTAATAGGCCAGCTTAAGATCCATTTCCCAACTGGGCATAGCTGGAAGACCTGCCTCATCAGGGGGCTCAGTTGGACCCAGGTGCTGCTGACAATCTTGTCTTGGCTGCTAAAAATCAGCTGAGAAGACACAGATACAGCTGAAATCCCAGGTCTACATGAAAACAAAAGCAGAAAACAGTATTAGGGACTAATCATCCCGTAGGGTTTCTCGGTGAGTTCCATTGCTATTTGTGTGCAAAAAGCGTTCCTGAATGAAAATGTCATGTCTGAGCAGTGGGTTTTGCATCCAGTGGTAAATGTGTACCCAAACTACAGGGAAAAAATTTTAATTCCCATAAAAATATGCAAAGTTACTAATTAAAAAATTTTCCCATCCACATTAGGATCACCAAGTGAGTAAATCTCCAAAGCTGATGATTATACCCAGTTCAGATTTTATTAATAAAATCTAATTTGTTTTCCCAGTTTTATGGATTAGATTCCGTAGTTATGTTATTTATTCCCACCACCTTTTCTTCTTGAATCACAAAATAAATGTCAATTTCAGAAGTTAGATGGTGAATATTCATCTCTCTCCCTAGAATATTGTGGGTGGGAGGCTTTTTTCCTGATTTAGAAGGGGAAAAAAATCACAATTTAAATATGAAGTACGCATAAAAGAATTGAAAAGGTATTATAAAATATTCTTTTTTCTTTTATTCTCTTTCCATCTCCATTCCCTACTCTCATTATACTCCTCCCTGTAGATGACCATTCTAATATATTTAATGAATATTGTTTTGTTTCTGTCTTCATGTAAATGTGCACTGTTGTTTTGTGGGCATGTATTTTTAATTGTTATTATTATTATGTTACACATCCCGTTGTTGTTTCTCCTTCTTCTTCTTCTTCTTCTTCTTCTTCTTCTTCTTCTTCTTCTTCTTCTTCTTCTTCTTCTAACTGAGCACTGTGTTTCTAAGATCTATCTATGTTGCTATATAAACATCGAATCTACTGATTGTAACTGCTGTAGGGAACTCCAGGAAGTCCATTCTCCACATTATACCTATTAATTCTGCCAGGAATGGACACTCTAATGGCTTCTAACCGCAGCCACATTAAAAAAATTGTACTGAACATTCTTGTTCATGTTCCCTAGCAAAACCCATAAAATAAATGTCCATGCATCTATTCACAGGTCAGAATGTAGCTTCACATGCCTTTATGTCAACACAGACCAAGAAGGACTCAGCATGTGGAGCTGACAGCATCTCAAACCAGTGAAGAAAGGTTGTGTGATACAATATACAATGTTGGGAGTAATGTTAATCATTTGGGGGGAAAATAAGAGTTAGATCCCTACCTCACACCAGATAGGTGAAACATCTAAATATTACAAAAAGAAGAATGAGAAAAAGAAGTCATCAGTATACTAGAGAATATTGGTGAATATATATATATATATATATATATATATAAAACACACATATATATATATTATATATATATATAACCTGAGAATAAGAAAAGCCTTCTAAAAGCACAGGAATGGAGCCGAAAAAACCATACAGGAATATCAATAGATTTCAGTAAAAACAAAAGGTAGGCACTTCTGTATCTATAAACCCATCATAGTAAAGACTTAAAGGTAAAATAAAATGAATGAAAACATAGCATAGATGGCAAATTATTAATAGAATTATTATATTAAGACTTGCCACCAATCAATAAGCATAAAGTTGAGACTAATGTTGAGCCCTAGGTTAAGGCATTATTGCTCAAGGAAGGCTGCCAGCCACTTGATGATGGGTTAATTACATCAGACCCTTTTTCTAATAGAGCAGCGATGTGTTCATTTTAGATTTTTGCCTACTGCAGATATGAGTTTGCCTTCCCTATCTATGGTGTCTCTGCCAGCACTCCTATCTGTGAACAGACAGAAATGGCATGATATTCTGAATAACATGGCCCCAGCTTGAGGGACCTATTTTATGGAAAAGGGAGAACTGACAATGACACACAGCAAAGGGTTCCCTTGGTCTACCTGTCAGTTGGAAGGAGCCAGCCTAATGCAACAGTGACATGAACTGTTGGCTTAGCTAAGGGACGGGCTCTGGGACAACACTGCAGTGGTGGCGTGCTGAGCTCCAGGATGCTATATGCACACTAAACTGGTGAGGAACGTGTGTCACCAGGACCTAGAATACACAGGTCTGGCAAAGGAAAGGTGAAGCAAGTTTGGTCCCCTTCACTATTGCTCCCAGTGACACTTAGAAAGCTGTATTTTCTTGTCTTGAACCCTTAGATTCTATTGTATCAGGGGTCCTATTTCCCAAGTGGAGAATGCTTCTATCAGGAATTCCTCTCAACTGGGAGCTATGACTGTCATCTAGGTGGTCACTTTGGCTGCTTGTGCCCATGGTCCAGGAGGTAAAGAAAGTTGTAGTGGATTCTTAGAATAGATTCTCCGGGAGGCAGGTCCTGGAATCAGGATTTGAGTGCAAATAGTTTATTTGGAAGATGACTGCAGGAAAAACCAGAAGGGGCGTAAAGAAGTAAGACGGATTGAAGAAGGAAGCCAACATAGGATATTAGTAAGTGGGTTGCTGTTGAGGAAACAGGCACTCAACTCTGCTGAGGACATCTGGGAGAAATACGAATGTCTTAGAGCTGTCGCATCAGAAAGGCAGAGAAACTGGGGTATTTATACACTAATTTCTGCTCTTCCCAGGAGCTTCAACTCCAGGGCACCTTGTCCGGCACTGAATGAAAGCTGGGCATGTTCTGAAGGCTGGAGAAAGCCCCCAGGCAGGGAGCAGTGGTGTTCACAGTAGGAAGCTGCTGAGTGCCCAACCATAGCAAATACTTAAGTGATATGGGTGAGCTCCATGTTGGAGCTTGACTTTCAGTGCAGTCGTCCCTCCAGCTTTTCAAGATAAGGGCCTTTTCAAATGCCTTGTGGACCCCTCTGGCTTTTACACTGTGCCCTGAGTTGATACCTGGCTGGCCCATGGTTGTTATTTTTGTTCTTCATGGTTCCTATGACCATGAACAACAGCTAGTCAGTGCTGTAACCCTTATGATCACCATCACCCTCTGATTTTCCCAGATGTCTGAGCTATTGCTTAAGCCTGTACATATCCTTCCCCCATGCCCTCCCAACCCACCGAACAATGCTGCAGCGTGGTAGCAGGGGTGATGACCACTGCACTTACCTCCAGAATTTCAATTCCTCTTGCCTTCTAGCCAGTGAGACGTTCAGTTCCAGAATCCCAGCCTGATGGTCTGCTTCCTAGGACTACTTCCAATATCAAATGTCTTAGTTTGGGTTCCTCTTGAAGCAGACTCTGAGACTAGACTTTCTAGATGAGCAGTTTGTTAGCGAGTGATTCCAGGAAACACCAGTAGGGGCATGAGAGAGTGGGATAGGGCAGAGAAGGAAGCCCGTGTGGTGCTTGTTAAGGAGAAAGTTACCACTGTGGGTAACTGGGGCTCAGTCCTGCTAAGGACCTCCAAAAGACGACGTGGACATGCCTCGCAATTGTCCCAGTCCCATCAGAGGGGCCAAGTGGCTGGGGGATTTATCTTCCAACTCCTAGTCATCATTAGTTGAGATTGTCCCCAAAGCGTCCCCTTCTCAGCACCTCTGACCTGCTCTGAGGGCAGGCTGAGTGTGTGCCCATAGCCAGAGGGAGGCCTCGGCAGGGAGTCTCTGGAGCTTGTGGTATGAAGCTCACGTGCATGTGACAGCGATTGTCGAGGGGCTATGAATGCAGCGCTGACAGCTGTAACTTGAGGGGTGGGGCATGAATTTATCCTAATGACCACAAGGTGCTGGGGCTGTGCGATACAACAGGGTCAGAAAGGAGCATGTTTGGAGCCCAGAGGATTTACTAGAGTTTTACGGCATTTCAGTGCCTGGTGATCATGGTGAGAAGGTTGTTTTGGTAACCACAATCCCACAACTGGCAAGGTGATTAAGGGCTCACACCCTTCAGTGTAAAAGAGCTGGGTCACCTTGCCCAGTGAGCAACAGAGATCAGCATGCTGGTGAAGGAAACCAAAATATTTCACCCCAAAATACACTCTGGCATATTTTGAGATGGCTGTTCTGAGGGTCTACAAACAGAAGCAAGCTGTCTTTTGCAGGGGGAGATCTGCATCTGTAGAGAGTCTGCATTGAGCAGCCAGGTGTTCTCTGAAGCGTCCCCTTGTCTGGATCTAGGAAAGACGAACTGAGAGTCTGACGCCTTTAAAGAAACATTTACCGTCTATTCTGTCTGAAGGCTGCTACCTTTGAGATTTCATGTATGTAACAAGGCTATCTTTGCCAGGCGGTCTCTTCTCTCCCTCCCATAACCTATCTTGCCACTATAACCTGATTTATCACTGTAACCTGTTTTGCCATAATCCTAGCCCCTTTTCTCTCTGTAGCCTTACGATGGATATAAGCTTATGAATCCCACTAGGGGGTTGGAATAATAACTGTGGTTCTCCCCCATGTGTACATCAATTCATTTGTATGCCTTTTCTTTAATGAATCTTCCTTTTGTCCACTGACTCTTCAGCAAACCTTCAGAGGACAAACTGGAAGTTTTCCCTTGTCCCCTACACTGGCTGTGGGTGAGGTAAAGCTCGGGTGAGTGGTAGAGGAGAAGGATAATGGTTAATTATGGCTTCAGGGCCAGCTGCACTCTTATCTTTGAAGATATTGTGGCGGACCATCACCTTGACCACCACCTTGAAGGGAACACTCCATGCACTGACCTTAGAAGGACATGCGTAGAACCGAGCTGTGCAAGGGGTGGACTGTGTACAATGCCCAGTCTGCATCTTCATATCCTTTCAGCCTCGCTTTCTGCTCCACCCTCCCTGTGGTGGCCAGTTCCACACAGCCTTTGACCAGCTGCATGCAGGGGCAGCACGATGCCTTCTTTTTTCAGCCCCCTGCCAGTGCCTCTCTCTCCCTGCGCCAAGCATGCAGAACCCCAGGGAACCTGCTTGCAACTTACACACGTGCAACCCAGATGTTCAAGCCAAGTTCAATCCTATGACCACTGGATGGGAGTGGGGGGCAGAGCCAATGGATACATGTTTTTTCTTTTCTTTCTTTCTCTTTTTGGCAGCAGCAAACCCTGGGGTCTTTACTAACACTGTGGGGGGCGGGGTGGGCATTAACTGTCTTTGGTTCTTCGTTGGCAACAAGTCAGTAACCCAAGAATGTAAAAATTCAATTTCTCCACATCCAGCTAATCAATATGCACTCAGCAGATACGTGGTTTTTCTTTTGTCCCTGGGGAGGCAGTTCTGAATACATTTCCGCTGGCTCCTCAGAATCCATGGGGTTAAGCACTAGTGTCCACAGAGGTGGCCAACTTGTGAACACATCCTTGGGTCACCTTTTCCTTTTTGAGTGTCTTACTCCCCCGTCCCTCGCTTCTGCTTCTTGGGATTACTTTTTGAGTAGACTAACTTCATGCAAGCTCTGGGGGAGTTTAGACTAAGGTACATAACGTCTGATTGCATTGATGGAATTAAGTTTCTGCTAGGTCACTTCAGTGTCACTTAGTTTTGTTCTCTGTAAATCTGATTGCTAAAGCTTTATAATATCGAAAGTCAACACCTTTCTAAACTTCTCCCCAGACCTCAGGGAGGCTGGTGTTGTCTGCTTGGAGGCTTTATCGCATTTTACCCTTTACTTCATCTGCATATGGCTTTCTCAATGTCATAGCTATTGAGAGGTGATCCTCTGGCCAGGGAATATAGTACTAGTTTTTTGTTGAGAGATAATTCTCCATGGGACTATCATGTTTCTGCATTTCTTACAAGTAGAGGCCTTTGTTCCAGACTACTTCTTTCAATGGTGTATATATCCAAATGCCATGGAAGATAGAGGTAGTGTCTCCTTCTTGAGCAAAGGGCAGGCTTACTTACTGTCCATTAGAAAATATTTGAGTTTCCTAACTTCAGGCTTCCTCTCTTGAAATGCAACTCACTGAATATGCAAGTATCACCTGACCCTCTTTACATTATCCTGTGGGCCAAAAAAAAAAAAAAATCTACTGATACTCTGTTGTTATTACAGTGAGTCACATAGTCCTTTTACTCTGACCCAGGAATCTTGTGTCTTCTGCCAGCATCCATGAAACTGGCAGCCTAATTCATCAGCTTGTAAAAGTGATAAAACCTCAGACTCATCAGTTATTGATGTGTACTATTTTCATCTTTGCTGAAATTCTAAGGCCACTTGGTTAAGCTACGTTCATCCCTCAGCCTGTGTTATTGCAAGAATTCTTTAAACAACCATTCAACAATGTTTTTGAGGACTTTCTGTGTGCCCAGTGCTATTCGTAGGCCTGGAGGTAGGGCAGTAAGTGAAATAGACAAACATCCTCACCCCCTGGGCCTTACACCCCAGTGAAGCCTTCACTTGTATCTTCAGCTTCCTCTCCTTTTTTCTTTCTCTTCCTAGATAACTTGGACCTAAATTCGCTGACTCTATTCTGTCCTCTAACCCTAAGACCAAATACTTCCTTTTCCTGTGAAACTGATTTCTTTGAATTTCTGCTCAGATCAATACCACCAACTTCTCCTGCTTTCAGACAAAAGACCTAGATTCTGCTCCCGACGCTGCCACCAACTCTATGACCTTGGATATGTTGCTTTTGTTTTTATAAGCCTCATTTCCTCATCTGTAAAATGGGTTCAGTGATGTCTGTCTTGCTGTTGTTGGAGGGATTGGAGGGGTTCACGTATGTAAACTCCCTAGATCTCCATGCAGCACACACTGACTGCTCATCGTCCTCCCTGATCCCAGTCCTAGCTCAATCCTCAGTGAGGACTGGTTGGAAAGGAGAAACCCAGGCACCTCTAATTTCCCATGTTCCTCTGGTTTCTGTCTCATGGCTGCTCAGACCTCATGTTGGGTCCGTGTTCTGCTTTCACATGCTGATTTCCACACGGTATGCTCAGTCTATTTCTGCCCATGATATGGCACAAAAACTAAAAGCTCCACAGGAAGAACATGGCTTTCTGCATCCAGTAGCAGCAACTCCAGACAATTCATCACCAACTAGGTTAGAATAACACTATCTTTTGCCACCATAGCAACTGCTGTTGGTTGTGCAAGCATCACCGACTTTGGAAGCTACTTAAAAATGTGCAAACTATTTTGCATAAGGTGGATTTACATCATCAAGAGTAGTGACTTTCATTTCCCCTCAAGGCTCGTCTTTAGAAATACACCTTTTTTTCTCCTT
Source organism: Cebus imitator (assembly GCF_001604975.1). NCBI lineage: Eukaryota > Metazoa > Chordata > Mammalia > Primates > Cebidae > Cebus > Cebus imitator. Next base: position 1,834,681 of record NW_016107725.1, on the reverse strand, counting down.
TGAGGCATTTCATAATTTATTTTTTAAAAGAATCATTTTAAAGTTTTACGATGGGTTCCTTATGCCTATAATAAAACAAATAGAAAAATAAGAGGCTTAATTCTTCCTGACAAAACTAAGGGAAGAGAATTCCTCCTCCCTTTTTCTCAGAGCGTTTGCTTTGGATACTTGTAAGTTTTTTCTCTGTCTCTTTGAAATGGGTGTAAACCTTTTTAAAAGTGGAATAAGCTTATGGCCATCTTTGAAACCCAGAGATCCAGGAACATCCTTCTTAAAGACCAAAGAACCATTGCTTTGGCTTATAATCAAGGAAGACAGGGCCCTTATCTACCAGTTTCTGTAAGAAGGTAGGAGCCTCCAAGTTGCAAAACTACCTCTTGTCAAAAAGATAAAGAGAAGTTAAGTTTCTCTTTGGGTAAAGCCAATTAGCTAACATAGGTGAGCACCCAAACCATCAAGTAAATTTCAGATAAATTGTGTGTGAGACTGATACTATCGAGTTCCTCTACTTGAGGACTAGTTATTGATTATCTCAGGAACACGTATGCAGTGTGCTGTATCTGCTTGGCCAGATAGAATTTTGAGGGTTCTTTCTGTCTTTGCAGTCTTTCTGTGACTTGCCTGAGATACGCATCACATCCTGGTTTAATGCTCATTCAGCAATAAAATTGTTTTCTTTCTCTTCCCTTTGTGGAGAGGTTTCCCGGGTTGTGAGGAGATTTTGTTTTAATTGTATTTCCCTAACATCCACCAGAACCAAATATTTGGAAACGGTGCTTACAGAAGTTATCATAATGAAGTTTTGTGGAAAAAGCTGGAGGAAAATATACTGGGGAATTATAGAAGGGGAATGAAACTATATCCAGCTTTCCTTCATTTTCCGTCACCCAAGCAGGTGGTGGAATTCTTGTTCAGAATGAGCCCCGGAAGTGTCCTCCATTAGCCTTGGGACACGCTGGAATTCTTTACCAGATAGCACCATAGAATCATTGTCTTTGTCTTTTCAGAAAAAAAAAATCACTGGATATTTGCAGACTCAATTCTGTGCTAGACCTCAGGCTCTATTGTGTGGTGCATCACCCTGGTCAGGGAGCACCTCGGCATCTGACACAATGCGGCGGGGAGGGGCACCCTTCATGGTGTAGCTTGCATGAGTGGTACCCCCGGAGCTGTGCAGGGCCAGCGGTGACCCTGTGTGTTATGGCCGTAGCTCTGTGCCCCAAAAGATCTTATTTCAGAAGACTGGTGTTCAGTTTACCTGTAACCATCTACTGCTCCTGTCTGAAAAGTATCCGCGATAAGTCCAGAGAGAAAGCTCTTGAATATCCTAAGAATTGTTTCTGCTCCTTCATGTCTCCTGCAGAATCAGAGCTAGGAATAGAAGTAGAAGGAGCCTTGGGCTGATTCTGTTCCTTAGTAGCTGGATGACCATGAATAGGTTATTTTTAAACCTTATATGCCCTTGTCTCTTCATCTAGGAACTGATGACAGCACATATATCATAGGCTCAGCAGAGATGTTTCTATGTGACCGTCTTCCTGTCCTTCAAATGTATCTCAGAGAGGCTTTCCTTGAACATGCAAAATAAAGTAGCTCCCAATACTTGCTGCTTAATTCCTTATTTTAATTATTTGCTTTTTTTTTTAACATCAGCTAACATTTCTTTCCTTCCTTCCTTTCTTTTCCCTCTTTCCCTTCATCCTTCCCTCCTTCCTCCATTCCTCCCTTCCCTACTCTTACCTTTCCCTACCCTTTCCTCCCTCCCTCCCTCCCTCCCTCCCTCCCTTCCTTCCTTCCTTCCTTCCTTCCTTCCTTCCTTCTCTCAATCTCCCCCATTAGAATACAGGATGCATAAGTCCTTGGGATGTAGCCCTCAACAGGGGAGGCTAGTACACCTGTTTGCTTCATTCCTTGGCTAGGATTTGGTACTATCGTCTCAAAGCTTTGAAAGAGACTTTCATATTTCTAACTTTGCAACGCACAGCTTCCTGCCTGAACTTAACATCCCTCAGATATTTCAGATGGAGCCTTTTCACATTGAGCTTTTGGCCCGTCCTGTCTTTTATAAACAAGGAACAGAGTTATGTCTCTGCAAAATAATCTCATCGCATAAAGTCTTTTGTTTCAGGTTTCCCAAGTTTCTCACTTTTCAAGTGTCTCCTGGTGGGAGCATCTCTCCTCTGTCTTTGGGAAGCATGATCATGTGGGTGACACTGGAGGGATTTCACAAGAGGGCCCACACTTCTGCAGGGAACCAGGGACCCAAGCCAAAGAGGCCCTTGATTGAAGGATATAGAAACCACACCGCCCCTTGTTATTGTCATTCAGACAGAAGGCAGGCAGAGAAGGGCTGCAAGGGGATTCCAGAAGCAAGGGTAAATTCCTGCTGGAATTTACCTGTGACTAAAGTGAGCACAAGGATCAAAGTGAATGTAAAAACAGCTGCAGCCAGAACCACAGGCATTGGACAGCTCCTCAGCGCAAAATAAATATCAACAGCAATACGATGCATCTGGGCTGACAGCAGCGGCGGGCCCAGACCCCGAGTGACAGAACTGCCCACTCAAAGACTGAGCAGAGGGTGCAGAGGTGTTGCGGACATGAAGGATAACTTTCCAAATTCATCCCCGAGTAGCAGCCTGTTGTCAGAAACGCACAGGAAGGAGCAAAGGGACTTCACAAAGTGGTAATATTGTGGGGAATTTTAAATATTCACAGTTCCTAAACTAGCCTTTCTTTGGAGACATGAAGTATCTTTCAAAACCATATGGCAGGAGCACACTCAATGTATAATAAAATCCTTGGTTTTGGTAATCATGACGAAGCTGTTGCAGTGTTAAATGATGCCACTTGATGGGTTGTGAGCGTGAAAGTGCCACAGTCAGGAAGAGCTGGGTGTTTAATATTTTTAGCAATCTCTGAAGGCCTGAGACAGAAACAATGAAGCCAAATGCCAACAGGTGCTCCTGGTCAGTGTACAGCTTGCCCAAGAAAGAAGGAGGAATGAGGAGAACAAGGAGGAGGAGGAATGACATAAATAAAATAAAATAATGTGCAGAGGGAGTGGAATAGAATTTATTTTTTGTTTTGATAAAAGTCATTATACTGATAGCAGAAGTGACAACATAGGTATTTTTTTTCTTTTTTTTTGTTTCTTTCTTTTTTTTTTTTT